>NC_079159.1:39144232-39748398 GCF_947563725.1 Argiope bruennichi | reverse complement strand
ATTAAAAAAGATCAGAAATGCATTTTTTAAATTATTATTTGATAATATAACTGATGTCTTCAATGCAAATATATGTATATATATAAACGCGAATACATATGCAAACGCACATTGTGAAAAGTCAGTTAGTTACTTTGTTATTTTCCAGTGAACTCTCTCAAAAGGATGTCAAGAGGTAAAAAGCATTGATTTAAAGCATCATAATATAAATAGATGTATTACTTGATGGAGAAACATATAAGTACTAAATTGACCTTTTTTAAAATAAAAGTAGACACCTCAATATACAGCGTTACTAAATTTTAGAGTAGATATAAAGTCTAGAGTTTATTTATTTGCATTACGTATGAGATGTACGCGACGAAAAAAAAAGTTCTTCGTTCAGGCTTGTTTTAATAAGTTCTGATTTGATATGGTTTGCTTTAAACCTCAAGGACAATTTCTGATTTAATAACGGAAGTGAAAAAGGACTCCATATAGAATCTTCTATCTTGCTGTCTCAAGGAAAAACTTAAGAAATCAGGAGAAATAAGTTTTCAAGGTTTTATGGATAATTTTTCTTGAGCGAATGAAAGTTTTGGTGCTTTGTGAAAAAACTCCGAGCTTTGCAATGTCACTGGCTCATGCATTCGAAATCGTAAAAGTCAAAGTCAGTACCGGATTAAAGTTCTAGTGCATCAAAGATTTAGAACTAAAAAAGGCACCAAAACAAAGAATTTTATTTAATTTTTAACACCAGGATAAAGTCATTTTAGAAAATATTATTGTTTGAAGAAAACTTTTCAAGTTTCACATTACCTCCAGCTCAGACATTTAACGTCTTAAATGACGAAATTAGAGGCCGAAATTAGAAATCAAAGGCCAGCGCACCAGTGGCTCCATGCTATAAGGGCTAACGAAATGAAGATTTTTCTTTCTTTATTTCATATCGTGATCGATTAAGCCATTATAGAAACTTTCCAAATTCATTTTCAGTTAACAAATGCAAAAACTTGTTCATTGGGGGGGGGGCATTTATTTACCAATGGAATTGTCATTTCATCGATTAAACTGTATGATGACTAATGACCTTTCATTTCCAGTGATTTTCAAATAGTTGAATAGTCATTAGTGATAATAGGTCATCTTAATCATCAAAACTAAACAATTTCCGGAGAGCCACTTGCATTCAGTTAGAATTAAATAACCGTGTTGTGGAAACGGGTTTTTTGTCACTCCCCATTTTCATTCTTCTTCCTCTAGCACTTTTGCTAAATGTCTATTAAGGTTCATTTGAATCGATTATTCCATATCATTTGTTATCTTAATCAAGCCATTAAGAAAGAACCTTTAATATAAGAAAAATTGTCAAAGAATGAGATATCTTTAGATTACAAAGAGAAACTTTATTGCCTACTTATTAAGATTTTGAAAAGAGACTCTATTGGACGGTGTGAGAGGCTCGAACCACAGTAAAAGTTGCCTACATAAAATTCTAAGACAGAAACAAAACACGAAAAAAGTTTCCTTTACATAAATTTTAAAAATGAATCTCTGATTGAATAGAGAGAAACAAATGGATTTATTTTGAACAAAGATTTTAACAAAAGCATCATTATACACTTATGCAAGTTCAAAACATGTTGATTATCAATATAGATAAAAAGATATGTAAAATTGCATAATATGGCAGATATAAAGTTATTAAGAGTTAAGTTATAAAGATATTATTTAAGTTATAAAGATTATAAGATTAAGTTATAAATATATTATTTGTTAGTAAAAATTTAATTATAGATGTTAAAGTATGCGAAATTACACCATTTTAAAAATTAGTAATTGGCAAATAGAAATGTAAAGTGAAATTCATATTAAGTTTTCGTGAGAATATTTAAGCAAGAAAGTTAAGTAAGTCGTGAGTTAAGTAAGAAATCCATGATCAGAGTGCCCACAACAAGTTTGATGAGTACCTGGACGAAAAGGCACTGTATTTAAAATTAAAACCATTTGAATGTTAGTATAATTTAAAGCTCTGCATATGAAATTAATCCTTTTATATTTAAGATTTATGGTACTTGGGAGGTGATGGATTGGAACTACAAAGCCTTTGTTACTTAAATTTCTTATATTCAAATCCATATTTAAATAAGAAGCATTTCTGAATGTACGTTGCGGGATGGATACACATTTAATCTTGTCGTTGGTCAAACTATTTAGATTAATGTGGTGTAGAGGACAAAAGAGTTGAAAGATGGTCATGATGCCATCTTTCTCATCTGGCCAGAGTTTATAATCAACATATCCGGTCAGTTAACCTTCAAACAGCATCGAAATTGTGCACTAACTTCATTAATTAAATAAATATGAGAGTTACTATTTTTTACTGCTCTTTTCACTTACAAAAAGTAATAGGACAATCTGTATATATAAAACGCTAATGTACGTGACACAGAAATTGTGCTTATTACTTATTGTAGAATGGCACAACATCAACAAAACATCTTACTAATTTCAGACTGCTTCATTCATTGAATACTTGTACAGGTGCTCAGCTAATTAATGGAGCTTCAAAATATTATTAGAAATATTCTGGAGATGCTTCACCATCTCACCAAAAGTACATTCAGTCAGAGTGGAAAGAATATATAAATGAAATAAAGAAATAAACTTCAAACAAAAAGTTAAATCGAGCGCGAAAAATATGTTTAACCATCTCGAGATAAGTAATCGTTGTAAGATTTCAGATTAATTAACAGTTTCTCGACAAGCACAACAAAATCCGGTCAATAATCCAAAAACGGGCCTAAAAACTGCTATTCTGGATTTATACCAAAAATGGTAACAAATGGCTTTTAAAAATTGCAAAAAAAATGGCGATGAATCGCTTCAAAATATTTCAATTTTGTCGACCGTACATTAATTTTAAGTCTAGCTGTATCATTATGATTTTCCTGTGGAAACTGATATTCATATTTTCTAAAACAATTATCTTATGAAAGAGGATTTTTGTAATATCTTATAACTCAAAGCATTATCTTTTTAATGATATCAATTTCATTTCTGCACAGTTTCTTCTTTAAAAGAAATGATAATTAAATTCAATTCGATACATTATCCAAAAAAATATTTTTAAGTACTATGAAGGAATTCAAACTATACATCAAAGCATTCAATTGTGTGCTTTTACCATTCATTAACTCAGTAGTAGGATTTTTCACTTCCCCTTTTATTTCGTAATATATATATTATTTGTATACTGACTGAATTCATGTTTTCCATTCGTATCAAATAACAAATTAATCGTTTAACAACTTAAAAGCCGATAAACAGAGCGGACAAGCTGATCGTCAAAGGCGGCTAGTTATTGATATTTAAAAATTTAACGAAATAGCTTCAAAAATTTGAAAGATTTACATTTGTGGGCATTGGATATATACGCATTTTCAAAACAGTGAGAAGTAAGCTCGACGTATAAGTAGGCATAAATAACAAAATGGAAAAAAATGGATGCATACAAGATATACTTAGTAAAATGACTGATCAGATTGAAAAACAAGGTCATAGGGAAGATGAAGAAAAACAAACAGATTTGATCGCAGATTTTTTTTTTTTTTTTTTATTGTTTTTACCTAGATCTGTAACATAAAATGCTGGATGTTTTTCATTTTTTTTCTTAGTCTGTATGCATCTTTTCCACCGATATGCTTTAGGCATTATGATCGAAGATATGGACCTGTATACCCTTGAAATCCCCTTTAAGCATGAGAACTGTTTTAGAGATAGCTATCTGCTAATTCGAATATAGAAAAAAACGCAGCCATGTATATTGCTCTTGCATTTTTTTAGCGTAAGTATTCATAGATTCTTGATTTATTTCTATCAAAATAGAGTTAACACATCCACATATGATTAGAACTGCGACGATATCGCCTCTATAAATTATGTATCACCAAATTCACAGAAAAATGGATTTTTTTTTTGGGGATTCGCTGATTATGTATTTTCTTTTTCTCCTTGTTGAGCAAGGGGGAAAAAGTAGTGGTGTTGTTTATCAGATTTACTTCAAGTGAATACTTTTTCCCTTTCTGCAAAAATTACTAAACGAAACTTTATTTTTATTTATTTTAATTGTGTTTTAGATCATTTCTTTGTCTGTACAGTTTTCTATCGATCCATTTAACCATTTAAATTATCCTCTCTTTTTCTCGGCCTTTTGGTATGTTTCATAAATATGAAGTTTTATTGTTTAGCTTTATGATATAACGGATTGAACATACCTGTTCCAGTTGTCAGATTTGACCCACTATTTTGTGCAAATTTACAATTAACTTATAAACACCAAATACCAACTCTCATTTACCAACGGACAAATTCTCATTTATCAGTTAATTGACGGATTTGTTTCCTAAATATGAAGCAAATATATAAATTAGATGAAAATATGACATTCAAAAATAACATACTAAAAGCATAAAATCGGGGGATAATTAACTGGAAAAAAACTGACTTGTGTAACCAATAATAACTAATGTAATCTATAATTCTTTACAACAGTTATTCATTATGTTTTTCCAACTGGGAGTATATACCTGTCTCTAACGGTTTAAAAATTAGTAATCTGACCACGATTAGATCATCATGTACATGTATAACTGTTTTTTATTTAAATAAAATATTGGTTGAGCATCTGACGCTATCTCGGATACAAAACATACATCTGAAAGCTGAAACATATTTTGATTTTGATTTTTTTTTATTGTATTCAGATGCGGTTGGACAGATAAGATAATAACATGAATGCCATATCAGAGTTCTGCGTCTACACTGTGTGGTTTATTTTAATGAAACGTTTTGAACCAAATAATCAAATAATGTTAGTTATTTTGCTTGCTACTGGCTCTGAGAGACCTGCCGAAAGATGCATTTTAAATTCAAATGACATTTTCAACCGAACCTTTTATTTTTAATTCTCATTGTTTGCGTCTACCAAATTCGGCAGACTTTTTATTTTCTCTTATTTGCTTAGCAAACTCAGAATTATACTGATATTAATTGACTTGCACAACGTATTTAATAAAAAAGGTTTATCAATATTCCACTTTTTTTATTTTCATGAAATTTTTAAATCCTTTTGCCTGCGCAGAATTGCGATTTTTAATTCATTTTTAAAATTAAATAAGGAAATTTGGATGATATTTAATTAATTTTGTAATATTCCGTCTTTATAGGATTAAAAGCCAAAAATTATGGTTTCTATTTTAGAATCATTATTTAAGCAGGATAAATTTCATTTATTTCAATTTTGAGACTTTTGTTTTGAATGAATTAATTATATAATTATGCATAATTTGTATACGATAATTTATAAAACCTTTATAATATTTAATTTATGAAATTTGCCGTATTATTCATCAAAAGAACTCCTCTCCCGCTTGTTGACTGCATGATATCCTATTTGCAGAAAATATTCAAATGAGATAAAGGTTGATACTTCTTTGGAATTCAAATATAATTGGTTAATATTGGCAAATAATTCAAATTTTTTTTTTTTACATTTTTAGCAATTGGAGAGAATGGAACCACATTTTTGACTATTTTTTAATATTATTAGATTTATTTTTTTATGTGTTTATAGGGTTTTGGAAGTATTATTAATAATATGTATATTACTTACTTGTCATCTTGGGTGACCAGTTGCTTCGCCAAGATTAATGGTTATTCAAATTTTTAATTAAATATTTTATGTAACTTATCTCTAATGGTTTCTTCAGCGAGATATTTTTAAGCATCAAATTTTGATAGATGTATAATTTACATTTGGAAACCTCACGCCGTTCTTTTAATTTTACTATTCCTCCATCTTTTAGCTCCTTTCAATTCGTAAAAAATGTGTACACTTTTAACAATGCAGTCAAATTTTTAATCTAAAATAATGTAAAATTTGGCATTTTTTATTTCATGTTAATATATTATTATTTTAAATTTAAATTTTAATATGTTACAGATTCTTTGCAGATTTAGGTAAATATATTACTTGCTTTTTTTAATAACAACTTGTGTACTGATTAATAATTATCAATAATGATTTGTGCTAAGAACAAGGTAGTAATTCGAATTGTAAAACAAAAACAAACAAAAAATATCTGCAAATTTAATCGTGACTTTTGTCACCAATTTTGGTCTTCTTCCAGAATCATTATGTTCTTTGTATTATCTTTCATGATTCGATTAATATTCGGACAGAGTTTTTGCTATTCTTCTAGGATAATATGCCTAAAATATCTTTTAAAAATTAATTAAATATGGAAAAATACTTATATAGTATATATATATACTGTAATATTTTCGAAATTTATAGCGGAAAAGCGCTAAAATTGTGTTTAGTTTGTAATTTAAAATTCTAATAAAAATTAAAGGGAAAAAATCGCACCAAAAGAAAAAAATAAAAATAAAATTCCTCCTAGATGAAATTATTTCTGGCCACAAGTGCTAAATTTGGTAACTCGAGTTCAAATGGTCTAATCTTCTAATCTATAGAGCGTCATCTCTCTCTCTCTCACACACACATACACACGCACATATCTTAATTATTAGTGACGATAAATATTTTATGTTATTTCCCCTTTATTCTGAGTTGCGAATGAAATTGTCTATTTTTAGTCAGATTCCTTACCAATATTATGACTATTGCAGTGATTTTTCGTAACAAGACACCAGGAAAATATTTGCAGTTTTTCACCGATTATGGTCCCTCGAACTGAAAACCATATATATATATATATATATATATATATATATATATATATATATATATATATATATATATATATATATATATATAAGCAGATGAATTTCTCCTGCAATATAAATGAAAAATCAAACGATACATTCGTACTTTCTGTCATAAAATGTTATTGTGTGCATTTGATTGAAAGAAGAACTGTTACAAATGCTAGTTATTTTTTTCAAATACGTTTAGAATGCAGAGATAAACTTCTAGTTCTTGCCGACCGATACAAATTATTGACACTTATTTAATAACTTCAAATTTTTTTTATTAATATTGCATATTATTTTTATTATATTTGTATTTTGATGTTATTTATTTCGTAATACATATTGAATTGAATAGTAGCTGCAAAATCATTATTTATTGTTTTTCAATATATAATATTTCATTTTTGCTTTATCATATGAGAAATACAGAAGTATAGCAGTCGTCAAAAAATTCAAACTCGAGATTTTAACGGATTTCCTCGTTTTAATCCCTGGATTTCCCTGAGTACGAAAAGCATATTTTTATTATTATTATGTCATTATTTGGCATTTTGATATTGTTATGTTATCTATTTGTCAACCAGTTTATCTGTGAACAAGATAACTCAAAAATTCTCAATAAATCAAAATCGTTTTGATACAGACGTATGAAATTCGGCATATGGGCTTACGTCCAAATTTGTAGATTTCTGTCAAATTTTGAACAGAATCCATACAAAGGAAGTTTGTCGGTCTGGTTGTTTGAGAACAAATGTAGTTGATAACTAAAAAACGTACAGACTTTGTAAATAACGTTTAGTACAAAAGTTTGGTTCATCTAAAATATAGATTCGTATCAATTTTTTTTCTAAATCTATCAAACGATTCACCATTTGTCTGTCGGTTCATGTTTTCAAATGTATTTAAACACGACAATGCATTATCCCAATGACTAAAGTCAATAAAATTCGGCATGTTGTCGTATGCCGAATTTCATTGATTAAAAAAATTCATCTACAAAATCTAACAAAAAATTGCCGTTGTAGTTTTTGACAAATTTTGATGTCATTCTGTCTGAAAAAAAAAAAAAAAAAAAAAAAAAAAAGCGTCAAAAATACATATTCTGAGGATTGAAATCGACTCAGTAACTATACTAAATTCATGCCAAAGATTTGTATTTTGTAACTATTCGTTCACCAATGCCATACAAGATACAATTTATGCGGAGGGGAAGGGGGGATTAATTGAAGGATATTTCAGAATGTTTTGGGAGAAATTATTCACTCTAGTTTTCGTCAACAACTTGAAAAAAAAAATGAAAACTTCAACTTAGATCATAATGAATCTACCTTTGACCTCCAGCTTGAAGAGAGGAATATTTTAAAAAAGATTATTACTTATTAGTTTTCTCTACTTCTTCGTTTTATCGTAAATTAAATAATTAACAAGTGTTATAATTCAATTTTTATTTTTAATTCTGTCAATAAATACGCAAAACAAATAATATAATTTTTACAAATAAGATTTAACTTGCATAATTTAATACTGTCATGGGAATGGGAATAGGTCTGTATTAATTTTTTTTTTCAGTATTTAGAGCGTTTTGTTTTTATAACAACTTCTTAAATGCATATGTATTCACCTAGAAATTTATCCCAGATTTATGATTTCTGTGATCAAATCCGTATAAAACAGCTAGAAATATTCAATAAAAATGGCTTCAACGACAGAATTTTTTCTTTTCTCACAAATGAATATTTTCATCATTATCATAATTTTTTTTCAAAAAAATCCCATATATTCTGTCCACCTAGTTCGTTACCCATGACATTTCTTCAAACATGACCACATTAGAACTAAAGCAAACCAAACAAAATGACTTTTTGGGTTACGCAGATATCATCTGTCCGACACTCCCAAAACCGAGATCAACACTGATAAGAATTTCTGGAAACCTGACGCTGTCACAGTCCCAAACCCATCTATGCGTCCGGATTTCCGGACCCACGAGCACTTATCCATCCGTAACTCAAAAACTGCCTACCCCCGAACCTCAAATAAGTGGGACAACCCTTTGAAGAACTGCGGATACAATGGCTTTTGAACACCTTCCCCCGTTTCTGCGGTAGAACCCTCAGTGGGATAATTATACCGGGACATGATTGGATTTTGAAGGCGACTTGTGGGGTCTCTCACCCCCGATAGCTGGGCGGGAGAAATCCAGGTGATGAAAGAGGACTATCTTGGGCTGGCTATGAGTGTATTCTGAAAGGTGTATTTGTATTATGGATGGTCAATTGATCGAAGAAAAGAAAGCATTCAAGCTTCACATTTACCGATGAATTTCAAATCAGAGGAGGTTGCAACTAAAAGATATTATGTACTGCCACATTGCCGATGGAGAGCACAACATTTGTTTCTGAGTATCGCAGACCTATAAAATGAACCCTTTGAAATCAATTACCTTTTACTTTTTATTCAGGAGTGTTAGGAATTCTTAATTGATGGTACATGTACCACAGATTCAGACCAATTCCAATGTATTATTTTTAGAGGTGCGATTTTTGCACAAAAATTGAAATTAATAATCAAAATGAACATAAATTGGCGAACGATTTTCTTTTGTTGTTTCATATGGCACTTGCCACGGACAAGCTCGCTGTTACGAAGGCAGCGATTTAAGCCGGAGGGGGAGCGTCTCTTGTTTTTATAGTAGCGCCAACTAGGGCCATGTGTACGACTTGACGACTCACGTATCACTCATTCGCTGGCACAACCCCTTTTTACAGGAGGGCACATTCATACATCTCACAGATAGAACAACGGAAGAACAACCACGCCCAAACCGGGACTCGAACCCGGGACGCCCAAACCACGGGGAAGACGAGCTACCCCTATGCCAGGACGCCGGCAGATTTTCTATTATTCTTTATGATTCAGATGCATATTCCTGTTTCCTAAATTCCCTGTTTCTGGCCCTAAGGAGGAGATACCCCAAGACAATACTGACCACATGATAATTATAGTTCCTAGGTTAATATTTATTAAAATTATTGCATGAAAAGCTGAAAAAAGTTTTATTACTAATGTTAGAAATGTTTCCCCAGAAATATTAACCGTTACTGGCTAAGCAACCAGTTTAAGGTGTATAAAAACACTGCAAAGACCTGTTAACAATATTAGTATATTTATATTTTTCTTAAGATGTAAAAAAAAAATTCATTTACAAATATAATTGAGTATAAATTTAAAATGTTTTATTCTTTAATTGTAAATACTCCATTCACGACGCAGCTTGGCGGAATCATGGGCATGAAGTTATGTCTACAGAATATATCTGAAATCCACATAGCCAATTCTCGGTGCACCAGTTGATCACCTGAGGCGATTAGTTCTACACATATTTTTGATTATTATTTATGAGGTGTAAAGTTTTAAAATATTGAGAAGTGTATTATATATAATAATAAATAAAGGAGAATTTTAATGCTTTTTGGTACATCTTTGTCTTTCTGCCTTATTAGCTTGATACATTCTTGATTGAATGTTGTGGATATTCAAGCACTTTATAATTAATGTAGCAGATGATAATAAATTGCTTGATATATAAACTGGATGATGAAGAAAATAATACTGAAAAATAGAAAATGATGAAAATAAATTGTTGATTTTTTTCTTTCTATTTAATATACTTTGTAACTTGTTTTGTTGATATTCGTTGTAACTGAGATAGACTTAAATTTAAAAAAGAATGCATCTGATAGCAATTAAAAATACGATTACATAAAGTAAACTAGACAAAATCATCATTAACCATCTACATTATTATTATTTCAAAGCCTGCAATCAAAGAAAAGCAAAGTGAAATTTCAGATATTTTGTCTACAAAGTGGCAATGAAACGATGACTAAAATTTAAACTTCGATATCGGAGGAGCAAACTTAATTTCTTTGAAAATGGCTGTGAACGTGAACCTGACGCGCTTCAATTCTATTGACATGGGTCAAAATGTTCTCACAACATGATGTGGATTATCTGAGAATGGTACCGATTTAGCATTACTGTTGTTGATGGACCACTGTTTATAAATACTAAGTCCGTAACCACCATTGTCCTCGCCCAGCTTCAAGGCATAATTTTAATCTAACAAATTAGTCAACTAAACCAGCCAGCCCATCTCATTTCTTCTTCGAATAAGACAATTTCTTTTTTCTTACCTTTATACTGTTCTTCATTAGAAACATCTATACAGTGTTTGTTCTGTATAACAAATACTGTAAAGGAGTTCAAGAATACCGGTATGCACAAATATAGTTTTAGTCATTCAGAAAATTGCTAAAACCATATTTACTATAATAACCATAATTATATTTATATAATTATAGTTTTATATAAAACCATATTTACATAAAACTGTAATTACTATTAAAATGTTTTATATCATCAGTAGCAAAATATTTTAACAGTTCATTTGATACTAATAATAATAAAAAAAGAAATTGAAAGAAATAAAACGCAATATGAAAAATATATATATATATTTATTTATTATGTTAAAAAAAAATTAAACTGAGCTGCTTTACTTACTTATAAATCTTACAGGAAAAAGTCATATTAACTTGCTATGCAGGACATAAACCTTAAATTACATATACCTTCAGTTAAAACAAAATATAAAAGTTTTAATAATTGTTGAAGAATACTCAAATAGCTAAATTAAGTTCTAATGTATGAATATTTCTATCTATCTATATTTATCTTTCTCTCTATCTATCTATTTTTATATGTATATATATATATATATATATATATATATATATATATATATATATATATATATATATATATATATATATATATATATATATATATATATATATATATATATATATATAATTTTTGTAGAATTTAAAACAGATGCAGACCAGTCCTAACATAGACAATTCTTTGTTTATCTACGCAATATTTGAGGTGTTTGACAATGATTAAATATGACATATTACTTAAAACAGACCTTGTCAAACAATGAATTTAGAGACAATATACCGAACTATACCATCTTGAATTTAAAAAGAAAAAAGGATAAATAAATTGATTTAGTCAAGTTTTTATTATAAATTAATGCATCATTAGTCTGCTTTATTTTCCTACTCCTATGCGCACTTTAAATTGCAGAATTTTACCGTAATCATAATAGAGTCCATAATTGAAAGAAGTTATTTTAATCATTGAAAGAGCTTATAAAGGTGTTTTCAGAGATAATCTAGAGTACGGCAAAAATTTCGTTTATATATATGCACTTATATATGAATTTATTTTTAACAATCAGAAAATTAAAAAAAAAAGGAAGTAATTCTTCCTAGTGTTTGAGTGACGCATCATGATTTTTTTTATATATTAACCATGCATTCTATAAAGGTTCCTACGAAGAAGCTATTTTTAAAAGGAAAAAATTCTCACTGATTCTGAAAACTGAAAAAGTAATAAACTCTTTAAGAATACGACTCTTTAGGATTATAGATTTTACGACTTTTTGAATAATCATGCTGACAATAATTTAGGATTTAAAAGCTACTGTTTATTTATAGCAAAATTAAATCCTAAAGAAAAACTTTATTGTATGAAACTTTGGAGGCATTTCGATTACCAATACGTTTACTATATACATTGCCCACATTTCTTTCCAGTGTTTTTTCGTGTAAAATCTGTCAATGTAAATTCTAAATACATCCATTTTCTACTTTGAAGCACGTGTTTCTATCAACAATTACCATCTTAAAGAATGCAATATTCTACTTCTTCAATCATTTTTCAGGATAACATTTCAGCTTCAATGCTTAGTCATGAACTTCCTTTCGTTTTTTTTTTTCGTGGCGGAACTGTAACGTTACCAGATGAGTTCCAGTCTTATGAGTAAGCCTCTCTTATCTTAGCAAATGGCCTTTGTTTAGTATTCCAACAACGTGGTATTCTTGGGATCGCAGGAGTGAAAAATGACGGTATTCGGCGTAAACAGACGAAATGGAGGAGAAAAATATCATACTATTATGCAGAAACAATTTGTCATCAATTTTCAATCCTTCAATGATTCGATCGTTTGACTGTAACAAACGTATGCAAATTTTCATTGTTAATGGTGTTCTACTGGGAGATAAAAAGGAACAGGAATTCTTTTATGGAGGAAAATGAAATTTTGGGTTTGGAGCATTGTTGAAATTTCTATGCAATTTTTTCTTAGCAGTATTATTTATGTACTGACTGTTTCGCTTATTTAATTAAAAACATACTTTAACGGTACCCGAAACGAACAGAAATAGCCATTTTAACTGTTTCAATCCGTGCTTGAAGAGTTGAGTCTAATTTTAGAGGTCATTTTGCTAAAATTAAGAAAAATATATTCACAAGTAAATATATTTCATTTACATTTTCGAATAAATTTGTAATTTTTTTTATTCTTCATAAATTAATATTTTTTTTTCTTGTTTCTGTATTTTCAAATCAGAAGTCATCAAAATTCTTTTTGCCTGAAAAGAAATCGCAAGTGGGGAGAAACTTAAGCTGCGATTTAAAGTTCGTTTCCTTCTTAATTCCAATTCAAAAATAAATAGATACAGATATTTTCTTCTCTGAAATTTTGTAGATAAAGACATTACGTTAGACAGAAGTTTAAAAAAAATATATATCATCCAACATTCTCTTTATATAAGCGTTAAATTTGCAATACATTTTAAAAAGAAAATTCAACAGTTGAACTATAATTTTTAACTATAAAGAAAAAGATGTAAAAATAGTAAAAGACAAAAGAAGCATTGTTGTTTGGAAAATGTAATTCAAATAATTTCAGATCGAATAATGTCGGAAACTTAATTTTCATTCTCAAACTGCACTTAACAATCAGACCACAGGCACACTATATAAAAGGGACACGATTCTATAAAATGTAATAGAGTAGAGCGTTTTAAGAGAAATTTTTCGCGGCAACTTTAAAATTCGTCGGCTGCAAAGATGTATTGTAACAGAAATGGTGAGCTTTTGTGGCGTGGGCTACTTTAATAGAGTGGTTTGAATAGGGGACCTGAATGGAACCCTCGTTTCACGGTTTGGCGAATACGCGCCACACACATTCTCATTCTTCTGGAAGGGAATCGGTTTCACTCCTTTATAATGGCATTCTATACTTTTGTAACCTTTGCCATGGTGAAATTTCATGTCTTCTTTGTAGGTACTCGTTTTCTCAAGGAAGTTCTCAGACTGGCCTTGGAGTAAAGAAAAGATTGCTCAAAAGGTTAGTTGCATTTTATATTGAATGCAATAAAATGTTTTTAAATTTTACTCTCAAATCTTTTCCACCTTTCTTGTGAAACCAACACATTAATGAATAAAACTATTCTCTGTTGTTTTACATAAAATTTAGACTGTATGAGAAAATGTAGCTTATAGATTTAAAAAAAAATTAAGGCAGTGATTGTTTACTCTTTTTATGATTTTATTTTGCAAAGAGCTTTAAAATTTTTCTTTCTGTCATGAATGCTAAAATCAATTTAAATTTTGCAATCCAAATAGAAATCTTTTTATTCTCAAAACATTAAATATAAAGTATATACTTGAAGAAATTATTGATAGAAGATTATTTAATATATAAAAGACAGACTTTGGAGGATATGCCTTAGCAATGAAAAGGAGTCTCCTTCGGATACTAAAATTAATATCGCAAATATCTTTGTCTCAAGATAAATAAAGTTCTTATATATGAAATAAATAATTCAGAAGCACGTTCTAATTTTATTATAAAATAAATAAGAGTTCAATCTTATTAATTAGTTTGAATATTTTTTCTTGAAGAATTTAATTAAATCATTAATTATTCGCAAAATATTTATGTTTTATCTGCATAGTATATTATCTTTTTCTTTTCAAAGAATAAAAAAAAAAAAAAAAAAAAAAAATTAAGTTTTAACACAAACTTAGAACAAAGATGAAAAACAGTTAAATCATTAGCTGTATGAAAATTAAAATAATGAAGATAATATTCTTGAATATCACTATATTAACATATCAGGTAATTTTGGGATAAAATGAAGTATTTAATTGGAATAAAAGACTGAAAAAAATGTCCATGACCATAATTTCTTCCTTAGGCTTTTAAAAACTCATAAGTCAATATAACTATTTCTTTATCACTATTAAATCAAGAAAATATTAATTAGATTTTTTAAATTTAACTTTGCATATTGAATGGAATCGAACAAAAACTTTCCTTAGAATCGATGAACAAATCTTTGTATTCACATTAACAAAACAAGTATTCTGTCACAATGTTGCAGAAAAAAAAAAAAAAAAAAAAAAGAGTCTCATGGAAAAAGTGCAAGATTTGAAATCACAATTACTTTTAAAACTATGTATAAAAAATTGATTTACTTTAAAATATCATTATTAAAGCTGAAGCATTATAAAAAAACTGCAAAAAACTCATAATTTTAATGATAATAAAAAAAAAGAAATATTTGGAATATTATGTCTGTATTCTTCGTAATAGTTCGGTGGCAAAATCGACAATGATAATTTAATTTGTATTACCTTTTATGTCAAATTTAAAAATGTATACCGAGCAGACAGAATATGCCTCACCATCACATTAAGTGTATAATTAAAAAAAATTGATTTAAAAATAAGGAATATTTAAATATAATTGCAATTTTGAATGTAATAATAATTTTAATTTTGTAATTTTTAATTGCGAACGAAGATGATATTTTTTTATTATTTCCTCGTATACAAAATACACAAAGAGAAAGTTTTATAACTTCAAACTTGAGATCTTGACAAATCTCTACATTTCAGACCTTCCTAAATCCGAAAAATACATTTTTGGAATTACATCTGTCCTCCTGCTTGTCTGCCCAAGAATGCGATAACTGAAAATCACTGTGAGCAGGACGGGTGGAATTTTGTATATGGATTTTGCACCCATTTTTGGCTTACTATGAAATTTTGAATGAAATCCAACTAGAAATTGTCCGACTGTACGAATAAAAGAAAATTCGATTAATTGTAAGAGTTATATGGCTAAAATTTGTTCATGAGTTTAGCATCCAAAGTATTGATGTTTATTAAGATTTGAATCAAAATTGTCGAAAGAATGTCCGTATGTCGATTTGTATTTTCGAATGCATTTAAACGCAAAAACTTAAAAATGCAATGACTTAAACAAAGAAAATTTTATAAGTGATTTTATGACTATAGTTGTAGTTCTAAGAAAACTTTTGGTTTCGATCGTTTGAAAAAAGATGTCCAAAATAGATTTTTTAATTTTCCGGTGCTGATGTGTTGGCTGCATTTTAATAAAAGCATTAGATTTATAACCACAGATTGATTTTTCATAACTATTGATCATCAATGACATATAGTTAATGCACAAGCACTGATTTTCATTACCATATTACGAAGCACACAACTCTCATATGTGTCTATGTGTATGATGAAAGAGCATAACATAGACAATAATAATGGAAATCTGAGCATTTGTAGCGTTCAGGGCCATACCAAAAGTCCACATTTTTAACCGGTGGGGGTGGGGGGAGAAAAATAACATTTTCATGAGAGAATATGCGAGAAAGTTTCAGGAAGACAACCCCCGCTAGTTTAAATATATATATATATATATATATATATATATATATATATATATATATATATATATATATATATATATATATATATATATATATATATAATAATCTATAATTTATTTTCATATATTTTGTATATAGAAATATAAAATCATCATTCTAATTTAAATATTTGTAGTCATCTTTGAAAAAAAGAGAATATTCAGATGGAAGGCTTTCAGCTTTGAGGTGTAAAACTGGTGCTAGGATTTGGGTTTACACCTTGATAGGCATAATAGCAGTCGTATAAAAAGTGCTTAGTTTGGCTATTGTAACTTTCTCTTCTGAGGACTCTATTACTCCTTTTCTAGAGGGATCTCGTAATTAAAAATCATGGTTCAAAGATGAGGATGATATCTACACATTCACTTTACTATTTAAGTTTCAATAACAAGCTAAGGGATGACATCTTGAGTTTCCACATACACGACAGACGTTGATGGAACTGGATCTTGATATGGCCTGCTTTCAAATTTTCGTGTCTGTTTTAAAAAAAACATTAAAGTACTTTTTAATACAGATAGATTGTCAGAGAATATATGAAATGGCGCAAACGAATAATTTCACATCCAGTTCATTATATTATATTCCACGCGAAATAAAATATTAAAAATAAAGATATTATTAGAAATAAAACACTTTAAACTTAAAGTCAAGGATATGCAATTGATGTGGTGAGGCTGCAATTCCAGTAGCAAGTGGGAGTCCAGTAACAAATCCACAAATCAAGGACTCGCGTTAAAGGAGGAAGAATGATAGTTTCTGCAAGTTAAAGCGATTTAGCGGAACAACTAAGTAAAATCTGAGTTTACCTGACCGACCTCTAATTAACTCTACCTCTTACCTGATTTTTAACTTAAGTCTAATATAAGAGGTAACATGTTCCTTCTAGATGACTTTCAAAGAATGGATGATCTTTATGCTGTTATTAATAAGAAATTTTTCTAAGAAAATTTTTAAGAAACAGTAATTTATTGTTAAGCTTACAAATCTCTGAATAATGCTGCTTAAGAATGTTATCAGAGGATAGAATCCATGGCATTCTACCATCTATTCATATTCCTCTTTCATACCATGTTATGCTTTAACCCACTAAGCCTAAAGTGGATCGAGTTGAAGTTAAATACATTACTTCCAATTCATTATTTTCTTTTCTTGAATAATTGAAGAAGCTTTAATAACAGCAGACAATAAGTATGCCGATAATACGAATATCATTAATTCGAATCGCTATTTCAAGGCTCGTTGTCTAATATTCTGTACTTAAGATATGTAAAGTGAATTTATTATTCAAGTTAGTCTGGCAGGGTAATAAGTTAAACAAATACTTAGATAACGTCTTAATTTGACTATTTTTCAAAATCAGAAATTTTATTACTGTTAGAAACTATCATTTTAAAACGATGCATAATACAGACAGTGAAATCCAATCGAAATGGGACTACATTTTCTTATACATGAAAAAAAAATGCTTAATGGGCATAATGTAGGCATATAAATAGTAATAAATTTAATCAGATTGGGACAAATAATTTTATTTTAATGTGAAATTCTATAAAATATATTAATAACAAAATGATATGTTATGATATTTTAATAACTAGATTATTTTAAGTTAAAAAAAGCAATACATATTATGTAAACTTCGATTTTATTGACTAATACATTTTTAAATCTAAAAAAAATATTATTTCGCACGATTCAATTGGAAATTCTTTTTATCTCTTCATTATAAGAATTATTCAAATCCTACTCTAAAGATAAAGATGCCTCCTTTTTTTCATTCAAAACTCGCAGATTAAAAAAGAAAAACATGCAAACAATCAAACTGTCACTCTATGTATTTGTCCCATCAACACGCGATACTTAACAAATGTCAAAACGCCGACCACCAACTTGATGTCAAGCCAAGAGGCCGCGATTAAAATCCCAATCGCCTTATGTGCAGATTTATGCTAATCTTCGGGGATAAGCGCATTAGGATATCAGGACTATTTGTACGAATAAAGAGCATTACAATTATTCAGCAACCGCACGAGAAGCTTCTCCTTAAACGTCTTTTTATAAAATTCACTTTCGCTTTTTAGTAATGACACAGTTTCACAAGCAGGCTTAGCGGCGATAAAAGTTGAAGGACACGAATAATCTCTAGTTTAAGAGCGAACAATCAGGATGAATCCTGTTGACACTTATTCTTTTGTAATTCCAATTAATTTATGTCAAGAAACTAGTGCCTTGGCTATTTGATTTGATTTGATTTTAGCTAAACTATCCGAAATTAATATTTCTGACAATATATTTTAATTAAACTCAGATACTCATATATGATCTATGGTCGTCAAGTCATTAGCGTTACAACATGTTTGAGAAACAATTATCAGCTTAAAATTGCAGTTAACACGGCTTCAAATACACGGATAGTACATATCTTCAGTTCTCTTCTGGTTTCAGATAAGGGAAAAGAAGGATTTAAAAAATAAGAAAAAAACCAAAAAGATCTTTGAAAAACCAACATTTTTTTTGGCAACAAGCTTGTTCCCCCAGATCATTGATTTTTTTAGGCTGTTGAATTCTGAATATGAAATGCATTAAAAAAAATTTACCTCGCTATTTGATGAGACTGGAAAAAAATTAATGAATAAATTTATTCAATCTGCTACTAATTAGTATGGATGCAATTAAAAAGTATATATATATAATACAAATGGAAATGAAAATCCTATATCGGATTTCTCTCTGAATTTTAAAACTGGCAAAAGTACTCGATGAATTGTTATGATGGATGAAATTGAATTTCGTCATAACGTTAAAAACGTAGTTACGGTATTCTTGAGTGCCTTCTTTGTGTTTTGTTCAGATAGTGTAGTTATGAGTGAATAAACTGAAAATTTGATCTTCTATTTTGTTTAAAGTTCCATTAGCAAAGCTTTATTTCGTAAGCACCATAAATCAGTAAAATTTAACGTCACTTTATAAATTTATTATAGTTACAGAATGGGAATTGAATTTTAAAATGTTATTAAGAATAAAGAAAAAAAACTGCACAAAAATGAAATTGATATAATGAAAATGGTAAATTTTTTAGTTTTAAGGGGCTGTAAGCCATTTTTATGAAATAAAAGTTTTTTAAAACCTCGCCATCAATTTCAAAAGGTAAGTGATAGCGATTACCCATTTGGCGACAGTAAGCCTACTTTCAAGATATCTCTAGAATTTTTTTTTTTTTTTTGCATCTTCTTTTCTTTGAATGGAGTTTAAAGAGCCACGACGAATCTTCTCCCGAGCATTTCTAATTATGTTTTATAGTTTCATTAATTAGAAAGCCATTGAATAAGTGCAACGGTAAAATATATTTGTCAACAATTGACAGCTGCTATTCGGAATAAGAGCTAGACGAGGTTTCATTCATATATATATATATATATATATTATGAAATATAAATTAATAATACAATGAATATAATATACATTTAATTATTAAAACCAAATGAAGAAAAGATGCATTGGCAATTTGGGAGTTTTGAAGAATGGTAAAAAAGAAAAAGAAAAAAAAAAAGGTTGGCCTTTTTTTTTTCTTTTTTTTTTATTATTCTCCGCAAAATACAGTTTTCTATATGCATCGGAAAAAGTCACTTACTTTAAAAAAATAATTCCGAAATATATCTGAAACATTCATAGTAGAAAGATGCAGAAAGCTGTCAAATATTTTTTCGATGTCACTGTTAGAAACGAGTCGCAGCTACATAAGGAATGAAAATTCCTTCGTAGGGGTCAACTTTCCCACGGTACCTTTCTTGTCCATTAATGTAATACAGAGACCACCTCATAGACGAATCTTGTTTAATAGAACATTTGAATAGGAAGATTTGTAAGGATTACCTCTAAAAGCAAATGCAACCGATGTGATATGAATAGAAGATCCTCCCTTTAGAAATCGCAGAAAAGATTTTCAATCAAACCAACAATAAGAAATTTAAAGGTGACAAGACGCCCCTCTAGTAGCCGAGAAACCCACAAAATAGACCAACGGTCATCTACGGATCACAGAGAAAAAATAATCCATCTTACTTAACACTTTCTTTGAAAAACACCGAAAGTGGATCTTTGAATCGCAGATCTTGAGTGAATTTTTCCTAGAAAAGTTTCGCTTCCTCACAAAAACTATCCCTGTTCCCTCAACCCTTTCAGTACTGTATAATGGAGATTGACAGTTAACGAAAAAACAGGTGCGTAGCTATCTCGCTACATAAAAGTTCTTTTCATTAGTTTCTGAAATGGTTTTCTATTATAACTCAGGGAATTTTAGTAGGAAGGTAAATCAAATTCGTTTTCGGATCATACTGTCTTTGTATAAGATATTTGTTATCAGTGTGAATTCCTACTGTCATTGTATAAGATATTCGTTATCAGTACGAATTTCGGAAACTTTTAAGTTATCATGCATTCGTTTTTGCGATCCAAGTACACATGACTCATCTGTTCTATATATAAATACAGGGTATGATATAAGTACATGATGGGTATGATAAAAGCCTTTTTCTGATAACTAAAAATTACTACAAAAGAGTCATTGCTTTTAATACTCTAAAATTTTTACTATGGAATTGTCATTTGATTTTTTTATATTTTTCTCCCGTGCAACAAATAGCGCAACTAATGAAGAAACAGTAAATTTTCATTCGATTGCTATCAAAATCACGTCATCGAAAGGAAAAAATTTCAATATGTTCTATTGTTCCATGAATTTATTACTGCTGAATGCTAATTTTGATGTTATATAAATGACAAAAAGTTTGCAATACCAGTTGAAGATACGGATGTACTCTAAACTTAGGATCACATATGCTGTATTTAGTATGACAGCCGAAATGTTGGACAATACATGGCGAAAATTGGAATATTCTCTTGACATTCTTTGAGCTAGCAAGGACGCTCACATTGAAATTTACTGATTGTAAGATACTGAAAGTGATTTTATTTAAAACTTTATAAACGTCTTTGCAGTATATCGAAACAATCATATGCCAAATGTTAGATATATTCGCAGCGTTTATATTTACTTGCGCTATTCTTCATTTATTATAAAATAAAATGGTATAATGATATCCAAATGCTTATTTTTACTCATTGCATTAGCAATAAAATTTTCCCTTGCAGTTTATACAGTAAAATGTGAATAAATTTTTAAATATGAATTAATCAATGAGGATAAAATCCGGGTCAGTTAATAACTCAGTTATATACTCGGTCAGTTTTGGCAGCAAAAGAAGAAAATGGTTGTTTGTTTTTAATTTAAAAGTTCAGCATCAAGATTATTTTCCTGAATATGATTTTTTTAGGACCAAAGATCTGTATAAAATTTAGAATTCATAATTTTATCAGGATATTTACTGACTGAAACAAAGCAAAATTTTATAATTTCCCTCATGAAATCCTTTTAAATATAAAACTGAAAACTCAAATTTATGATGAAGCAGGGAAATTTTTATTAAATACCTCTTTGAGGTATTGCATAAATAAAAATAAAAATATATGTTCTGTAGTACACATAAGACTTCAATACTGATATGTGCTGTTTTCTGCACTCATATTTTTCAAAAATATGCCTTATTTCAGAAAAAAAATTTTGATTGATGCTTAATAATTCTTACTTCAAATTAAAGATCAAATTACATTGGAGCTGATGGGAAATTACAGAAACACCTAGTGCAATGAATAAAAATGGCATAAAGCTTCTATAATAATATGAGTTATATATCAATAAAAATTTTAAGCTTGAAAATATTTTGCTTAAGAAACTATTAAGACCAAGAATTTAAATCTTGGAAAGCCAACTTTTCGTTAAAAACGGCTATTTAGAAAAAAAATCCAATAGTCTCTATTCAATGAACTTCCATTTAATGAAGCTTTCAATTTAATGAAGTTTTCTTCAGAGCTTTATCCTTGAGCGACATTTATATGTCATTTATTTTGCGTATTGCGGAAGATAATTTCCATACAACAATGTTTGTTGACATAGTTTTTTTTTAATAATTTTTCATTTGTCGAAATTCCAATGAATTCAACCAAATCGGATGTTTTGAATAAGGATAGCATCGAAAAAACAGGGGAGAGGTTAAAGGAGATAAAAATGTTTTTTCCACGATGATGAAGATATATTGCATGACATAATACAAAATGTAATGAAGACATTACAATGAATGATAAGGACATCAATGAAGAGGGCATTAAAAAAGAAGCATAACAGCATTTGATGTAGCGCAAAGCGGATTATAATTTCATTTAGATATTAGAGGATATGTATTTCTATCTTTATAATAGTGTGAAAATTTTTCCGAAAATCGCATTCGTATAATAAACGAAAGAAAGCAAGTACAAGCCGCAGGGTTGCTTTTTTAACAGTTTAGTATAAACGTTCAAATAATCAAACTGGATAGTAAGGTTTCATTTGCTTCGCTTTTTTATAATTTAATTTACAATTTTTACTTTCTCGTATACGTAGTATAGAGAAAATATAATAATAGCCAAATCAATTCGAACTTGAGATTTTGATGTATCTCCACGTTTTAGACCTCTCTGAATTCAAAAAACAAATTTTTGGATAAAATATCTCTCTGTCTGTGACAAAGATAACTCAAAAATGCTTTGAGCTAGACAGTTGAAAGTTGGTATACGATCTTTTCATCAAATCTGCAGATTTCTATTAAATTTTGAGTAAAATCTGTGCAGAGGAAATTCTTCTGTTAACATATTTTTGAATATAAGTTAACATGATAATTACAAAAGGAAAAGAGCTATATAGATGAAATTCGGTACACGGATATAGTGTAGACAACTGTAAAATTTTGAGCCAAATCCAGATATCAGTTGATTCAGAAACATGTAAACCTCGATAATTCAAAAACGCAATGACTTAAATATATCAAATTTGGTATGGGATTTTGTGACTACAAGTATAGTAATGTATAACAAGTATAGTTTTTGTTTCAGTAGATTGGGAAAAACACATCTATTGTAAAACGTAAATTCGATTTTCAGATACTATTAATGCATGTCAAGTATTAACCGTCAAATGACTCGCCAAGGATTCACGATAGATTCAGTAAAAACACTAAATTTACGCCAAAAGTTAAAATTTCGTAACTATTGTACGCCAATACCATCTAAAGCATTCTCCGGCATGACAAGTTTATTAGAGAATATACGAGAAAGTTTTGGAGTGACCACCCCTATTGGTTTACTCAAAGAATTATGTTCCTAATGAAGATTTTAAAAGAAGACTTCGTTAAAGAGAGATTCTACTATACTTGCTTACTGCCAGCTTGAAAAATATTGTTTCGTTATGTTGCTATCTATCGCACTAATTTTCCCAAGATATTAAAAAAAAAGTAGTCAAATTCAATTTTATTCCTTTTATTTAAATCTTGGTTTGAGGCTATAATAAATGCCACTATGGAAGTGAAGTCTCGCTGTCCGCATTCTTACTATCTATTTACTTTTTTCCCCCAAAAAAACGTTTGGAATTCATCCTCTAAATTTTTATCGATCCGTTATTCCACTTTCCTTATTGTCTGCCGACATTTAGAAATATTAAACTTCCTGTAAGAACAGCGACACATTTTTTTAATATAAGCATACCGCACCGCTATAAGTGCTGAAAAAAAGACCACGGAAAAGAAAAAGAAAGAAAGAATCGCGAACACAGACAAAGCCACTCTTTGGCAAATCTTTGAAGCGTACTATTAAGCTGATAAGCGAAACATTTTGTTGCCTCGAGGAGCTCGTGAATTCCAAAACTGCCAAAAGGTATCTATCTTTACCATCGCTTGTGACATTTTGAAAGAAAAGTCATCGAGGCATGCATAATATTGCGGCACAGTGCCGCACATTCAGCGGCAGAAGGCCTGACATCTCAATTAATAAATCAATCACAGAGACAATAAGCTTTTGGAATCAAAGTCAATCAGCACTAGGAGCTCCTTATCTTATACCAGAGTCATGAATAGCCCTTTTTTATGAGATAATTTGATTTGACAGACGGTGATGCGAATGGGCTTGGCAATAGAAATAATAACTCAGATGATCAACAACAACAACAACAAAAAGCAGTTGATGGAAATTATGATTTGCTGTTATTCATTAGGACACGAAGTAAAAGCATGCAGAAAAGGATTTTGTTTTCTCTGATCGCCATTAGATCGTTTTGCATTTTGTAAAGCGTTTGTTCTTTTTATAGAGATTAATGGAACCATGTTTTATGCATAACTTGATAATTTCAGATAAACCCTCTAGTTGAGCATCCAGGGATGTTAGTTGGTCAATTACCCGCGATTATCTTTATCTCTTAATGTTATATATAGCGTTGAACTGCCTTTCTACAGTTTCTTCATATAAATAACAATTCATTTCATTTCAAAAGTATCTTGAATCTCTTTAAAAATGTTGAATTTAAGTAATGATCGAATAAATTCTGCTGTTGGAGGTTTGATAAATCGAAAATTATATTTAATATTATATAGCATTCCTTTAATATTGAATAAATCATTGTTCGTTAGTTGAGGAACTAAAATATTTGCATTGAATATTTACTGACCTTTTTAGCATTGCGTTACGTTAAAAAATTATTTTGCTATTGTTATGTTTATTCGCCTGAGAAATAACTAATATTAGCTGTCTTGTGCTAGACACTACAGAAAATGAATCTCAGTTATCCTGCCTATTTTGTAGGCGACATTAAATTAATTTATAATATTGTTATTTTGTTGTTTATGATTAGTAACTGGTTGTATTAAAAAAATACTTGGGCTTAGTCCGAAGTTGAAGAGTTAAATTTCGCAATGTTATGAGAATATTAAATCATACTATAATATATTCATGAGTGTTTTGAATTTTTTTTATATACCCAAATTGCCTATTTGACTCTTAATTTTTTTTTCTATGGAAGGAATGGAGGTTCAATTAACATTGAAATATAATGGATTTTAAGAAATTCGTTCCATTTAATAACCTAATAAAGAATAATATCATTGCAAAAGAGAAATGTAAAGCACATTACTAGTATAAATATTCGTTTACAAATACAAATTACTAGTTTTTAAATACATATTATTCGTATAAATATTTATTAAGTATTATATAATCAATTATAAATATCAGAAATTAAGTTAATAAATTCCGCGTCAAGCTACTTTAATTAAGTACAGATGGTCCAAAATAAAAAAATACTGGAGTTTTTTTCTAATAAAAAATTTGTTGTTTGGGCACTTATAAGTAGCTAAAAACAAATTGTATATGCATAACTTGCTAATTCCGATATTTTTATGAATCTAAACACTTTTTGATTGGACATTCTGATAGTATAAGTGGGCTATGATTTTCTTAAAAGCAGTTATATTTGTATGCCCCATCCGGATACTATATGTATTTTTCGTACATGTGCTCATTGTTCTCAAAGAAAGTTTTTCTGGTGCCACAATTCCGTGCATTTTACCATATACTTCATTATGTATATCATCTAATATTCAAATATACTTAGTATTGCATTATGTTGTGATGTTAAACCTTTTTTCTCATGCAAGTTTGAGTCATCTAGTTTAATTTCAAAATTAGACTAGAACAGCATAGTTGACATGTAATAAATATAAAACTTCTTGTTTTTTTTCTTTTTGTTTTGTTTTAAATGATTTCTAAGCACATATTTTCGTTCTATCATTCATCAAAGCTACTTTAGCTGCCTTCAGTATCATAAAGAGTGCATGTTTCAGTCTGAGATGATAATATATCAAATTAAAATAATTTCATTATAAAATGACGAATTATGTACTTTTTAAAGCAGTTTAAAGCAGCGAAATCTGCTGATTCTCATGTCCATACAAATCAAATGATCTACAAATCCATAAGTACTAGAAATAATCATTAAATATCTAAAGGCATTTATGCGGTCACTGCAATAATACAATGACGGCAGCAAAGGTTTACGAAATAAACAAAATATAGTTGTAAATGCAAAATAGGAAATCCATTAAAATGCTTTATGGAAAAAAATCCAATGATTACTACCAAGAAAGTAGAAGCGATTTAAGAGAAACTTATAATTTAATTAAAAAGATTATGTCGTTTTTTGGGATGAACATTTTTCTTTATCTATTAAACTTGACACCTTACAGAATCTTTCCCACTTAATAAGAAGAAGGGAGGGGAAAAAACGCATTCGAATAAGTTGCCTTAAGTAAGTTAAAAGTCAAAAACCGAATTAAGTGTTTAACCCTGCTACAGTGAGTGCACGCATGGCATCTGCTTTCTCTCTCTGTACTTCCATTCCAATCTAAGCCTGCACTTCAATCTCCATTGCCTCAATAATGGTGAAAGACTATCAACTCGCGAAGAGTAGATATGGATGCGATTACATTTGTAATCCAGATCAGCCCGGATTTGAGCGTTTCCCAGAGTAAATACCTTATTAGGTGCTCAGGGTCCATTTGCAAGACCCAGAGTAATCTGCACGCCACGCAGCCTCGAGAAATCCCGATGGGCGACCATTCTTTTGCAACGATTAGCTATCCAGCGGCGGGCAGCAAGCAGCCGTGAAGGATTGGGTATTTGCTCAGGGGCCTAAGAATGTATTTTGGGGCGTGTTCGATTTCTCACCCAATATTGACTTAGGGGGATCTGATCTCATAGCACAAGCCTTTGGGAGGATAAATCACCCAAAATGTGGCTCTGGTGTTTGCAAGAAGGGACCAATCGTGAGTTTTGCGACAAATGACTCTGTAGGTGCCACCTGTTGCATGGCAGATTGGTATTGTACTCTTTTTTCTAAATCTTTGCTTTTTTTTTTTTCCATCGTGAACTTTGACAGTCAGACCTTTGAACTTTGTTAGTTCTACTTTTGTTGCCTTAATCCTTTTTCCTTTCCTACTCTGAAGACCATCTGTTGGTATCGAAGTGGCTCAATTTCAATATTAAAATCACTTGTTATCTATTTCTCAAGCATCGTTTGTACTTATAAGTGGTATGCATTTAATGATCTTTAAAAATGTAAAAGTATGTTATAAAATAGAAAATATTTTATGGATCTAATTCGCTCTGGAGATTATTGTTCACTTTTAAATGCAGTAACAATTAAGATAATTATTACATAAACCTTCTCTTAAAAGTTGCTGAATACAGCAAAGTTTTTATATATATAAAGAAAACTCCGATTAACTTTTAATGAATAAATATTTAATTAAAAATGTCTTTAAAATTGATAGATTTTGAATTTAATATTTATAAAGTGTCCAAACAAATTTTTTTAATATTTATTGGCGTCTCCAATTTTTTTAATCTTCGAGTTTTACAAACTGTTGTTATTTTTTACAAATTGAACTTAATAAGTAATTTTAGCTGATGCAATCATCTCTGAAAACAGGTTCTTTATTTCTCGTCGTTTCAAACGATTTTTTTCTTCTTCAGATATATTATAGACCTTTGGATGCTTTTTCATTGGAAATCAATGCTATCGCTGATTCTCTGAAAGAAATTTGAATCCCCCCCTTCCTCTTACACTTTTATTTAATATAGATTTTTCTCAAAAATTTTATAGAATCCACAATTTTTTTTTTATATTTTTTTATTTACTATTACAATAGAAAGCGAACCAATGTGCAATTCTCCTGTTAAGTTTTGCTACTGTGGATTATGCAAAACACCACCCAGGGTGTCTGAGGAACCCCACCTTTCTATCGTTACAGCAGTTTAATACTCTAATTATACGGGAGTTGGAGAATCAGAATCTTTATTTATTTTTGTCGGCAAAAACCTAAAAAAAAGTTAGGGGGTCAATCGTGGGGGTGACGAAGGGTGGGAGCACGTGTGCATTGAGTCATAGATACCTACACGAAATACGAATGGAATTCCCCACCTGCAATTCCGCCGCCTCTTTGCGATCCCCCGTATCTTCTTTCCCCTTGTATATGTTCTCCATATCAGAGAAATTCGCAGGTGGGCTTGCAAGCAAAATATCCGACTATTCAAGAACCTAGTAGGGAGGGTAGCCGAGAAGCTGGTCGATGCACGTTTTTCTTTAACTTCCCACCCCATCCCCTTACGTATAACTTTACAAAAGGGGAAATGGGGGAGTGATTTTTTTTCTTTCTTTTTCCTCCCTTCCTCGTTTCTTTTTTCTAAAAACGTGTGCAGTTGAGGTATTGCTATAAAATTGACTCGGTCCCTCGTCCAGAAATGAAGTTTTTAAAGCTACCAGGGGAGGAGGATTACTTACGTTATTATCTAGCATTGGTAGAAGAAGGAATTTTTGGGGAATTTTTGAGTAAAAAAAAAGTCACGGAATTCCGAAGTTTGTTTACCAAACAGGTCCAAGGAGACTATTGGAAGATTTATACTTGAGAAAAGAGCATTTACCAATGGAATCCCTTTGTAAGTCAAGCAGAGGATTAGAGATTTTGATATGAGAAAGGGTAAGGGAGGGAAAAATAAAGGCATTGAATTGACCGCGGCCGAAAAAAGATTCTTATATAAAATTTCTGCATGAAAACGGACCATGGCTAAAGCAGTATGAAGCGGATATTTGGACAAGATAAATCCGTATTATCTATTTGCTTACGCATGTCAAGATGATATACTAAAAATAAATTTCAGAGAATTATTTGGTGTCACATGTAAATTTGTTTGCATATTCTATTAAGTTCTTTTTTTCCTTTGCTAGATTCGGTTGAAAGAGCAGTTAAATCATCAGTAAATAAAAAGTCGCTTTCGTATATCATCTTGTAGCATCTGAAGTGGAAATGGAATGACAAATTTTCCAAGTTTATTCAGCAATACTTATTAGGAACTGTTCGTGCAATTCAATGTTAACTTTCGTTCCCAAGTCATTTAAACATAGGATGTGAAAATTGACAGAAATGACATATTATTGCAGAAATCGCTTGTTATGGTCCATATCTCTTTCTACAACTTTAATAAATTTTTATCATTTAACACAACAAGAAACTTTCTAAATGGAATCTATATTTGCTGATGAATCGAGATGTTTTCTGGAATAAGAATATTGATTCTGATAGTTTTATTGCATTTTACTGGACCTCAGATTAATGAATTGGAAAAAAATGGAATTGTCTAAATGCTTATGGTTTTTTTAATGCAATAAGCTGATTGTGAATTTTATTAAGAAATGAGATTTTTCTATGGTCTAATGAAAAGTAAACAAATTATAAAAGAATTTCAAGTTCTAAAAAAATCATGGCGATCATTTTACTTATGTAATCATATTGTAATTTTAATTCTTGTACAGATTGCTTCATGTGATTAATAAACGTGATTATGTTAAATATAATTAAGCAATTATGTTAAATATAGTTAAGCAATTATATTTTAACATATTGAGATTTTACTGAACGAATGGGTTTGCAAAATAAAATTATACAGATTACAATTTCAAAAAGATTTTCAGGATATTTTAACAGTTAAGGAATAAAATGCTTACCAAATTTAGATTACATACCAAATATAGATTGCATAAAGTGTTGAAAGTAGATTTGTTATTTTTTTATAAACTTTCAAGAGTCAAAATACATTTGGAATTTAAGGCCAAAAAATCTCATTATAGTTTATTATCACTGTTTTTTTAAAATCTGTAATAAAAATATATTAAAATTGTAAGACAATGCTCATGCTCGCTGTACTTTAACAAAAAAAAAAAAATGATAATGGAAATATATGGAAAAAAAAAAAATTCTATAGCGAAAATTATAGCAGTCATTTTCAGTTCACTATGAAAAATCTTTCCCTATATTTGTATATCCAAATTTTTTTGTCTATTTTTGCTATGTATATTCTTGTCCATTGGATTTCAAAAAATTAGCTTTGTTTGTCATTTATAAAAAAAATACTTTAAAAAAAATCCCAACAACCATGGCATTTAAATCATTTGAATAAATTGTATAAAAAAATGTCATACAAATTTATTTATTACATACACGCGTAGAATTGCTTTCAGTAGGAAACCGCTTGAAGTTCCTAAACTGCTTTTTAGGACAAGGGTAAGTTCGCCTCATTTTTATAAGAATAATAATTATAATAAAAAGAATGTGAATCTGAAAATAAATTAGAAATTTGTAGTGGCCTTCAAAGCTGAAAAAAAAAATGAAGCATTACAATCCAAGCATATTTGTGTAAAACATTTTTTCTAGAAACTTACATAGAGTTCTTTAATGATTTTATATTTCATAATTTCAAGGATGTAGATCTGTTATCAAGATCGATTTTTACTGAAGGTATAAAAGAAAAAGAAACGAGAATTTTGTATTTATATAGTTTCAGAAAGGTATCTACCGAAATAAGGTTTTGATTCTGTGGGAAAATAATAACTCGACTCATTTTTCAGTTAAAGTGAAGCCGAAGCTCGAATCATTTCGAAATTAATTTAGAACTTAGATAATTAGAAGTTATATATATACAGAGAAAGAGAGAGACAAGAATATGAAGGAAAAAAAAATATGCTCCTATAAAAAAGATTTCTAGACTCCTCTCTTCCACAATTTAAAGAACACAGCTTCACATCTTCATTAGCTAACGCAACGAAGAGTCTTCAACTGCACAAACAATCGGAGGCGATGCGAGAGTTGCCCGGTTCATGCAAAAAAAAGGAGAGGAATATTATATTGCACATTCTTCTGTCCATTGTTCTCTCATCCCGACACGATCATTCCTCATTTCCCTCGACACAAGTGATAAATCTCGTTCACGCAGTCTCCGATAATCATCGACAAACTCTTCTCCGATAATTACGTCACGAAGGCACTGCTATCGTTCGCCTTACGTGCCGCTGCCATTTACCCCGCATAATTGCTGCCCTTTCTGTAGCCCGGGGCACCCCACAAGCTATTTGTATATGTCAGGAAAATTTCCTGACAATCATCCCCCTGTCCTAATTGTTCCGCCACCGAGGTCGAGAGGGCCGAGGACATCGCACAAGTGATGATTCTTATTGGCAGGTTTGTCATTCCGTTTGCGACAGTTCAGAAACGGAAAGGGACAGTTATAAGCCATTTGGATAATGATTTGAGAGAAAAGTGGGTGGTCTAATAAAATCGAACATTTAGAATAGAAAACAACAATATAATTGAAATGTTTCTATTCATTTAAAGCTGTGTCATTTCCATGAAGAAATCGGTCAAAGAAACATCTTCTGTTATAGCAAGATAAAAAAAAAAAAAAAGAATCAAACAGTCTTTGCTTTTTAAGAATGCTCGATTCTCAATTAAAATCAGAATGTCCAGCTATCTACTTATTATAAATAACTTAGCAACCTTCGTTAAGTTCAAATATATGTTCAATATAAGTTCAATATATATAAAAATCGATTCTATTACAAAATGGTGTTAGCTAAGTAAGTTTTAGAAATGTATCGTTCATGGACTAAAAATAGAATTTTCTAGTAGATCTAAACAAAGGAAATTTGAATTCCAAGTTAAAAACGTTGAAATTCATATAAATCCGATTCTGTTCCGCTAATCCTTGCGCTTACACCAACCGCGGCATTATGACAAATAGAAGGCTTATCAGAATTTTCTTAATTTTGAATCTTAATGATATAAAATGATCAAAAAATAATTTTTCATGCCTACTGTAGATCTAATGAAGTAGTTATTTAACATATTGCAAAGACTTTTTACAGAATTATTGTCACTGCTTATTTTTATAAGCATGCTATCAAAAAATATAAGATGCAAAAATTTTACATTTTTACAGGTGCTTATAAGCAAATATAAAATCATATTTTGTAGTAGTATACATTAAATATATATGCCTAGACATTCTATAGGACCATAAATGCTGCATTGCAAAAATAAAAATCGACATCTAAGAAAGAAAAAAATAAAATAAAATAAAGACAGAATAGGCTATTTAATATATAACTTAATCATAATAACACAAAGTTTTGGATCGATGCTCCATGATGGCATTTGATATTTTAAATGCCATACAATATTGCTGGTCAACAAGTAAAAAGCTGCTATAATTATAATTATTGGAAGAGATGAGAATAGCGGTGATTCGCATTTCACTAGGACGATATGATATATTTTTTATACAATCTTGAAGGATTTTTTTTTAAATTCTGTTCTTTTTTTTTTTTTTTGAAATTTTATTTTTTACTCCCATTTTTGATTCTGTAAGCAAATTATCATACAAAATTTTTGTTATACTCCAAACATTAGTATTCAGTTCTCACGACTTTTAGACTCCAAACATACAAGTTCTTAATGTTCAGGATAACTTGAAAAATTAAATACGTTATTGTTCCGCTTAGCTAAATATTTTCACACAGCGTAAGTCATCCGCATCCTTAACGCTACTGTTATTTAGAGATAGAATTTAAATTGTAGACGATTATAATAGTGTATAGTCGTCTACAATTACAGTATATAGTCGTCAATCAAAGCAATGCAACAGATTCTTTTCAAAACACTGAAAAAGTTAAAAATTACTTTAAGCAATAATAAATAACTAGATAAAATTTAAACAAATAACAGTTAAAATTAGCCAAAACAAATATCTGTAAATATTCAGCAGAATTTCGTAAAAATATTGTATCTGATATGAAAATTATGATGGGAAAAAATCTGATAAAAACAAAAGGAGCTGCATGTTTATTTGGTAGCAATTCATTTTTTGAAAACTTTCAAAAATTTTTCACTGAAGGATGGGAAAATATATTCTGGAGCGTACTTCTTGAAAGTCTAAATAAAAATTTAAGTAATAAATATTGCTTTGATTTAAGCAGGTCGGAATTTCTCATTCATTGGAATAAATAAAAGAAAATTAACTTATTAATTCCAGGAATCAAGAATTTACTAACTAATAGATTCCGTGAATGAGGAATCAATAAGCTGATCACGACAGTGGAACGCACTTTAACAGGAAAACTATCACATGAAATAAATCTTACAAAATCCCATTATAATCCTCCTCGTGGCATCAGCTGAATAACAATTCAGTAACTGATATAAAAGTAATTTTGTATCCTTGTGATTTATATACAAAAGTTAAATTTAACCTTCCCCTTTAGTTAGAAATGGCACATGACTTCTTTAGTGCCATTGCTGTCATTCCTTTTTAAAAAGTTACTGCCCTAAAATGTCAAAGTATTAAACTGTATTGTTATCTATTAACAAAGTCGTTAGTAAATTCCACAATAATGTTAAATTTTATAGGAAGTTAGCTGTCTCGAAATGAAAGTATTAATGTATACTGGGTGTGATGTTTAATATCTCGAAATCAAAGCTATGAATTTAAGATAATAATGTCCTGCTTGTATATTAGATATAATTAGCTGTTGCGAGAATATTTTGTATTTAGTTATTCCATAAAGAGGGATGTTTTGAAATATATATATATGGTCGTTTTTAATTTGCATTTTATGAAAATTTTATCTTGTAAAAAGCACATTTTAATGCATGACGCATTTTTTATTGATATTTATACGGTAAAATTAAACTCATTTTATTGATCTATTGTTGAAATTTTTTAAAATTAAGTTAGATATTTCTACACTATTTTATCGATCTAAATTTTTTAAATAATCTGAAATCGCACTGAAAAATATAGGTACTTTCTAAATATGAAGAGACTCTCATATATGAGAATTTCAAAAAGTTCCAAATTCGCTAGATATTTTCCTACCACCCCTTTTCACCTTTAATTTCCCTTTCCTTTTCTTTTCCTCTGTTGACTGAATTGCTGCATCGTAACGCAAATATTAAAAATAATTCAATAAAATTTTCAAAATGTAAATCTAATAAATTTTTTAAATAATTAGCTTTTTTATCTGTTTGAAGTGTTAAACAATTATATTCACACATTTCCTTTCCAAATTGTATATGGAAAATCAATCATTAAGCCCTATAACATAGAAATATAACACACATAAGCCCTGAACATATATATTAGAAAATGTGACTTCAGTGAAACGATATCCCATTTGAGATTTGAAACAGCTTACACACAATATCTCTAAAATTTTATTTCTTTCAAATCAGAAGAATGCGTTTGAGACCATAAGAGTGGTCCATGTTCACAATATAAAAACCATGGTTACTTTCATATAATAAAAGCAAACTGGGTTTTTTTTGTTACTGAACATATTTTTATGAATTATATAATTATATAGATACTAATAGTTATATCAAAAATAGATAAAAAGAATAAAATAAACAAAAAATAAATGAAATTAATAAAAATCTTAATTTCTTCCTATGTTAGAAAATACAGCTTGCTATTACTGCTTGATTTGTTAATTACAAAATTAACTTACAACTCCTTACATTAATATTCTTCTTCTGATTTTTAAATCAGGTAGTCGGTATAGAATAATTGAAATCCGTAATTTTATTTATGTTTTTTTAAAATCTTTCTGTAAGAGGAAATTCTGATTGCCAAACTATATTAGATCTAGAAATAATAGGCATGGGGAAAAAAATTGAAAAAGAGAATAAACAGAAGATGTATAGAAAACACTAACAAAAGAAAGTTGCTTTATTAAGTTAACTATTAAACCATATTTTTTAAAAAAGGAAGTATTTTAATTTAGAGATGGACTTTTAATAACTATAAATTATCTTACTCAGGAGGTTATACATGTAAGATAAAGAAACATACAAGTGAAAATCGAAAGACACACTGTATTTTTCTATTTTGTTTTTTTATTAATGTTCTAATTTAATTTTCAGGAACTAATATAGTGGTTACAATATTTGAAAGAATAGTTATAATCTCGCAGCTTGTAAGAATAGTTATAATCTCGCAGCTTGTAAGTACTTCAAAGTTAATACGCAAATCGAGACTGTTTTTCCCGTCTTTGCAGCTGATATACGGCCCCCCATCACCCTGAGAGATCTCAATTTCCGCTAAACTTGATTATTTTTAAACAATCTGTATACGCAGAGGAGGTTTTTAAAGCGACTTTCTTAATCGACCTATTAAGATCTAAAAAGTCCCATTATGTTGCCAAAATCGATTGACAAGATAATACTGGCGAATACTCAATTCCTTATCATTATTACGCAGGTTAAGATGGATCGCCCTATTACAAGAAAAACAATATCAAACCTACGGAAACCTATATTGCGGTCATTTGTCAAATAGATTGAAATTTCTGCTCCTTTTTTTTACCTATCGTTCATCGATAAAGTCATTAATTACGGGCGATGAAGACTATTAGTCGGAGTTGAGATGTAAGGCTGCTTCTGTAAGTCAAAGTCAAGTGCATGGACTTGCTAATTAATTACGCTATGCAGTGTTTAGGTACTTTTTTTTTTCTCGACGTCGTGGTTATTTAACTGAGAGTTTAATTACTGTGTCATAAAGGGGCGGATTGGTACACGGATATTACCTCTGGAGAACAAAACACCGTCGTAGGCAGTTTGAGAAAAATTCCATGTAAATTAATTTTTCAACCTGACAATGCGTGATATCTCTCACGGTGTCAACTTTGACATCTGTTTTAAATAACCAATGAGTATTTTGAATTCATAACACTTTAGTCAGTGAGAAAAAAACAAACAAATAGATTAATGACAATATTGCAATAGATATTTAATAATTGATTCAAGAGGAAAAGAATTCAGTGAAATAACAGTATATTGCAAAATTCAATCATTCAAAAAAAAAAAAAAAATGTGAGCATAATTCAAAACAGTTTTATAAGAAATCTAAATAAAAGAAATGACCGAATTGACTAAGAATTCACTTATTGTTTTTTAGAGCAATTAGCTTAAGAAATAATTAAGTTGAAATTCAGCAACAACAATAACAGAAACAAATATGTTTATTAATAAAAGAAATTGTAGGAAATATTTAAAACCCAAAAAACGTAATTTTTAACTGCCCTTTATAGAAGATTCATTGAAATGTAATGCAAACATACAATATTTAACTCGTAATAATTATTTCATGGGGAATTTAATTGTCGTATAACAAACAACAAATATTAAGTATGGGGAACATAACACCATTGCAGTTAAATAGAGGGGAAAAAAATCTTTCCATTTTTATTCTCATTAAAATACATTGCTTTTTCAATTTGATGCAGCTTGATCACACTCGAAATCTGTTTTGATACATATTAGAAATAACAGATTAACGAAATAACGAACATTTTAAAGATAGATACTATAAAACCTTTTCGAATTCTATGTTCTTTTTTAGATGTTCATTTAATGCTCAACAACGACTGCATTGTAATATATTTCCAAGCAGTATTGCACAAAATGTTTAATGGGAGGAAAGCTATATGTAGTAATTACATGCTAATACAAAAATGAATGCTTGTCATTCGAAAATGGAATCGTAAAGGAGTATTAGAAGCCATTAATAGCTTGACACGACTGGATTTAAAATATGGATTTGCATAATTTGGAATGGGAATTAAATTGTACAAACTCCGCAGATGATAAATTGGCCACCAAAGGTTTCTAGTAAATAATAAAGTTATTAAAAGAAAACAACACAATATTATGATACAAAATAAGGAATAAAGTAATAAAGAATAAAATAATGAGGATAAAATAAGGAATGAAAAAAATACATTTGTTTTCGACAAAAGGTTTCGATTCGGTAAGATAATTTTGGTAAAAGATTTGGAAAGAATGAATTATAAAAACCATCATAAGAAATCAATAATGAGTCAAACCTGAAATAAAAACCGTACTATTTAATATAAATAATAAAATAATATTGTAATAATTGAGATAAAATCCTTTTAACTGATGTAGAAATCACTGGGAATATCTCTAAAAATCAACTATTGAAGCTCAAATAACAATAGATACATTATGTTGCTAAAAGGATTAAGAAAGTCTCTTTTTAAAATAAATGTATGCCATGTAGTAATTAAAAAACCCGATATCATTAATTCAAAATTCCGAAATTCATTGAAAGAGTGCTGAATTCTGCAGAAATGTATTGAAATAGGAGAAGCAAAATAATTGATATGCAAAGTAAGTAATAAGCAAAAGTTACTTAGCAAAAAATTTTTACCAGGCTGAAAATGATTTCAGTTGTACAAATTATTTCAATGTATATAAACTATTTCTACATTTGAAAAGGATTTCAAATGTAGAAATAGTTTATATACATGGAAAGGGATTTCAAATGCGTAACTGGTTTAATTACTCCCAAAATTGTGAATTTAAATCTTCCTTTTGTTTCAAACACATTTTAGTAAGAGATAAATTTCTTTTTTTTTTGTGAAGGTTTCAAGTTTTTGAGAAAGGAATTAGAATTTTACTTTTCCGCATTCACTTGTATATTTATCAATTATCTAATAACTTCAGCAAAAAATTTATTATCATTCGAAGTGTAGCCTCACAACAATGGAGAAACATGCTTATATTTCTCCATAATTAAACGGTTAAGATATCAGAAATATTGAAAGCCCATTTATTGTTTTTTAAAGATTCTTATTTAAATATATCCCAACTTACTGTTTTAAAAATATCACTAATAAAATCAACAAATTAATTAGATTCCCTGCTAAAAAGCAAATAATAGACGCTAGTTCCATTTTGATCGTATTGTTTTTCACTAATAATGAAATATTCACCTAAAAGTTCTCTCTAAAACATTAATTAAAAAATTATAAAATAAACCATGTAAATTCTAACTGTTATTAATTTTTTTCCACTAAAAGGCTATATTTAAAATAAACGTAATCCGCTATAAATAAAAGTAGTGAGTATATGTTTTTGATACAGAAACTCAAATGTGTACTTTTTTAAAAGTGATTACGCGAAAATAAGAGAAATATAGGTTAAAATTATCGATGTTTCGTCGAGTAAGATATCGTCTCAAATGGTCATAAAGAGAATGAGAAGAGGAAAGTATTCTTAATAGTACGGCTATATTGATACAAATCATATTCAACATTTTCATTGAAGGCTTCAAAAGATATTTTTATTAAAGAAACTTTAGAAAATGTTTTAGCAATATAAAGTTATATGAAATATTAATATTACTAAAAGGAAGAAAAAGTTCACGGAGATTAAAATATCGCCTACCGACTTACAGAATTATTGAGATATGATAAGAAATAAACAGAATTTGCAATTTTTTTTATTATTTTAAAAATATTTGTTGCTTTAAGATTTAAAAAAAATAAACGAAGAAATTTCAGAATGTTGTAACATGCATCATTTTTTTTTATGACAATAAAATAAAAATTCAAGATTCGAAACTTAAGATGCGTCTTAAAGCTATGAGAAAAGAAAAGCAATTAGTACTTGAATCAGAAAACTGAAATTATTCCCGAAATAAATGTTAAAAAGGTGATATTCATTTATGTATTGATATGTGCGTATTCAAAAATTTTTAATTCAAGAATTTATCATTTTTTTTGTTAATAAAATATGCATGAATGTAATTAATCAAAATTTAGCACAAATAGTGAAAAGTGAATTTATTGCATATCATTTCTTACCAACCCCAATATATCAATATTAAGAGATTTTTTTAGTGATATGTTGAATGCTCATTTTCAACTATTATTTAATTAATTTAATATCAGAATTCAACAAAAATCTTGACAATTGAGATATTTATTAAAACTTTGAATTGCTTTCTCACATTATTGTAAAAAAAAAAAAAAAAAAAAAAAAACGATATGACATTTTTGAAATTTGTATTTCAAGTAACAAGAAAAAAAAATTCATTTATAGAAAGAAATTTTTTTTTTAAGTTTACTAAAATGACATGTACTGAAATTCGTTGATTAATTAGAAGACAAAGGTATTACAAATCTTTATATCTAATAGATTGCTTCCTATTTCAATAATATATCATTGCTTCACAGAAAATCAAGATGCTTTTACAAATTTTGTAGAAAAATTGCAGATTATGTTCCTTAATAGTTGCTGTTCCTTAATAGTAATAATTGCTGCATTCAGTCAGATTTACTTACTAGCTTTCTTTAAGACTGCTCACACAATAGCTGAGACAATTCACTTTTATCTGCATCTGATACTAATAACCATGAAATGAACCCATTCTTTACTACCATATCTATCTACTAAAGCTAAATAAAACTATGCTCTCTGTTTTATTTAAATGAGAGATATTTATTTAAAAGCTCTTTTTACGTACATTAAGAGGAATTTTTTTTTTGTTCTTTCTTTCCGATGTTAAGTTATTGAAATCAAGGATTACTAAAGTAGTACTATAATAAACAATGACACTAGTTACGAGATATCCCAAATTCAAAACATAATTTTACGAGGTTTTTAATTATATTAAAGAAGTTTTTTTATTATCAATTTTTACCTAATAGTAAATGAGGTAACGAACTGTTTTCTTTTCTTTTAACATAAATATTTTGCTTGAAATAGGCCTCTAATTTTAGAGTTAAACAAAGAATAGGAGTGGATTTCATCATAAAATGGGATTTATTATTTTGATGGGCACAACTTAAGATAAAAAAATAATAATAATTTCTAACTATAAATGAAAAAAAAAAAATCCTCTTCCCAATTCTTTCCGCAAACAATTATGATTGCTTTCAAAATTTTGATTTTTTTTAAAGAGCAACTGGATGCTTTTATTTCACAAATATATTTTATTACTATATATATATATATATATATATATATATATGCACATGAATCATCAAAAAGGAATATTTCTTTCAATTCTAAACAAAAAAAAAAGTAAAAATAAAATAAAATTCAACTCAAAATATTTTTTATGAGTAGTTAACTGCAACTGTCCCCAGTTTATTTGACACTTCTACAAGTGTGAATATTTTTTTTATGTGGTAGAACGAAATTTTCCGTGACCACGTCATAGACTTTCACCTGACCCAGTCCCACCCCCTCCTTTACATACATATAAGCGAGTCTATATAAATTTAATGAGTGAACATTCTTGTCTTGGTGGGAAAAAAAGGGACGTGTCATAGAACGTCAGGTGCGCGGCAACCGTAACGGATGGGCCCGGGTGGCAGGGGTCATGTAGCGACACGTTTTTAAAAAGAGCCGAACAAGACCGGTGTCTCTGGAGGGAGCATCTTTTCATGGCGATGCCAAAAGAGAGCGAGAGAGAGAGAAGGAAGATAAAAAAAAAAAAAATAGCGAAACTCCCTCCACCCCAATCTTCATTCATTTTTGTTAAGTGCATGTATAGCTGCAAATCATCGGAGATGTTCGCTGATGTCATAATTTTTTTTTCTTATTATTATTTCGACTTTATTTATTAACACTTTTTTATGATTTTTTTAAAGCGAATTCGCTGAAGAGAAGACCATTGGCGAAGAGGTTTAGGAAAAATATGTGGGATCGGCAAAATGAAAATGGATAAACAAAATCGGTATTTCCTCATTATTTGTTTCCAAAATAATTATAAATTGTTTGGCCTTGATTAAAACTTGTCTTTTTGAGGAGTGTAAGGGATTTGATAGTTAATACCAAGGAAACAATGTTCTCATTAATATTTTAAAACTCTAATGAACATAATAGCATAGCGAGTTTCCGACTATACCGACTAGGCAACTGCGTAGAACCACAAGGCCGAGAGGGGAGCCGCAACAGGTCGATTAAAGAAATTGATTTTTCTAGTTGCCAAATAGATAAATTTGTAAAATAAATATATTCTGTGAATGATGAAATATTCAGATAACTTTACGCGATATGATGTGAAATTGCTCAGATTCATATATGTTTCACTACGTTCACTTTGTTATAAGAATATTTATAACAACCAAAAATCTGTTTCAATAATATTATGCTCAAAAGTTTGCTGCGCTATCTGGAGTCAGATAAAACAAATGCATTTTCATAAAGCTAATAAAAATATTTACTTAAAATAAAAGATTAAAAATAAGTTGGAACAAGAAAATAAATTGATCAACTTTTAAAAGAAGGGTTCCAAAATGTACACAGACCGCAAAATAACCATCGTAAGTAAACATCTACAAAAAAGTTTTTTTTTTTTTTTTTTTTTTTTTTTTGCTTTCTTCCGATGATTTGATTTGTTCTCTTCTTATATATATATATATATATATATATATATATATAAGAAGTTCTTAATATAAGAAGAAGAAGAAGAAATGGAGTAAGATTATTAAGATAACACGACTTTAATGTCTGCCAAAACGATAGACATTAAGGTTTTAGATGTTTAAAAATGCTTTGTTTTGAAATCAGAAAGTTCATGGCAGGTATAACATATGTAATTAAAATTGTCGATAAAGACACCTATTAACTATTAATATATATATATAATTTATATATATATATATATATATATATATATATATATATATATAAACAACGAATATTTCCTCCCCTACCAACAACCATTGATTTGTTCTCGGGACAATGTCTACAATAACTTATACATCTCTTGTTATGTAATTATATAAACAAAGGTAGAAAAATTCAAAAAACTGTTCCAGAATTCTTATTTTATAAATTGTGGAACAATAGATTTTTAAAAGGAATTTAGTTCTACATAATTAATTAGATTAAGTCACTTCTTAAAGCCGAACGAGGTCTAACATGGGTGGAGCTTGGTTCATTCTGATTCGTAGTCAGATGATAAGTGCTAGCCTCGAGTCGATATTCCATTCTCTATTTGAACATAATAATGATAATTTTTCTCTCTCAATTTCTTTCCAGGGTGATTCGATGTCTATCAGACATTCAAATTAAATTAAATTTATTTTTCTCTTGTAAACAAATTCCTAATAATAAAGGAGAATATTTGTGCTACTGCTGGCGCTCTACAAAACGTACCACATGACCACGAACGACCTGCTTTCGTATATTTTGGAATGTAAAACTATGCATTTCGCGCCAATGTTTCTTTTTTCTTTTTCTTTTTGAAATTTTGTTCAGAATTTTCTTGAATTAAATATTAAATGGAATTTTTATGTTTTTTCTTCTAACCTCTCAACTGCATTTTTGGACAAAACTGATTTTACACTATTTTATAAATTATCTCATTTGTATATGTTAATTTATGTTACCAATTTAGTTAACTAGAAAATATTTTTTTGAATTTTGGCAATTTTTTAAAAATATTTTTTATATTAATTTTCATTAATAAATTTCATTGCTGCCTTGAAATTAAAACTGTTTTTTGTTTTATCAAACATATAAATGAATGATTTTTTCCCCCAATGTTGGAAGCCAAAGATGAAAGATTCTGTTAATAATTAGTCGGGAAATCAGAGTGATATAGCATTACCACAAAGAGTGACATGTCAAATAGCTTATTCGAAAACTTAAGTTTTTATTGGCCGTGTGATGATTTGGGACTCAAAACCATTAGAAAGGTTCATGCACAAAATAGATAGAAATGGAGTAAGATTATTAAGATAACACGACTTTAATGTCTGTCAAAATGATAGACATTAAGGTTTTAGATGTTTAAAATGCTTTGTTTTGAAATCAGAAACTTCATGTCAGGTATAACATATGTAATTAAAATTGTCGATAAAGACACCTATTAACTATTAATATATATATATATGTATGTATGTATGTATATTATTTTCAGTGATAAATTTCTGCTCTTAAAACAATGTCACTTATATAAAATAAGGTTAAAAATGCTTATGTCTTTATAAGAATGGAATAAGTGCACTTGATTAGTATTAATCAAAATACTTTAACGTCATTCAAGCCAAAATAGCCAAATTACACTTACATTTTTCACTAATGATTCGCAAATTCTATTACTGTATTCCATAAGTTTTTTTTTTTTTAACGCAATAATTTTTCAAACTATTATATAAGGAAAAAGATTTTACTTTATGATTCGACATGAGTAACAACATGGCATATATCTAAATTTTTTTTAATTCCATTTCATAGCGGCTTTATTTCATATTATTCAGCAAAGAAAAACGGGTAGGTTTTTTGAAAAATGCTTTTTTAAGTCAATAGTTTTGACCCAAAATTTTAATGAAATCTATCTTTTTGGAAAAAAATTCACAAGTCTAATAAACTGCATCCAGGGTTTTTTTTTTTTTTTTTTCGTTTCTTAGCAATTATGTTAATATACATACGCCCAAACAAACAAGCACAATTCTAAAATTATGCTTTTTTTACTGAAACAAGGATGTCTAACACTTCAACATTTCACAATGGAATTTTTATATACGAAGATTACTTTTTTATGCGAAGAATGCAAAGAGGAAATATTATAATTAAAAAATTCGAACTTGAGAATTTTCATGTTTCAGATTGTTCCGAGTCCGAAAAATAGTTTTTGGAATTATGTTTGCCCATGAACACGATAACCCGACTCTTTGAGCTAGAGGTATGAAATTTAATACGTCATCTTTTGTTAGCAAATTTGTAGATTTCTATCAAAGGGAATTTGTCGGTATGGGTGTCTGAGTACAAAACGGGATTGCAAAATGAAATGAGCTAGTTGGATAAATCTGATAAACAGATTTATTTATCATTTAAAGTGTAAATAGTTATTCAATTGTGAATCCAATTTTCCTAAATATTGACCGTTTGTCGGTCTGTACATTCTCATGCATGAAACACAATATTTCAAAAATGCAAAGACTTAGATAAATGGAATTTCATGTGTATTTTACTAAAATTGCAGTCATGCAAAAAATTTGATTTCGTGCAGCAACATTAATGTTTTTCAAGAGACTAACTTAACTTAACACCTCTCCATGCCCCTGCGACTATAATCTTAACGATTATTTAAACAGTTGGGTGGACATGGAGAGTGATCAAGAGACTAACGCAAAACGATACATAAATGAAGTGATACATTATGGAAATTTTAACAATCAATATTTATCACAGATTATTGACGATGATGTTGTGCCCGCGTTACAACGGAATGACAACGGCAAAGAGGATGCAGTAGCTTCTGAGGGTAAAGATCCCTGAGGGTAGAAGTCTGACTTCTAGCTGATATGAAGATGACATTCACTCATTAGCTTGCACAACCTCTTTTTACAGGAGGGCTCTTTCACTCACCTCACAAATAGAACATAGGTGAAGAATAACCATGCCCGAATCAGGGATACCCAGACCACAGGAAAGACACGCTACCCCTAGGACAGGACGCCGGCTGCAGATTATTATTGATGCAGATTCACTTAAAAATAATAATTTGAAAGTATTTTAATGTGATTTTAATGCATAAATAGTTTTGGAAACAATAATTAAATTTTATTATTGTTACAATAAATCTGTACAAGTATTTATTGTAAAAGTAAGAAAAATCCCACCATTATTATGTATCTTGAATACTAATTACACATTTCTTATTTTATAAATTTATATGCATATAAGTGACAGTTTAGTTAAAATAAATCTTTAACGATGATTTGCCTCTTATGTATGAACATTAAATTCAGCATCAGGAATGAATTAAGTCCAATCAGTGTTTACTTACTAATATCTTGATAAACAAAACAAGCTTGAGATTTTTCACTGAAATTTTTTGCATCTTTATAGGAAGATGGAATGACTTATTCACATTCTTCTTTATCCTTGCTTAAATGATCTGATGCTAATTTCAGCACATTCTGAAATCATGATACCGGTACCACAATTCACATACTTCGCGAAAGTGAGATTTCTAGAGGTTCTTCAACACTGAGAACGTCATGCAGCTAATATATTTCTCTCTTTACGTTATATAAATGAAATACTTTATCTTTACAATAGTTAAGATTAAATAGGATAGAGAAAAAGCATCATATCATTTGTAAGCAATGCATAAACGAGAAATTTTTTTAAGAAGTTTTGCTATATTTTCGTTCTACACTTTTCTGATAACTGCAGTGGTCTCTTTCTCTCACACCTTTTTTTGCTTCATTTTAATTCACATTTTTTTGTTCTTACTTCTTTCAAATAATAACCTACTATACGAGTATTGAGTAAAAAGTAAAATTTAAAATCCAGTTATCGATGAATTTCTTTAATCCTTAATTTGTTGCTAATTGCGATTTAATGATAGAACAGATTGTGTAAAAATGTTTATCTGATCATGTTAGTTTAAATACAATACAATCTAATTTAAACTATCAAAATATATTCAATGTCATGAATGTTATCTCTGACAAGAATTAAAAATAATGACACTACAATCATAAATTATAAACAAAAATATTGATTATAAACATAAATTATAAACAAAAATATTAAATCAGCGATTTCTTCATATCCTTTCTGATATTAAATATTAATCTGATAATTTTCTTTGTAATGTCTTTTTTTTCCAGTGCAATTTTTGTTTCATTGGAATCATAATAAATTAAATCAAAAAAGTTTTTAAAAGCACACTTTTATTATTGTATTATAAAAATATTTTATTTTCATTATTTATTCTTTAGTTTACAATCCATGATTACACGCATTACTAAATCTTAAATGAATTTTTAACGTAAATTCACCAACTGGGAAACACTACTCATATGAAATAATGATTTTATTTAATTAATCTATTAGCTGACAATTAAGTTCAGAAGATATTAAAATTGTATACTTTCATCAAAAGTATACAAGCATATAAAAATTAAAATCTCAGCATATCTAGAGATTACGAAATTCTATCACTACTTACAGAGCTTCATGGACCCTTTAGCAAAGCAAATTTCGTGGCACATTTTCTTCCCTTCACCATTTGACAGAATCTGGCATTTGTAACTGATTTTAATTTGATTTTTATATATGCATATTTTATGTAAGCAATATTATGTAAAGATATATACTTTACATCAGATAGTTAAAAAAAAAAAGACAATATCAGTACTATTCAATTATAGGATTAAAAAAAATCAAATTAAAGCAACACAATATTAAGCATGCAAAAATAAATAAATTAATAATTTTTAAAATGTTGTCAATATTCCAAAATTTAAATATTGTTTTCTTTTGCTTTGAATAAAATTAAATGCTGCCATTTAAATTACACGTCATGGTCATTGTAATTTAAATGGCAGCATAAAATTAAATCATTTTGAAGTTAAACGGAAAAAAGGTCTTGAGATCTAGGGGATTTCTTAGAATTGTGTTTGCTCTAAGCAGTTAAATTGCTTTTCCTATTTGTTCCGATTCCAATTATGCGAAACATGTAAAGATAATTAAAAGTATATAAAAACTTACGAAAACTTTTTCTATTTATTAAGTAAGAAAATGATGTAATTTGATTCCACTTTTAGTATAGATTTATAGAGAATTTAATGTTTTTCTATTCATTTATTCAGGCACAAACGATCAATCAAATATATGCTCACGTCATACGCCGCATTCAGAGATGAATCCACGTATTTGTTCTCTTCCACAACATTGGTGCGCATTGATGCCCAGGAGAGGAGGGATCGGTGCCGAGGATGATATACCTGAGTCAGTCGACACGGCCATAAAAACACCCATAAATTGAAGCCTCCCCCGGCGAAATCTTTTGTATCGAAAAAGGGTAAGGCGCCCGTAACGGGAACCTACAACTCAACTTGACCTCGTCTCACGACTTTACTACATTTTTATTATCGTTTTTTAATGGCGTCTTTCAAAACGTCTACTGTTTCTATTCAAGAGCGTGTGCTGTTTTTTATTTCTTCTAGATGCTCGCTTTTTGTCGCGTAGAAGGTACATTATGTCCGAGCTGGATGGAGATCCCCGAGAAAGAAAAAAAAAAAGTTCGTTCAACAAGTTTTGGAACGGTTATGGCGTCTGTCTAATGATTTTTAAGTCGTTTGTTGCGGCTCCTCGACATCGTAAAATTTGTAACTGGACAGGGCTTTTATATATATTATTATCTTTTTGTTTTTCTTTCTGTTTCTTGCCTTTTTATTTTTCATTCTTTCTTCTCTCTGTCTTTTCCTTTTTTCCTCTTTTAAATTTTGTGTTAGCATAATGTCTCATGTTTTGTTTTTGAAGGAAGCGTGTTTTCCTAGAAAATAGTCTTTCTACACTGTAAAAACGAACAAATCGTGCAAAAATGGCTTTTATGACTTTACGTGAAACGATTATAACAAAAATATATACATATTTCTTCAGGATATTGGATTCATAAATATAGAAGAATTCCATTTTCTCTAATGTCTGAAAAAAATAAGAAACTGTTTTATGACAAATTTCTTTTTTTATCAAGAATTCTCGAAAATCCAGTTAGACGCTTAAAATTTAGCAGAGAATACATTACTTTCTAATTGCAACACGTACTTGTGAACAAATCGTGCTTTTTTTTCTACAAACCAAAAGGACGTTTTAAACAATCCCAAACAATTAGGCTAACGTCATTTTGCTTATTTGGTTATAGCTATGCCAAGCTTATTGAAGCAAGTGAGAAATTTTTAGCAATCAAACGTCTCAGAAGTCTAACTCGACACTTCATGAACTCTTTTGACTCATGATACCTCAATATATCTTTGAGACACTGATCTTTAATTTATATTTAATAGAATCGAGATTCGAATGGTGGATACTAGTTGTGACATTGAAGCTGTTACTCCACGAGCACAATTGGATACAAAAATGATTATTACAAGTCGACCCAACTTATGTATTCATTTTCAGGAGATCATTCAGAATGTGTGAAACTGTTATTGAGTGCAGTATTTTTAAGAGACAAGTATTAAATATAACTTACATCTATTAATGACAAATATCAAATTTGAAAAAAGAGAATATATATATATATATATATATATATATATATATATATATATATATATATATATATATATATATATATATATATATATATATATATATATATATATATATATATATATATATATATATATATATATATATATATATATATATATATATATATATATATATATATATTATTTTGTAGCCTTATTGCAAAAGCAGATTCCATTGTTTTATGTTATGTTGGGACTCATTTCTCCAATGTAAAGAATAAATTTCGTTTTTTTTAAAGTTATTTATACTTCGAATATCCATAGCTTGATTTTCTTTAGAATAAAATACAATTTGAGCGGAAAATAGGCTCTATTCTCACAGCAAAGCGTGAAGGCAGACGCATTTTTCATATTCTTCTATTCCCGCGCGTCCAATTAATGAATGAGTATCAGCATGATTGAAGAAAACGCTGCTTCAATCTAATAAACAATTATTGCCATTGAAACGAGCGAACCATCCAGATACCTTTCATTTTTATACGCCAGAAACTTTTCATCCTGCCAGCGCTTCGTCGTCCCGAGGAGTACTCGGACCATTCCTCGGCAAGCAGCGCTTTTTGGTGGTCCGTCCTTTTTCCAGTAATCAGCAGAGACAAGGCTAATGAGCAATAGAGAGTTGCGGTCCTTCGTTAAGACCTCTTCAACAACCCCCCACGAAACACTTGTGGAATAGCTCGAGCGCAAAAATGCAGTTCCGCCATCGCAATCATAATGATAACCACTAAAAGGAAAAAGAACGGAACAGTTCGGTAAAAGGGGAAAAAACGACGGTAGAGAGGGTAGAGCACCGCATCACGCATCGTTTGGCATCCGCCGATTGGCTAACAGGATTGGCAAGCGATGCTCGAATGGAGTTTTCCCGATCCCTGATTTTTGGGAAAGAATTTTCCTCCTCGAACGATGAGACCGAGAACTTTTCCCGTTCTTCCTCTCCTAGCCTGCTCGTTGGGAAACTTTTGCTCTTTTTGAAATGTTGTTTGTAACTTGCAGCCCCGTCTCCTTTCAAAAGTTGTTGCGAGAGGAATCGCGATCAGATTGGATAATTACGGCAGCATTTATTGTGAGAAATTCTCATCGTTTATCTCGAATTATCCTACTGTATGCATAAATTACGTTATTTAAAAATGCAGTTGTGGAAAGAATATTCTTAAGCAAATGAATGTAAACATGTAAATGTAGCATTTTTTCCTAGAGATAATATGTTAATTGTGAACATTGTTTTCTTCTATTCCAGGAATAATATTCCGGCTCGCTAAATTTTTCTCGAATACAGAATTCGTTAGTAATATCATTCGGTCGTTAGTAATATCTACAGCAGGGGTGGGCAGACTTTTTCAGGGCACGGGCTACTTCTAATTGTTTCAAGGTGTTGCTGTCCACCCAGTGGCTAGGTCTACAATGTTTATTGTAACTTAATAATAAATATAGAATATGTGTTTACCTACATAACTATAAACATGATAATAATTGCCACAAATATAATGATATAAAATGATTCCTTTAATATCGAAAAATACAAAATACATTAAAAAATCATTTTATTTAAAGCTAGTTCACTTAGTTATAGTTAAAAGACTTCAGCTACATACTGTCCGGCGAAATCTTTGTATATAATTACTAAGTACTAATTTTGCAATGGTTTCTAAGTGGTCGTTTGTGAGACAGGAACGATATGTTGCCTTAATTATATTCATCGTTGAAAAATGCAGATTTACACAGGTAGGCAAAATCAAAGAACGATGTTAAATGATATGCAACTTTTTTAAAATTAGGATACCTCTGTTAGATTCCAAAAGTTATTCTTAGGTTCTGAACTTTTGCTTTTAAAATTATGTCATTTTGAAGGAGAAAAATTTCGTTTTCCTCAACAGATAAAGATAATACAATATTCCATAAATATGTTTCTTTTAGTATGCGCCTTATGTCTTAGTAAATGCGGTCACCCCAAAATGTCCTAGTGGTCCACCGGTCAATCGCGATCAGCTTAATGACCACCCCTATTTTACAGCGTTAACTTTGTATAGTAAAATTATATTAAATAATGAAAGAGACTTAAATGTTATTGTAATTAAGAGTGAAAAATTAAACAAATAGATATTGAAAATAATTATTGTAGCTTAATAAGTAATTACATGATAAATTAGATTTTTAAGAGCTGTAGATTTTTGCTACGGACGATAATTGATGCGATTTTGTCAAAGTTTTATGGTAAGGAGCGTATTTTTCAATACCTGTTCGCTCTTTATTGAGCCAATATCCATTTCAAAAGCAGACTTTATCTGCGCTTTTTTCATCAATTCGTTTAATTTCATGTAAGTTAAATATGCTTTATCTTCTTCGCTATCAGTGCTTTTACTTCCGGTTGGTGTTGCAAGGTCATCCGTCATTCTCAATTAAATTTTTTGACTCCTTCTTCCTCCATATCTGAAAAATTCATCGTCACTCGTCAGTTGCGAAAGCAATTTACAAGATTTCTTTGGATTCGTTTTTAATCGATGAAGATCATTTAAAAGTGTTGATAACTTCCGGTCGGAGCTGAGGCCTATTAGCATATCGTGTGTGAATAAAATTATAGCATTGAGAAAATTTAATGAAAATAATTAAGATAAAGCATAAGGAATTAATTTATATTTTTAAGAATTTTAATCTAAAAACACTTTAAAAAATATTCATGTTTTGATATAAGTAGATTGCTTCAATAATTTATAGGATGGAACGCACTGCCGCAATTTTCTAGAATAGTCAAAGATTTCGCTTTTGAGTATCTGATACATTTGAAAATACATGATGTCATATCAAGGTTCAACATCTTGTTATTTGACATTAATGCATTTGTCCCTTTTAGGATATCCTGCTAATTTAAGTTAGAATATTTATATGAATAACAGACAAAATAATCCAACAAAAAATAATTTTTCTTTAAAAATCCTGATATACAATAATATTTAAAAATAAGTCCATATTATATACTTGCACTTTCCGAGTATATAATAATATTTTATCTTTGAAAAAATTCCTTTATAGATCTAGATTCAGCTTTGAGAATATGCTTTTCATTAAGATTTTTATCTAGCATGCGCTAAAAGCACTCCTACATTCCTTTATCAAAACGCATTCTGACAAAGTTCATGACCATCATTTTCAAAATATTCAGAGTTTGAAAATGAATGATAAAAATTATTAAAATATTATAATAATCATAAATACATTTTTTTCTCAACAAGCACGCTATTAATGAGATTTATTTAATTGTTAGAAAAGAAGTTACAATATCAATTCAAATTACCGTTAATTTTTTTAAAGCAATTTAAAGCGCCTGAAAGCGCGCGCGAGCGCACACACACACACATATAATGCGTGTACTGAAATTTTGGCAGGAAAAGAATATTTGAATGAATTTCAAATATTTACTTCGGAAGGCATAATTTTTACGCTGAAACGGTGATTCGTAAATTCGCAACAGAAGACAAGATCGAAAAGTCAGGATTTTTCCCTTTGGTGGTTTTATTATGAGATTCCAATAGGGATTTATTTGACACAAGTCGAATTAAGAAAGAGAATCTTAGATATTTTTGAAACACCTGCATAGATATTAGTGACTCTTATTCCATCTTTCGTGGTGTGAGAGACAAAGAAAAAGGAATTTTCAGAGCGCGTGCTGCCAATAAATAAACAAATAAAATTGAGATTTGCATCAGGAAGCAAGAGAAAATTTTAAAATAAAATGACGTCGACTAATTTAAGATAACATTAGGAAATTAGCTAAGATTTGGATAAAATTAAGAGATATCATTACACACGTACACATATATATTACTATTCAATATATACATGTGTGCGTCAGTTTTTTTTTTTTTTTTTCTTTTTCGAATGACAGTTGTTTGATATTTAGTTTTCTTGAAGTGCTTGTTGAAGTAATGTTCAACCTCTTCCACTCTTCTTTTTTTTGTCAAATTTCATGTCCTTATTGAGATATGCAAGTGAAGTTTTAATTTCTATTTCCTCTTTCACTGCAAATGCTATAGACTAATTTTTATCTCTCCTTTCATTATATTTTTATATACTCTTTTGTGCATTGAATAAAAAAAAAATCGTCCCATTGTGCAAGGGATAGATCATTATCAGCCCCACCCTCCAATCGATTCGATGACCCTCGAAAACCGCCCACCGCAAACGATATGGGGAACATTGCGTTCTTCGTGGAGCGGAGAGGCAAAATTTCTCCGTTACCACGAGGGCCCTTCAGAGCCGGCCGAGGACCCTCGTCTCTGGAGGGGACCCTCGTTAACAATGGTACCCTACGAATGATACCGAGTTGGGTTGACTAAAAGTGCGCATCTGTTCGCATTTACGCTACTGACCGCGGTTTTGGATTTTGTAAACTTCGGTGCACGTGTGGCTTGCAAAACATGCCACTCGTTGCGCAGCAGTAAACAGACTTCAATAAAGACCCAGAAAGTTCCTTTGACCTTAAAGTATGAAAAGGGAATTGTAAAAAGATATGATTTTCGAATTTAACTTGTATTAAATGGAATATATATATATATATATATATATATATATATATATATATATATATATATATATATATATATATATATATATATATATATATATATATATATATATATATATATATATATATATATATATATATATATTGTTAAATAAAAACGTTTAAAATTCAGCATTTCCCTCCGTTAAAACAACGGAGGGAAAAGGTAATAAAAAGTTAAATGTACGTAAAATAATCAATTTTTTTATGATAAAAAAATACGGCTTAAGTAATACAACACTTTCTTTGGAAGAATTATGATAGTTCATATGCAATATTCCACGAAATAGAATATATATTTAATTGAAGAACAGTAAAAAGGCAGTATTTCTAGGAATGAATGACAAACTATATTTTTAGGCAGTAAATAGTAGTGTTTCATTATTTTAAATATATTCTCTTCAACTCCACTTGTCATTGTTACCAGAAGACTAAAAAATGCTCTCCTAATTATCCTATAATCTCACAGGTAATAGTTAATGTTAGGTAATAGTATAGTTATAACAACATATACAGGTAATAGTACCATGTTAATTATAAACATTGCTACAACTCAAACTGGATAACTAATAAATTTATTTTTTAAAAACACGTATTGTCTAATGAATCTCCCAGAACATAATTTTGCATTCGCAAAAATTATGGAGTTATTTTCCATCCCATTCGATCATTCCAAATCAAAGAAAATGGCAATGTTTGCAAAATCCGTTCCCAATTACCCTAACTGATCTTATTGCATTGAGATTGGAATATGAGTAAAAAACGAAATTGAAACTGACTAATAATTACATCATAAGCTTTTGTATACGAAAAATAAATGTTATATTCAGTTCCATCAAATACTTATATATATATATATATATATATATATATATATATATATATATATATATATATATATATATATATATATATATATATATATATATATATATATATATATATATATATATATATATATATATATATATATATATATATATACATATATATATATATATATATATATATATATATATATATATATATATATATATATATATATATATATATATATATATATATATATATATATATATAATGTGAGTTTCACAATAGATTCTGTAAGTTTAAATTTAAATTTTTACAATTATTACCTTTCTGTATTCAAATTTTTCAAAAATTGTTTGAGTTTTGAAAAAGAATGTCGTTGAAAAATTTTATTTTTTAAGCTTAAAAATACAGCAATCAATAAAAATTAAAAACAATTGTATTATATTCCCAACACAAAGTTTTAAAATTTAATTTTAAATCGTGACTTTCACTTAGTGAAAAACATTCAAATTCTAGCGCAAACTCTTATGATATAAAGAAAAAAATGAGCAATATATGACTTGAACGATTTAGAAACGCCTTTTTTTTAAACTTCCTGCGTCTTACATTTCATACACAGCTGATCGTTACAGCGCAAAACATCTTTTGAATTCTTTTCAAGTGCACTTACGAATTTAAGTGATATAAAAGGTTGCATTTCTTAGCAAAAACGTGATTATCCATTTCTATCTTCTCACACCTCATAATGATGTCTAACATACTCTTTTCCAGTGAGTTTCGAGCACGACAGAAAAGAATGCTCCAAAGAGCGGTCACTGAACGGTTATGTTTACCAGACGTCTGGTTTTTCTCTCGCGTCCAGACAGCACTAGACGTCATTGCGGAACTTATTTTTCCTTTATCTCCCTCCTCTGGAAGAGACACTCATCCTGTGACAAGAAGATCCTAAGAGAGAAGATCAATCCTTACCATAACTTTAATTATGTCGTAATTCTCATTTTCATGACAGATTCTGTCTAATAGGTTTTCTGACATGTCAAGTGTTACGCAATGCTTAGAAGATACTCTGAGTTTCTTTTATGGACAACAGTTTTTTCCCTTTTCTCATTGTCCATTTCTGTAAATAACTACCTGCCCAAAGCAAAAGGGCTATTTTAAAATAGTACGCATGATGAAGACTCTCACGAACTTTAAATGATATAGAATTATCTAATTGGATTTTATGTTACTACTTTTGAATATATTCTATTCTATAGTAAAGAACTCAATTTTATCGGAATGGAGATCCAACTTTCCATATCAATCTTAATTGCGCTTCCTTTCAATGTAGTTGTTGAAATATGCCCTCCATGCTTTTACAACTACAATTTGCATTAAAATGCTTTTTTTGTCCTACTAATGTATATTGCACTCTTTTTTTAGAGTAATTCTTTACTTTTGCGCAAGCATAGATATTTTTCCACATTTTGGTCTTAATGATAAGTTTTTAAAATTTTTTGTCCTTAACTTCATGCCGTCGCACTCTCTTTTTTAAATTGCAGCACTTTCATAGTGTAGAGTCGATTTCCCCGAGCTAAGCATATTCAAACTCAGGTGTTTCTTAATATCTGAACCTCAAAATCTTTGGGAGATTCCATTCCTTATCTATGCATAATGTAATATATTTTCTGAAAAAATAGAGTTGGAGAAGAAAACTGTTCAAGTAAGTAAATGAAAACTTGTTCAATTTCGGTTGTTCGAAACGTCCGTTGTAAAGCGTTCGTCTTTTGGAGGAGCAATGAGATTAGAAAGAGATTTGAGCCATTTAAGAAGATTAAGATTAGAAGATATTAGGAAGAGATAACTTATCTGGAGAGATTAGTTAACGGTTATCGTCAATGACCGGACATACCTCTTTGCAAGCTCCACTAATTCTAATGGTTGAAGCGGTCTCAACGCGACCAGTTATGGGGATGGGCAATTGTATTTCATTACCTCTTTTCATGGATCGCTCTTATAAGAGACTACTTTACGCACAGATACATATTTGTGGTTGTTCGATCATCCAAGGTTTACATGACTATCTTCGTGACAGAGTTAGGATTCTTTTATGATGAAAACTTAATGTGAGAATAAACTTGCAAATAAATATAAAATATTTAAAATGTTTTTTCCTTTGAAAAATTATAATTTGAGAGGTTCAGTGCTAGGCGAAAAGAAAGATTCCGTGTTCGATTCTCGGCGTTAAATTGACTGTTCGTAAACTAAATTCGTAGCTTCTGTAAATTTTGATTTTTTCAACACTTTTTGAAAATGAATTCGGATAAATATCAATATTATAAAACACTGAAAAAGAATAAAAATAAAATAAACAAAAATATAATTTTATGATTTTTTTTTTTTTTTTTTTGAAAATGATCCCAACATGAAAATAATTCATTCGTAAAACATTGAACCAAAAGGAGAATTTTCTGTAACTTTTGTTTATGGATACCAAATTTGTTTCTGGAGGTAAACGAAAATGTCATCGATCCTTATAAAGTTATTTACAACCACTAACCACGCTTTTAAATTTGATAATGAAATTGAAGGGATAGCTATAAATATATTGCACTGAGCCTTGCGTTTGCATTTTAATAAAATTCACTAGTTTTTTAATGGAGGAAGCTCATAAGATGGGATTGTTTTAAAAACTAAGTGATTGCCTATATTCGCTACAACAATAAGACATTTGGCCATTAAACAAAAACTCAACTTTTTTGTGAAATTCTATTCTCATATTAAATGCTGAATTTTAACATGCATTTAACAACACACAAGCATATACATAGGATGTTATCCAAATTCATGAGCCTAGGTAAAACACATATTAAGAGACTTTTTTTTTTATTATTTTTGCATAACAATGTGTGCTCGTAAATTAGACGTTTTGGCAGAAAAAACAAAAAATGCTGAAGAAATAAAAAGAAAACTCTTTACTCACATAATATTATAGTAAGTGCACCAACATCGATACAAGTTGGTAACATCTAACAAGTGATTGTCATATTTTTTCGAAGATGCCTGGTGTTTAACGAATAGTTAGAGCCGCAAAATGGTCCTCATCAGAGTCATTTGGAGTCTCGTAGACACTACATTTTCCTTCCACGCTTGTACTTATAATTACTTGTTCCGCCTGCACTTTTCATTTCGAATTTCATAGCACTAGACAGAAAAGTGCTTCTTTATATGTATTTTACCTACCTTTAAAGTTTAGGCACCGAATATTGGCTTTTAAGGCTGTTGAAATAATAATTTTGAATGGATTTATTTTAAATTTCACCTTATTATTCGATAATGCTAAAAAATACATCTAATGGAATCAGTCCACTTAAAATTATGGCGCATTGAAAAACATGCAAACTTTAAAATGGGATAGAAAGCTAAAATCCGCTTTCGAAGTTAATATATGACGAAAACATTTTTTTAATCTTAATTTTACCGTTGGCAAAGGCATGTGGTTGAATAGATTGATGGTGCAATTCCTATAACTTTCCATGAAACATATTACAGTTTATGCATCAAATTAAAAAAATATTAAATTAAAGAAGAAACCCCAAGAAAATAAGACCGCTAATACTAAAATGGAAATTTTTTTAGGTTTATGATAATGCAAAAATCATTTTTCAGCGGTAATATTTGTTGAGTAGCTGAAAAATACTGGCGTTATAATGGAAGAAAACACTAAAAATTTGTTTATTATTTAATGAATTTTGGACTCTGAAAAGCTGAATAGTGATTTTATTCTTGGACTGATGAGGATATGAGCTAGATTTAATCAATTACGGCCAAAAAATGTAAATTTGTATTTAATAGCATACAAACAAACATTCATCGTTATATGTATAAATAGATAGGTTTGCTTATTTTTGCTTATTTTGCTTATTTGTCTATTCATTTGAAGATGCAATTACGTATTGATAGAAATTGCATAAATATTTCTATTCCAGGAACACCAGATACCTTAGTACATGCCCTGCCCATAAAGCGTAAAATAACGCTACCGGAGAAAAACATTTTCTATATTTATTTCCACCGTTTACCTTTTTAAGGAGAATCGTTAAATTTTTTACAGCAATGAGGAATTTCCAGCTCTAATGAAGAGAGCAGAAGTTAATGGGCACTTAAAACTTCAGAAGAATAGTTTTATGTATACGCACATGTGCTACTGCGATGAGTAAAAATACTCTTCTGTTAGAAATTTATGACTGACTGGACAAAATACAGGCAAATTTCTGTAAAAAAGTATATGTTAGGTACAGATCGTGATTATAGAGTTTTATTACTTGTATTGTTAACTTAATGCAAAATTCTGGTCACAAAGGCAAACGCTTTTTATTTTCTATTTTGCTACTTAAAAATGAAAGATGCATATTGAAAAAGAAAATAGCTAACATAAAAAAAGCTTAACTTTGTAATATAGGTGGATACTTTTAAAATCTTGTTTTTCTAAGAGGGGAGGAAGAAAATATATTTAGATTTTAGATTATGTAAAAGAGTTTTTTTAAGAACATGGATGATACTTTTCTAGTCTGAAATCGCTCAATCACTTGAAATTCATTTCATACATAAATAACTACACTGGAGTGGAAATACGCAAAATAAGTAAATAAATAAATAAAAAATATGGACCAATAGAAAAAAAATTATAATTTACTCGAGATAATCGTACAGCCATGTTTTAGTTTTTTTTTAAATTTCTTCAATGGCTAGTTTTTAATGATAAATAAATTATAATCACAATTAATCTTTGCTTTTTTAAAAGCAGTTACTTTTGTGACCTGGATACACAATAAATTAATAGTAAAAATTTACTTTTATAATGTTACTTTAAATCGAAAATTTAAGAACACAACAAATATATTTATAATATTACATATAAATTCTTAGCAGACAAGTAAAATAATGACAATTATTTGATTTAATGGAAATGAACATTAGGCGAACGTTAACTTCTGTTACAGATCCTTTCAAATACTATACTTTTAAGTTATTTCCTTGAGCAAATAAAAGTACTAAACAAAATTTCCCCCATTTTTCCAAAAAACCCCAAAATTTTCTCTGTTTGTATTTCCGATACATTCTTCATTCTTCAGCAAAAATAATTTAGAAAAAATCTTATCGTTTCTTATTTTAAAATTTTTAGATACAAATTTTATTTTCAATATATTCTAATGACGTTAAGAAAAATTGTCTTAAAAATTTGCTTGGAAATTTTTATGCTTTCTTCTAGGAGTTTACAAAAGGAAAAGGTTTAAGATAATTTACTCTTAAATAGGTATGTTTATTTCCGGTTTTAAGTGGTTCCGGTTTTAGTGGCCACACATTCTCTTCTCTAATTGGTATAATTGTTACTCAAATGGGAAAATCCTTTAATGAGGTGTAAAATGAAACTCATTTCTGAAAAATGATTCTAAAATATATATATATATATTTTCTACTTATAAGTGGATTTTATAAACATTTAATACGATCTTGTGTGAAGATATCTTTTTTTTAAGACAGTCTTAAGATAGATGAAGCAAGATGTTATGTTGCTTAATTATGTGATTATCAAAACTGGTATTTTTCAAAACTTAAACTTAAAAATCTATGATTTTTGCCATATCTAAAAAAAATTGTTTAAAATAGTAATATTGAAAGTATTTACATTTCATAGCTATAAGTATCACAATACTTTTTAATTTTCTCACTCTTAAAGGATGGGAAAAAATAGATAAAAATAAGAAAGTATAATGAATGATAAATCAAAAAGTAATCAGCAAAAGTTTTGTTATAGATTTTTAATTTCTTTCATTACAAGAAGAATAAAATGTTGCTAATTTTGTAATTGATTTTGAAATCAGGAGAGAGAGAGAGAGAGAGAGAGTGATATTTTGTGAATTTTGGGAGGAATGAAAAATAAGCACAGAAGAGTAAATTTAACTACGTAGTGTGACAATAAATTCTGTTAACAAAGAAATGTAAAGAGTTCAAAGTTTCTTACAAAAAGGTTAGGTAAACTTTATAGTATTGCTAATATCATTTGATGAAAATGAATTTTGATTATTCTTAAAAATTAATCTCTGAATCATTTAACAGATTTTTTTAAACTTTTAAACTTTTCCATTATTCTTTCTGTCCTCATCACCACAAATATTTACAGAACATAAAAATATTTTTGCAATAAAATCATTTTTTTGGTTACCATTGATCATAAATAGACAAATGCCAAAAGAATTCTCTGTGAATAGTACTTGTGATTTCCCAATTAATAACATTACTTCCTTTTGCAGTACTATAATCAATCTACTATTGGAGACATAACTTAACCTCATATAAAATTCAGTAACTCAAGATTTAAAAAAATGCGCATTTTTGGATTGGAATTGACTTATAATTTCATGTCTATCTTATAATCTCATAAAAATATCATATTAATACGATAATGTTTATAGGCTGGTATATTACCTGCAAATGTATGTATTAATGCAATATGCATGATGAAAATTGTGCAAACCACGTCACATTTCATTGGATTTTGAGATATCATATTACATGGTTACTAGATGTTTACTAGTTGGCTAGTAAACATTTTTTAAGAAAGTTTTACAAAATAATTTGACTTTTAATTAAAAATCAATCAAAATTTGCAAAAAAATTTAATAATTTCGGAACATATTGTATAAAAGATATTTTCATATCATTTTAAAATTTAAAAGAAAAAATAGTTTTTCAGGGTTATCGCATTTATTTCCAAGCATCTTTTTTTTTTTTTTTAATCTTAAAAGACTATTTTAATCACCCCTTGCAATTTTGAAAACAAAAACTCAAAGAAATGTTACGTTAAAATAAAGATGTGTAGTTATTATTTTGATTAATTTTTAAATTATCTTATACAATATATAAGTTGAAATTAAACTATTTTATTGATACCATATTACTAGATAGGGTTTCTTAAACCTTTGCTTACAAATATTTGAATTTGAAGGAAGATTTTAGTGGAGTTTTAATAAACAGGTAACAACGACAGTTTTTTTTTTATATATATATAAGAGTTACGTTTTTAAAGATATGAATCCAAGCAAACGGCATTCAAGATTTGCTAAACTGAACTAAATCAAAATATGGGAAGAAAGATAGCTAAACCAGATTTCCTTCCTTTCATTGATCAGAGGAAAAATTAATTTGGAAATAGCTTTGAAATTTTCTCTTACTTATATATTAACCCGAATTTTAATAAATATTAATTTCATTTAAAGGCAGATGGAGACTTAAAATAGTTGTCTCTAAATTCCCTGCTGTAGAGAAATATTTAATTTGTCACAATGTTTAATTAATTTTATATCATTTTGTAAAATTTATTAATCAATTTAGAAAGTAATTTGAAAACATCTATCGATGTGCTTCTAATGATTTAAAATGTAATGAATCTTTACCTGATACCTCACCTAATCGTTTTCAAAGTTTTTAACTTTCGAAGAATGAAATCATTTCCAAAATTTTTTTAAAAAAGCAGATTGTTTTAAGTACAATTCATTACCTCGAATTGTAAATATTCCAAAACTGAAGCAGATGCGAGATCCATGCTCCAACTTTTCCTATAAAATCTGCAATTCGCGATGCAGAAATTAATTTCTAACTCCCTTACATTGTTATTGAATCCATAAATATCACTCATTCTTTTTGTAAAACGAAACGAGTCATATTCATTGACATTTTCATGTAATCAATGACAATAATTTCCACGGGAGTGATAGGTTTATGAATCCCCGCCTCTTTCCAACCCTCATATGCCCTGACAAAATAAAAAGCCTGCTCATCCTGTGACACTGTGCTCTTTAATTCACATGTAAATGATCTACTCACTGAAAGTTCCCCGTCCTTATTAGAATATAGGAAAGAGTATGTCACAGAGGGAAAATACAAGAACTGGATAAAGAGAGAGAATAGATAAACCGGAAGTAGATACGTTATTGACTTTCGGGAGGAGTTAGCAAGCTAAAAAAGATAGTAGAAAGGCCTGCTATTGTTTGAACACTTTCCGTAAAAATAAACAAAGATTATATCACATATTCTCTACCTCTTTTATATAAGATAAGATAGATAATATTCTGGTGCTCTTATACTCAACGAATAAATCTTAAAGAAAAAAAAAAGCAACAGAAAAGTGTAAAGAAATTTAGCTATTTAACACACAATCGAGTTTTTGATCAATTCTCAAGAATTTATTGCCCTATTTTTTTCAGACTGCAAATAAACACTTATATAAGTATTTTTAATCCTGGGTAGTTTAACTTTTAGACGTTTTTAAAAATAATAATCAATTTTGAAATTAAAATAAAATACAGCAAATATGAATTTTATGGCTTAATAAATAAACTATTTCTTTTCTTTTACTTCTTTAGATAAAATAGTTTCTCAGCAGCTGCTGTTTATTTTGAAAAATTTGTAAATCTTAAATGTATAATTGTCTTTCTTTTAATAAGAAATTCACCAATAAATCAAATCTTTCAAGTAGATGCCATTGTCTGTTTAAACACACACACACACACACACACACACACACACACACACACACACACACACACACACACACACACACACACACACACACACACACACACACACACACACACACACACACACACACACACACACACACATACACTCTTATTTAAAGTACGAAAATTCTGTTTAATCTCGACTTAAACAACTAAAATAAAATTTTATTCGCTAATTCTTCTTCAAGAAGGTTAAATCCTTTAAAGAATAACTTTTTTAATACAATTTAGAATATAATATCTAACATTAAAATCAAAGCATAAAGATGTAGAGCTTTGGTAAATAAAACAAAATATTTGAATTCCTGATTTTCTGTTACAGGTTACACTTTGTCAAGATAGAAATGACATTATTAAAAATAATGAAAAAAAAAAACCAGTGTATTTAATGTACGGATTTTTTTTCAATATGTAGCTTAAGATTATCATAGATATTTCGAATGTCTCGGAAAAAAAATAAGAAACAAATTTTGATAGGAGAATTTAAATGGAATGAAAAATTAAAATTAGTAGTAAATTAATTGAATAAGTCAAAAAAGACATACATATCGTAAACATATCCTTTGAAAACAATATAATTGGCTTTTGAGAATTTAAAAATAAGTCCAAAATAATAAAATTGTATAATTAATCGAAAAGATGAGGTTGATTCTAATAATGCTTGTCACTAGAAAGCTTTCAATTCATACAGAAAATTGAGAGAATTAATTTTTCTTTTCTCTTCTATTGCTTATAACTTTCAACTTGTTCGGATCACTCATAATTTATCTGAAATCGACTCAATTAATTTAATTCCAAAAAATAATTGAAGGAACATACAATCAAATAATAAGGGAGTCAGTGTAATTATTTACCAGAGCATTTCCTAATTCACAATAATCACCAATTCATAATTATGTGTGGAGTAGATATAATATAAGTACCAATAACAATATATGGAATTTTTACTCTGCGATTTAACATTGCCATTTTTTTTCACATGACCTGATAAGAAAATTCATTACTTTTTTATGCATCACCTTTATATGAATTATGAATTTTTTTTAAAAAACAGTAAGGCAGTAGTTGCTACAGCAAAGGGTATTGATATTTTTGCTTTGTTTTGATTTATATACTGTCAAATTGCAAAAGAGACAGATGTAAAATAAACTGATATTCTTATTTCAGTCATCAGAGTTGTTAAGAATAACTGCAAACATCACAAATCAAATGACACTATGAATAAAAAATTTCATTCGCACGCTTTTTCAAAATGTGTTCTATCACAAACTTCACAAATGTGTAGTTTTTTTTTATTCGTTACATTTCATGTTAAGAAATCAAATATTACAAAATGAAATATAACATGCGAGGTCTGTTTATACTGAATAGCAATGTTAATGATAAAAAATTTATTCTTTTAATTAAATCCTCACAATCCTTGAATTCTGCTTTGTGTGTGTGTGTGTGTGTGTGTGTGTGTGTGTGTGTGTGTGTGTGTGTGTGTGTGTGTGTGTGTGACTACGTACTGAGTTGCATCCCTCTCCCAATATGAAAATTTTTAAAAATAAGCACAGGTTTCAAATTCAAAACCAAATCAAACAAGTGAATGGAGTCCGTTCTCCGTTGAACCCATTACGGTACGTAAACCCATCAGGCCAGAATCGTCACCCCTTGCACCTTTTCATCGACACACGCGTTACCCTTGTTGTGCATTGCCGTTCGCCCCACCGGGCTATTTCAGAACAATGCCCACCCCCGCCGTAACAGGGGCTCATCAAAAAGGCCATCTGGTATCTCCTGACGACGGGTTGCAAAATTAACAATAGGGCACCCAAGCGATCCGGTTGCAGTTGCCAAACAAAGTGGTAATCTGTAGGTAATGAATACAGGGGTAGGGCGTGATTGAATAAATTGTTGGATTCCCTCCCTTTTCGATAGACACAGTTTAGAAAGTTGGAAAGAAAGTATTCTGACATATAATCGAAAAATATTTAATTTATATCTTAATGTAAAACAATGAAAACGTTACATGCGAAAAAGGATGGACAATGTCATAATATATTTAGATCTCGTAATTGGTGTTTTTGAAGTACTATCAGGTGACGAAGACAAAACATGAATCTCGAATTCGGAGCTTACTATCTTAAAAAACGAGAAAATATTAAATCATAACATGATTTGTCCTAAAATAGGCATGTATAGATTATATTTTATAGGGAAATTGAGAAACGAGTCCATAATCTTAGGATTCTGATGTTGAAACTCTCGCAATAAAATATTCTGAAATACAGACTCCTTCAAAATCACTTCTAAGTTTCTTTACTTTTATTAACAATTTTTATTTTATTTTTTAAGATTATATAATCAACTTACCATCAAAAAATGCTTGTCAATCAACAGGTTTTTAAAAATATAAAATGGAAATGTATGCATATTATTTATGAGTAACTATAAAATCTCATATTTGCTAATGCTAACTTATCAGACCCAATTTAGCATTTGACATTCCCGAAGTAACTTGCTTCCAGTGAACAACAAATATCATTATTTGCTATAGTATTGTCCCATATGTTCTTACGTGGCAACATTATATGGGTTCGAGTGTAATTTTAATTTACCCGAATGAAATGTATAATTTTAAAAATGAAGTATTTTCGATATGTTTTTCTTACTATTTTTGCTAGAGACTAAAAATAGCATTCATCAATCAGCAACTGAGTAAAATTACTAGGTTATTATTCAAAAATCTTTAGATGGCTTTAAAATGGGACGAGAATCTATTAAATCAAAATTATGCATCAATGTTAGATGATATTAAAATATAATTTTTGTGTAAGAAAACTCATTATCAATATTTTATAAACATTCTCAATAATGTTCCGATTATTATTTTTTTTAGATTGTATGTTGTGTAATATATTAAATTTTAACTATGTTTATACTCAGAAAAACGAGAAAATTATTACTATAATCAGAACTCAGAAACATTTACAAAATCAGTTTGATACATTACGTTTACAAATGTTTTGTTTTAAAAAATGAGTGAGAAAGTGATTTGATGTATTACTTAAAAATAAATCATCTTACAAAGAGGAAATAAATGAATCCCTTCATCAATATGTGCAAGTTATATTATACTTTAGAGCAAACCAAATAAACAAGCAGAATTGAAACTTTGTTATAAAGATAAATATGCGAAAAATATGAGCGAGCATGGAAAATTATGCATTAGAAGGAATAAATAGATATTTTGAATTATAAATTAGTTTTATAATTTCTGCATTGAAGCGTTTTACAGTACATTTAAGAAGACTATTGAATAATTCTTATTATTCAGAGAATATTGAAGGAAAAATATTCAAGATAGTGCAATTAATTTCTCTGATTCAGATTTATAAGAAAAGCCTCGTTGCTTATCTTTTTTATATATATTGTTAGTACAAAGTAAACGTTTGTTATCTCTTCTATTCAGAAAAAAACAAAAACAAATACAGATACAGATCCTTTCAATTCGATTATCTATTTTTTATTTTTTTGTATTTTTAATAATAATTTTATCAAAATGCTTTAGAGAGACGAGAAAAAAAAATTTCAACACATTTTCAACTTTAAAACTAACTATTTTAATTCGTATATGTCCCCTTATTAAAAAAATATTACGAAGGAGCTGTCTTTTTCCTTCGCTGTCTCTGCAATCAGAAATCGCTTGTTCTTCGCGACATTTGCGGGCCACAGATATTCTACCTCCTTTTTATGATCCCTGAACTTCTTTTGAAACCTTTTATATTTCACTGGAGGGGCAGTTAACTTTCACTGCAGATCATGAAGGTGACGAGATAACTAAATTTACGACGCATTTCTATTCACTTCGAGTCCCTTTTTTTCACTTCGTTCGTTTCGCTGATCATACTTTTACCTTTTTTTTAAGGGCACAAAAGAAATGTTTTCTACAGCTTCTCAAATTTCCTTCTTTCCTTCTTTGTTTCATTGGGAATTTTTCTTCTTTTTGTGGTTCAGCGTTTAAATCTATGTCTTTATGATGGCACATACTGAATCGTCACGTCAAATTGCATTCGTTTAGTGGGTATTTTTGTGTTAAAAAGGAGATTATTATTTTTTATTTTGTTATTCATGTTTGACGTTTTAAAAGGGATAGCGATTTATTAAACGCAATTTCGCGAATTCCGCAGCAAAGAAATTTGCAGTTCAATACAATTGGAACAAACACTTCTTAGAAATTTTTCTCCGTTCACTATTTTTTATTTAATTTAAAAGTGGAACAAAACAGTGTTTTGCAGTGTTTTTGATTCATGAAATGAAATTTTCTGGAATTTATTTATTATAGAATACTATAATCTAAAACAAATCACCATTTTTCAGTCTTTTAAAGCTGACTTCAACTTTTCGCGTCAATTTTATTTATGTTTCATAAGTTTTAATTTTTGGTAAATTCTGCTTGTTAATAAACATTAGATTTAAAAAAAAATACACTCAAATACTTTGCTGCAAATTTTTCCCTTTTTTCAGCGACCGAACATCATTAATTAATATAAAAAATAATTTATAAAGATATGTTACTCGTAAAATAAAATGAAATGAATGTTGAATTAATTTCAATTAATTATCACTTAAAAATTCATATAAGAATGTCAGGCTTGATAGTAAATTTGTTTCCCTATGTTCCAAAAAAAAAAAAAAAAACGACATTAAAAACTAGACATTGCTAAGAAAGTATTTGCAAAGTATTACAGGAGAATTGAAGATTATGCTCAACATATAATAAAACAAAAAATGATAAAACGCATAATAATAATAATTCTTTTTGAACAGAATCAGTGTTTTTTGATTAAATAATTTTTTTTAAATAAAATGTTTTTAACTTCTATATTTTATTTAATTATACTAAAAATACGGCAATAATTTAATTCCTAATAAATAAAATAAATGCTAACACTCGTGAATAAAAATATGATTAGTAAAAACAAACGCAAAAAGTACGATTCAAACTTTGGAATTTTCGAACCGTGTCCCAACTGGAGTTTAGAGTTCTTATTTGTTTTCTTTATAACAAAAGAAATGCGCTCGAAACGAAGTAGCACAGAAAATCATTTTCGGAACAACACTGAAGAAAAGTTCAGGAAAATAGATTTTATTTAAACAGAAAAAAGAAAAAAACATAAAAAAACAACTTTCTGATTCCAGTTAAAAAGAAATGGTTAATAACAACCGACTGTAAATTTTTTTTTGTTTGTTTGTTTGATTTTTTTCTTTTTTTTTATGTGCCTCTCACTTTATTTATTTTTATACTTTTTATGTAAATTAATGCTTGCGTAAATATTACATTTGGTTCATAATAAATTTTGAAATGTTTCTGGAAATTAGCTTAGATATTAGGCTTTATGTAAAACGAGAGTTTCTTTTGCTTGTTTTTTAAATAATTAGTATCAATGCAAATATTAATTTTCTTTATTAAATATTCGGACAGTAAATTTACTTTCCTAATGTATTCGACAGAATCAATTTAAAACAAATAAAAAAAATTCCAGACGAGACACTCCAAATTCCATCAATCTTTTTTAAAGCATATTTTAGATTGTAGATAGTAATAAGCCGAAAATTTGTACGTCTGTTGCCGCTTATTTAATAATCCACAAATGATTTTTTACGATAACATATTGACGCAATATTTTGCCAAATGATTTAATAAGCTTTTGTCTCAGTTTTTTTTGTGCGGTAAATTTTTTTAACCAGAATGTTATGTTTATACTAAAACTAAATTAGCAGCCATAAAAAATCGGGGAAAAGAAGTTATAGAAAGAATTTATGTATTAATTAATCTAATTATAAACCAAACAATATTCCATTCATATTCAGAATTATAGGAACGAAATATCTTTGTCAATATTTATTGGCCTTTTCAACCAGAATGAAGCAGCTTTGTTTAAATTATTATCCACTTTCAAGTTACAGTCTTTAATGTTTTCCAGCCATTTAAAATACTTCCTGTTGGCCCAGTAAGATTTCCAAAATTTATTTCATACTAAAATCTTGAAGATATTTCGTATGGTGAAAGGAAATGAAATAATTTCGATAAACTTTAAAAAGTTGAAAGACAAATAAAAGATGTAAGGTATCAGAGATGCAAAAAAGAATTTTTTTGGATTACATATTTTGATAGGATTTTTCTATTTATCTTGCATAAATGTTCTTTAATAAAGTAAATACTATGTTCATCATTAAAATTCAAATACTTCATGCAATTTAGAAATATTTACTGTTTTTCAATTAATTCCATATTCTTACAACAAAAGATAATCAAATTTAAAAATTACATATTTTAACGATCTTTCATTGAACCAATATATAAGTGTAAATATAAAAGCAGAATGGTGGTAGGCTATTAATTTACATTGGACATTTATTTCAGGTAAGTAATAGGAATTAGAACGTTTTTATCAATGTAAATGACGTCCATCATTTGCACCACTGTTCCTCTGAGCTCTTGAAAGTAGTAAAAGAGGAGTAATGTTGAATTGTACAGTCCCTTGTATGCTTCCAAGAATCATCATGCCTACATCATAAGGAGATCCGCGAAATACCTGAAAAACCCTTCATGTACACCTAGCTTACTTTCCCACCACTTTTTTCGCTTTTTAAATGACTTCAAGGTGGCATTTCTTTACTTCTTAATCCTCCACAAATGGATATTTCTTTCTTAAAGTATGCAAACGGTGTTGGGTACATTCATATCGTAACACAAAGCCTTGACAATTAGTTTGAATTAACTGTACCAATTAGTCTCCAACTCATTAACATGTTAGCTCGAAATAAGCAATTCTTCTCCTTACTTATTGTTCTTTCTCGTTTTCCGAGCTTTCATGGGAGGTAAGAGGCAAAATTCAGCTACCCAAAGGTGTTTGTACACGCAAGAAAACTTCATTGAGAAACATTCTGTTTGAGGCCATTTATTTGCTAAGTGCGATTCAGGTTCATATCCCATTATTAGAATGCAACCCTTTGAACTGCGGCGTTTATTCAACAACCATTTCTAATGTTTAACGAGTTGTATTTTTGACCCTTGTTTAAGCGTCCAGTGTCGCGCATATACGTGTCTTTATGAAAACTAAGCACGAAGTTATTCTTATTACTTTTTCATTTTTTTCCCTAGGTCATTTAATCTACCTGCGCGATTGTTACTCTTTGTTTAAGCGGTCGCTTCACAGAGGGAGTTTGGAAGAATCATATGTATCGTTATTTAAATCAAATTATTCAGTTTCTTCAGTTTCTACAACGTTTGCTTGGAACGGCTGGTGGTCTTTTTCTTCCTGCAGCCATTTGGGAGAAAGGCCAATAACCATGAGGACAAAAGAACAGGTGGTAATTAATTAAACCTTTATATCTATTTCCGTATTCAAAGGAGACCTCTGGAATTCATGTGTTTTATCTTTCTTCTAAAATTTTTTCTTTCTTACCTTTTTATTTTTCTTAGTCATTACTGTAGAGAGTCGGAAACCCAGAGTAGAAGGAATTTTGCCGTTTCTGCATTTCTTTTTTTATTTAAGCGAATTTTTAAATTTTTTTCGCAAACCATTAAATGATAATTGCTTTTCTTAAGTTAACTATAAAAATTCAAATAGATATGATTAGCGAAACTTTACAATAAATTTTTAAAATTTGCTGCAATTAAGACAAATTATTTTATTTCATAATTTTTTTAATGATTTTAGACAACTAACAACAGAGCGACACACACACACACACACACACACACACACACACACACACACACACACACACACACACACACACACTTCTTATTTAAAGTATGAAAATGCTGTTTTTTGGGCTCTGAGCCTGGAATCTGCCGGTCTGAAAGCTGGGATTTTGCTATTAGGTCGCCGCAACCTTACGAACGCAAATATTAATATTGCACTTACATATTTATTATTTGTTTTCTAATTCTATTTATCGTTGAAAAATTTTGAATAAAGAATCTAAAGACATTTGGAAAAATAGATGCTAAATCGAAATTTCTATGCCATATAGTGTATACATATAACGTTGCATTGCGAAACTGATTAACATAAAAAAATTATTTCTCCTAAAAGTTCACATATTTATGTATTACATGTAATATTCGGAAATCCTAGATTTGAAAGCTGATTATTCCTTGTGTGTTATTTTTCTTTTTCGAAGATGTAAATCCCTTTTCATAGATACTATAGCAGAAAAAAAAATGATATGTCATGATTGACAAATGAGTTCTTTAGGTGTTAACATATCATATAAGGATTTAGAAATATGTTTGTTAAGCTGAGAACTTATCCAAGCTTGCTCCCGAAAAGATAGTTATTACCCTTTCCTTCAAACACATCCCTTGATTTGTTATACAACATAAAACATAGTTATCTTCGTAACTTGTGTAGTAACCGTTTGAAATAACCCACCTCGCTGCAGCATCTTGATGCCTAGGGAACACGCTAGGTATTTTACAGCATCATTACAATGTCGTTATGTTACCGTATATTCATGAATATCATCGGATTAGTTGATGAAGCGATAGCAGAATTGCTTATTTTCCTCTAAATATGCTGACGAGGTGGAAGATAGAGCTAATGACTTTCTTTACCACGGATGTCGCACGCGCGGGACAAAGTAAAGAAACAAACGATAATAATATTTGTTCGTGACCCCGGGTCGGTCCGAACAAGACCAGATCCAAGCAGCACGACACGAAGTGACTGTCTGCAGGAAAATAATAATAACAACCGGAGTGGAATCAAAAATAAAAGAAAGTATCTATCTCAGAAAGGCAAAAGGAAATCAAACACAATGCAATAAATAATCTCGAATGACCCTTCCTTCGTGCGATGAGTGCTCGGGCGATCGCCATTGCTCGTGTCCGTTCGTATCTATCTGCATACAATGGGCGTCATGATTTTTCCCACAGTCCGTCACAGCGGATTCCGAGAAGTGTTTCCTGGTGGGAAGAACAAATGATGGTGATGCAGCGTTGGAACCCCTTTAGTATAGAACTGGCCAACTGTGTTCGTATCTGTCACCATCCCGATCCCTGAAGGTTCGTTTTCACTGAATCAGGCGCAGCTTCGTAATGACAAAATAAAATAAATAAAAGTAAACAGCCGTAATAGCCGCGGGAAATGCTTTGATAGGTACTTGTGGGAATAAAATTTTATTGAAATGGCCTTGAGTTAAATTTTTAAAAATAATATTTCAATCTTAGATTAAGGTTATTGATTGTCAAAAAGGGACTTTTTTGTTAGTTTTTAGACCTGTACTGTAATTGACAGTAATGAAATATTTATCATTTAAAAGATTGTTTTCACTCTTTTGAAAAGAATTTTTCTTATTCAAAATTAGTAGGTAGGTTTAAAAAAAAAATAAGGAATCCATTAAATATTTATTTCGAATAATAGAATAATAGAATTAATTACAGAATCTGAGAAACTAAGCCCATTGGGTTTTGTATTGAATACTAACCGTAATAACTATTTTGATGGTAATTTTGCCACAGAATTCTATAGAAAGCTGATTAACCGTCTGTTTTCAACCGAAAATATGAAAAAAAGCCCAGGAAACCAATAACGAGGTCGGAAATTTTTATTTTATGTTTTATAGTTTTCTATTTGAAAATGTTTCTTAACTCAAATAAATGTAATTTGTTTTTGTTTTTTCAATTTGAACAATGATGGCAGTGGTTACAAGTTAAAAATATTGCTTCAATTTTTAGAACAGACACGATTGTCTAAATACTAAAAATGTTTTGAGAGTTTATCAAATTTTATTTTTTATCAAATTTCTAGTTATATTAATATTTTTAATTACATCTATTATTTCTTTTCAATGAAATGTGACATATAAATGCATATTCAGTTAAAATTTTAAATCTATGTTTGAAGAAATAGAAATTTATTTAAAAGAGAGATTTCTAAATTTTTTCAACGAATAAAATTTTTTTATAGATTTTTTTCCTATCCAATAATTTTTTAAAAATAAAATACAAAAAAATTTTGACTATTTAATTTTTTTCTGATCTTAATTCTTGTTATTCCTTTAAATACTTAACAATAATTTCTTGCAAGCTCATGATTTCCAGAATCAAGCACAATTTTTCAATTTTAAGTGTATTCATTCATGCAAATAAGAATCTTTTATTTTTATCACAATATTTTTATCTACAGAATTAAAATTTGGATCGAAGACGTTATTAGATGAAATAACAAAGTTTCTGCTTAAATATTTTTTTTTGAATAATTCTATCTTGAATTGATATTTTAATTATAATTTTTTATGTAGTGTTTCTGACATACTTAGTTGAAACTTACTTTAAGGGAAAGAGTTTAGTAAAGAGCTTAAACAGAAGGTTATAAAAACTGCTTTTTTATGAAATTAGTTGAATTTATAAATTTGTTTTGAATCGTTTGAATTTAGATTAAGATTTTTCTCTTTATAAGAAGCATCTTTAAAGAATTTATATCATCAAGTATTGCCGATTGAATTTTTTTATCATAAAAAATAAAGAAAAGAAAAGAAAATATCAGTTAGTAGAAACCTAAAAAAAATGCAGATTAAAAGTTTTAGTTATAGAAAATCAAAATAATAGTATTTTTTAAAATTAAATGAATTTTTCAAATATAAATTTAATTCCAAATGATAATTCAATAGAAAGAGAGTTAATTGTATGCCCTTCCGATAACTTCATTAATGCTTCTCCCATTGCTTTATCTTTTACCTGTCGGGAACTTCATGCAAATAATTTTCCATCAAAACACCCCAGGATAACTAATCATTATCTCCTTCAAGACGACAGTTAAATAGCCGGATCAGCTTCACCGGAACCATTTTTAACCTATTCACACACCTGTTGCAATGCATGTTCGACAAATCACTCTCTGATTGCGGCTGTAGCAACGACGCTGATGACAAAAGCGAACAATTTGGTTTGACTTCCAATAAAATCAGATATGCTCACCAACGTATGCGAAGGTCTCTTTTTTTTATTATTATTATTCCATTTACCTCCGCAAGATTGGAGCTTGTCAGACAAATGCAATTGTTTAATGATTTCTTTTTGATTCGTCGTCGAATTGATTTCGGCTCTGCCATTACGCGATACGATATCTCCCTTCTGTATCATTGCTGTCTTTACAATGGAATGGACCAGCGTGGTGATGAATATTAAACGAGAAAAGATTTTGTCTCCGGCCTTTTAGGCTATTTATCAATCACCGCACCGAAGTGACAACAGGTGGTGGAGTGATTGGACCATCCTTTCTGCCTGCGGAGAAGAGATTGAGATAGGTTTCTGAGAATTCATTACACGGTTATGATCGCGGAAATAACAATAGATTTCGGACACTTCAAAAGGGTATTAAAAGGTGGCATTAAGTTCCATGCGTGGACTGTTTCGCCTCGCTTGTGTCAAAACGTAGTTTTATTTCCAAGCTTTAAAGCAAAAATAATACTAAACGTAAAGGTAAGTGTAACCACATATGAGGATTTAAGGGTATTATTACTCTTCGTTATCTATATCTAACCTTATGAAATGTAATAAGTGATTTTCTTTTGATGTGTCAAGTAAAGACGAAAATAAAAAGATTTTTCGTGTGATATCGCAATAAAGATTAATTCGTGTTTGCGCGTTGTCGTATCAAAGGAAACATCATAATAATGCTGTTATTAAGTGTGAATAAATTATCCGAAAAAAATTCAAAATTTTTATAGAGGGAAATTAAAGGCCTTGCGACTTCAACGATTTCAACCTTAGAAATCATCAATTTTTTTTATTTTCTCGTGTACGAACGAAAGTATAGAAAGAGAAAGTATTGTGATCGTCTAAAACTTAAATCTCGAAATTCTGAGGAATCGTCCTTTTTAAATCCATTTGGAGTGGGAGGAGGGATTCCGAACTATGTTTTTCCTATTTTGTTTGTTATCTGTGATCGCGATAAACTAAATATGATAAGAGCTAAATAAATAAATAAAATTTATCTACTCAAAAATTATAGATTTCTGCAAAATTTTGGATGAAATCTATGGAAGGAAAGACTTTTTATATCAGTCTGTTTGCAACGCAATAATGGAAAAGTTAGATTGATTAGCATAATTTTAATCTTAGAACTGCAAATATGTATCAAAGCATGAACCAAATTTGGCAAAGAATCGAATATCTGATGTGTGATCCAAAATTCAAAAACTCCAATGTGTTGGATAAATAAAATTTGGTTTTTACGCGTCACATAATAGTAGCAGATTCAGTGAAACTAGTAGATGCTTAGTATAGTACTAGTGCTAAGTACAACTATTAGTAATAATAGATAATACTTCTAATAATAGATACTTAGATTCAGGGAGTTAAAGAAAAAAATTTAAAAATCTGTACCAGTTTTTCTTTTTCAATATATTATGCAGTGGAACAAAAATACACCATGTTGTGTAACTAATACTATAATATAAACAATTGCCGGTATATTTAAAAAAATCATATTAAGTCGTATTAAATATTTACTTTAAGTTTAAATAAACCGTTAAATACCTGAAGTGATAGCGGAATATTGGAGTAGTTAAACCTCGTTTAATTATCTGCCTATTGAAAATAATATTTTTCGTTATATTATTTATGTACAGAGACTGAAATAAATATTTGAATGTAGTTTGTTTACAAACTAATTATTTTGTTAAAAGTTAAATCAAAAATAAATATTGATGGGGAAAAATGAAAAGAAAAATCATTTAGATATTTATTAAAGTATTCTAAACACTTATAAGCAAATTTTTATTGAAAAAAAAAGCATCTGATAAACATATGCTTAAATTTGATTGGCTGAATAGATGAATGAAATATGCAAGTCAGGTAATTTATTTATTTGTATTAAATTTTGTCAGTTACGCATCGTCTGGAAAGAAATAAGAATTTTCCTTGTAGAATCAAGATAAAGCAGTTAATTTACAGAGAAATGTTTTTATCTATAGAGAAATTCGAGAAAAAAAAATTAAATGTATCAGCTGTGTTGCATGTATTTAAGACGTACGATTCAAACGGAAACGATGTAGTCTGCTATGGACTGTAGTCTCGTTGGAAAGTTTGTTAAAAGTAAACCCGCTACTAGGGGCAAAGAAATTGCAAATGGTGCGCTCTAATTTTTTAGTAATGTCACTTTTTATGTCTGAAAGGTGGAATTATCTTAAATTAAATAATTTAAATTAAATAAATTAAATTGAAATAATAACGCGTAATTTTTTTTTTTTTTTTTTTGCTAAATAGGATTAATAGGATCGAGTATTATGTAAGCATTTAAATCATATAATTTTTTTCAGCAGAACATTCACTATCTTAAACTAAATAAAATATAGTTCTTTCTTTCTTGCAAAATACTTTTTAATTGCAGCTATAGACTTAGACATTTAAATTCAATAAGGATTATATGACTCACGATTTATAAATTTTCTAAACGATCACGAATAATTGAAATTTTTGTCTGCTTTAGGACACATTTAATGAACGCTCTGTATATATAAATATACTATCAGAAGAATTAAGAAATTAAATAGTAATTCAATTTATAAATTTATAAAATAAAAAGTTAATTTATAAAAAATTAAATTTCAATGAATGGTAACCTTGTTCAACTTCTTTTTTTTATTATTATTATCTGATCACAATTAGAAGAATATATTCCCCATAAATTTCTAGAAATTGCATATTAAATAGTAATTAGAAAAGATATTAATCCTAAATATATATTTTAAAGGTTATAAACAGGTTCGAAAAGTCCACAAGGAAGTTGCTTTCATCTTTGCTAGTAAAAATTCAAATGAAATAATTTTTTTAAAAAAATTGAAAAGCAAATATCTAAATGTTATGTTGAAGAAATATTTAATGCGCATAATTAAGTGTTCTTAAAGCTCTTACAATCATCATCCTTCTTATCATTCTGGTATTAAATGTCATTATCGATTAAAAAGGATTCATTATTGAGATGTTCATCACCTTCTCTTTGTTTTTCATTTAATTCCTTGATACATCTTCATTGTTTCTTGGGCTGCGATAACAGGCCTGGAAGTTGATTTCTGTTTCCGAGAACAGTTTATATAATATGTAATGGAAAAAGTGTCTCTAATTTATTCTGTCGTTTATTTAATTATTACTTTTTGTCTTAATGTTGCAATTAATTTAAGAAATAAAAAAAATTATAGCAATTAAAATTGATATTCTTAATTTTTTCCCCATCGTTATCAAATATTTGAAAAAAAAATGCATTAAATTAGGATTTTTGTGGAACTGCATGGAAAAAAAAAATCCTCTAATCAACAAAATTATATGTGTTTGGATGCATTTGAATTTACGTCCATTTGTGTTCAAATAGAGAACCAGGTGCTAACGCTGGATATTTATTTCGCTTTGATTGTAATATACAATACTTCGAAGAAGAGTCATTAAATATGAAAAAAAAAAAAAAAAAAAAAAAAGACGGTTTTATCCAAATTTCCAGAATGAATAAAAATGCAAGGATTCAGGAATTCTTCATCTCATTTCCAGATAAGAATTTAATTCATATTTTTTATGCACGAATTTTATCAGATATAAATTACGAAACATAAAACATTAGCAACGAACCTCAAGATGATAAAAGTAGATAAAAGAAAAATTGTATATAAAAAAGGGGGTTAAAACGGTACTATGCGTATGTCTTATAAAAAATTTTGATAAAAGAATTCCGGCTTTGCATTTAAAATAAATCACTTAATTTTTTTAAAAATGTATAATACTTTGTATTTAAAGAGAATAAATTACAAAAAAAAAAATATTATCATTTTATTGATATAAGATGTTTACTTTTCTTCGGTTTTTCAACTTTATCATTCTTCAAAAGTCTTCCAAAAATATCTCTCACAAATGTCTAATTTTTTCCAAAGACCACCCTCGAATCTGATTTTCTTATTATTACAGTCACCATTCTCTTCTCTTCCTTGTGGCAACACAAAAGAACTTTTTCTAGTGTACGAAGGAAGGAAGATATCATGACAAAGCCAGCCATCACCGGTGAGATTCGAGAAAGGAAACAAAATCAGTTGTTCGCCAAGGAAAACATATCCGTGGCCTTTCAATACGATGGTCCTTTGCGAACTAGGAAAGCGTATGATAGGCCTATTTTAATCAAAACAGGGTCGCGAGTTATAGACGTTTCTTTTGGGTTGAATGTCAATCATCCGCCTCATGTGGCAAAGGGAACGCTTGTAGTTGAAAAGCTAATATTTAGACAAGTCACCCGTACCAAGGGGCTTTAATACTACTTCAAATATCCAATCCGTGTTTCTTTTCTTTCCCCTATCTTCTACTTCTAGTCTTGTACAAAATTTACTATCATTTGAAAGATCAGCATTGTTATACTGACTATTCTTAAAAAATTCTTCTTTTCTGTTTAAAATGGTATATGCTAAAAAGATTTTTGAGAGATATTTGAATCTATAGCTTCATAATGTTTTGGACTTATTCTATCTTTATTCTACCATTTTTTTATTTTTAAAAAGTGCATTTAAGTACATAGTAGTGTAACGCACACTTAAAAAAGTTATTGAATAGTGTCGCGATGCGAGTGAGTATAGATCCAGAAGCTAATATAATGGAAAACAATTTTGTGATGCATACTAAAATTATTTTTTTAAATAATAAAATTAGAGAAAAAATTACATAGAAATAAAATAAATGGATATCACTGGAAATTAAAAAAAAATAATGTTTTTTTTAAGTGATATGAAAGTGATTTTTGTGGTTTCATGCTCCGATGTTATTGAGGTAAACTGTAAAACTTTTGATTAATCTTTAATAAAAAAGTCTAATGAAATTTTGGAAAACTTTTCTAGAGAACACTTAAAATGCAAGAATTAAGCAAGTGTCAAATTCAATGACCTACTCTATAGAGCATTTTGAATGATTTTAACATGATGCATGTTTCATCGTGTAAAGCGCAAATAGTAATCCAGCTATAAATATTAGCAGGAAAAAAAAAGAAAATAAAAAGAGAGAAAGAAAGAAAAAAAGATTTTTTTTTTAATTATAGCTTATGATTTAAACTATATACCGTTCAGATGTTTTTCACAAATAATATGACCTCTGAAAGACCTGATCTTTTAGACCAAACTTCAGAAAATAAAATTCCTTATATCTAATATTTCTTTTCTGCTTATGCTAGCATTTTTCCGTATGCTTTCATTTTGAAAATTAGTTTCTTATATCTATTAGAAACTAATAAAAAGTGCAGATTTTTTTATAATCAAATTTAACCATTTTTGTTTCAGATTGATTAGACTAGTAATATTTTTTTTCCATATTTACTTTCATCGTCAAATAAATCTAGAATATTTGACAGAAAAATCATTTATATAACAAATTGCTAATCGAAGACTTTGGACCATTTCATAAGATCGACCAATGATCCTGTAAATCCTTGAAATAATAATTATAGTTTGAAAACAAGTATCATTTTCAAAGATTTACTTTAATTCGCTTGCACTTTTGATTTTGTTCCATTTTATTAAAAAAATATTAAAAGAAGTCATGAGCATCCTTCTTTATTATTTTATAAATAGTTTGATTCTTTGATAATTAAGAGAAGGGAATAAATTTTTTGATATTTCATCTGCATTGCTGTTCAGCGAAAGATACACCATGCTTGTTAATTAATAGCCTATTTCTTTCCTACTCAAGAAATTTATCTTTGCATAATTCATATAAAAGAGCTGTGCCTAATATATTTTTATCTGAAGTATAGGGCAATTTGAGACGTAATTATATAAATAAAATTTGAATCCAGAATTAAAAACTGTTTATTACTATTGTACTAATAATTTTATTATTATTAATGCATTTACTGTTATCATATAAATTATTATTACTTTATTATAATCTTTAGTATTCAGCTGAAACAAATTGTTATTATTTTTTTAGTTTTTTTACTAAAGCATTTATTATAATTATTTTTTCTCTCAATTAAATTTTAATTGAAAAGATTCAATAAATATGATGGTACTTTAAAAAAAAATTCATCTAGAGCAAGTAGGTCAATAACCTAAGTCCCTTTTTTTTCAATCACTTTTATAAATAAAGATTTTTTAAAAAACTTAAATCATGAACTAATTAAACAACTCAAAATTCCCATCTTAATGGAAGATTTTATTTTCCTTAAAAAAAAGCATTATCTTTGATGGGAGGTTAGGCTTCCACCATTATCATTATTTGAATTTAACCAGAGGTTTAAATTCAAATAATTATAACTTCTAGGAGTTGAAAAATTAGCAGCAATTGTTTTATATAGGGCTAATCAGTAATATGTTAATAAACTTCAAGTGTAAAAGAGCAGCAGCAAAAAGCAGATAAATGGGTACTGAAAATAACGAGAATGTAGATAAAGGAAATCATATTAGATTTCAAAGCGTATTAATTTATCACCTGTTCATCATTTATAGATATTTAAATGGAAATTATTTATAAATGATTTTCTTTTAACTACCATTTAGCCTTTAAATTTTAATTTATTTCCATTTATTCCTTAAATAACCATTGCTGTTTTATCCATAAGAACTTTGTACATTTTAATCAACAAAGAATATTGAGATAAAAATACTTTGAAATAAATTAAAGTAAGGAAAAAAAAAAAACACATAAACTTTTATGTATAAATGAAAAAAAAAACCTATCCAAGTATAAAGAAACTGAATCAAAAACAAGCTATTTGATAAATTTTAATCATTGAATTATTAAAAACTATTATGTATATGAATTGCATTATTTCCCAACAGATATTTAATATTTCCAACATTTAATAAATTTGCTTTAAATAAATTTTAGATTTACATCAAAAATTTTCTACTTTTTGTATTTTCCCCTTTAGAACTTAAAAGTGCCCTTATTAGCAGAACTATGCTACCTGCATTACTGAAAGGGAGGAAAATAGACAATCATGTATTAAGGATTGGATTAAGAGCATATAGATATGAAAGTGGCATTATTTTATTGTCATGTTAAGCAAACAGCGCAATAATTTCATGCTTATTCAACTTTTAGGAAGTCAAAAGTCGACGAATGAAGTCCTAGGAAGGTGAAAAAATATTATAGATATGGCTTTAATGAGCCTCACCAGGCCATTGGAACTAAGAAAAGAATCCGTGGATCAAGTCTCGCGTCTTCGGAAGCGCTGCGAAGAAAAAATATTTTTTTATTGCTTATAAGCCAAAAGATGTGAGGAAGGAGGTGGCAAAAAATTATTTTTTGGACTCGAATGAGCACCGTTTATCTTCATGTCTCTTGCAGTATATCTGATTGAAGCTAACAATATATTTTTTAAATGTCCATGTCATAATTCCGATGAAATTCATGTCCTTTGACAAATAATGTATTTTATAATGAAACTCAGAAATTATTTGACATATCAAACGAAAGGTCAGAAAACCCCACGACTGAAAGCGAACTCGGTGGCATGTGGCCCCCTGGTAGGGGAAGCAGCAGGGGTCGATCCGCCCCTCATTCTCCTTTTTCCCCTGTGCAAACAAACACCTTTCACGCCTTCTTTTGGGGGATACGCATAATATCGGTCGCAGGTGACCGCTGTTGACATTTTTAGTTGTATGATTTCGATCACAAAGGAGTTGTAACCATTTCGCACATTCTCCAGCGAGTTCGCTCATATGAGAAATTCTATAAGGCCTGTATCTTGTAAGAAAAATTTCACATGCAACAGCCGTTGCATGCTACGCATATTTCAAATGACAGCCGCGCGTTTCAGTCACTTATGACTTTGAACTTTGAACCCACCTTCTGTGATGTTTGAAGTTATTTAGGTGATATTCTTGCTGATATTACTTTCAGAAATAAATGTTCTGGATATTTTCTTATATTTACCTATTCTTAGCAGGGAATTTCTTTCCATTTTGTTACTTTATTTTTTATTACCATATATCTGATATTAGTTAAAAAAATTCTTTTTCAATATTCATAGCGAAAAAATAATCTCTATAGAGTTATCAAAAAGAAATGAATATGATATTAATAGTGTAACTACCAAAAACAATAGATGTTCTGGACAACTTCTCATATTCTTACTTGCGAACTTCTTTTTATTTATTTATTTTATCTTCAATTGCATTCATCTGATATTGATAAGAAAACTCATTTCGTTATTTATAGCTAAAAAAAATTGTTACAGGAAAATACAGAAACAATTCTAAAATTGTTACATCTGTTACAGAGCGCACCAACTAACAGTACATTGAGTATTTTCATCTGACGGAAATGGCAAAAACACCATGATTACAGCAACGTAATAATTGCTTTTCTTCTTTTTTGAAAGGGTCTGTGAGTCAAATAAGTGCATGGTGAAATAAAATATGTTTCTTTATTTAAAGGTTTTGTTAATAGATTTTCTAATCTACTTCAAACATTTAAATCGTAATATATTTTTAAAATACAAAAGAATTTGAATGCATCTTTTCAAGAAACTTCCGAATGATTTTTTTTTTTTTAATTTCAAGTACTCGGAGAAAAAAAGGTCCTCAACCCAAAGAAAGACTGGATGAGACTTATCAACCTTCATGTACACATGCTAGATTATTCACACATTCAGTACGCGTCAGTACCGAAGAGAGATTTTCGCAGAGCTCTTTGATTAATCTCGCAACTCTATCATTAACCATTACTGGCGCTAATTATTAAAAGTATCTGACGTACAACAATTTAGAGTTTTCTGAGCTAATTATCTATTTTGCTTTTAATTTAACAACGACAAATTCGTATTCATGCTTTAACAAATATGACTCATAAAGCAGAGAGCTGAATCCTTTTTTAGATGCTTCATTTTCTTTATTTTATACTAGCAGCCATTGGCGACCAGCCGGTTCACCAATCTTAATGCTCGTTAAAATTTTAATTATTAGATATTTTATGCAACTCCTATTTTAATAGCTTCTTCATCAAAATATTTTAAAACTTCACATTTTGATAGTCATATAATTCACTCATAATATTATAAAGGCTTTCAGCCTTAATGTAATATGTATCTCTCTAATTTTCTGTTAGCTCTCGTAGAATTTATGCTTTAAATTAAAGTAGAAATGATTAAAAATAATATGATTACTGAAAACAGAGTCACTAAACATCTAAACTTTATGGGCACTAAAGATAACATTCTTAATTTATGTAATTTCTCAAGAATTTGTCAAAATTTTTTTCTCAGTTTCGTCATGAGCAGATCGATTAATTAACAATGTTTAGTTTTAAATGCATTAAACACTAAGCAAATAAACAGAATCATTTAAAATAATCAATCGAAAACAGGTTAAACAACTACTTATAACAACGATGTACTTAAAACTATAAGCATATACAAAAATATATATAACTAACATAAATACAATTTAATTACAAAAGCACACAACTAACATAAATACAATTTAATTACAAAAGCACACAACTAATCTAAAAATAATTTAAATCAAGTCCAAATCCGCTGAAAATAGTTGTCAACAATCAGGACACAATGCGCATGCGTGAATTTTCAACGTGCATGCGCATGCGTGAATTTTCAACGTGCATGCGCATGCGTGAATTTCCAGTTAGGTTAACGGACATTTCCAGTTAGGGTAACGAAAATGCGTGAATTTTCTGCGATAGTTGGGATAACGCTATACAGATTAGAAATCTTTAATTTATTTTATTCTGTTTTATTTTAATTCAAAAGTACTTCAGAATGAATCTGAAAGATCGATTAATTAACAGTGTTTAATTTTAAATGCATCAAACATTAAGAAAATAAACAGATTCGTTTGCAATAATCAGTCGAAAAATGTTAAGCCTAACTTCATTAGTGTGGAAAAAAATTGAAGCCATACTCATTTGGAGGTGGGAAAATAAAGATTTTTTGACGGGAAAGTTAGTTTTTAATCATTAATTAAAATTCTAACTAAAAATTCAAAAAAAGAGACACCTGGTGCATATTTCCGATCTCCAAGGTATACATGTACCAAATTTGGTAGCTGTAGGCCAAATGGTCCGGCCTGTAGAGCGCCAACACACACACACACACACACACACACACACACACACACACACACACACACACACACACACACACACACACACACACACACACACACACACACACACACACACACACACACACACACACACACACACACACACACACACACACACACACACACACACACTTCTTTTACTCGTTTAAAACTTTTCATACGAAAATTCAAGAATATAATATATAATTTTTGAAAGGTAGCGGCACTTCACACAAGCTTTAGAAAACAAAAACAACTTGTTTATTCCTTAGCACAAACATTTCATATTTCTTTTATTCGGTATCTCCAAACCAAGAAAAAAAAAGCTTCAGTAGTTCAGACAACTTTAAGCTGAAATTATTAACTGAGAAATAAATAATTTTTCTTAGAATAATGGCCAGCTAATTTTTCTAACGATTGCAGTTTTAAAAACAATCTTTCTATATTTTTAAGTATAAAAAGTGAAAAATATTTACCAGAAGATATATAAGTATCCATAATTTTGTTTCACAAATAAAAGTGCATAATAGACTTCTGTTTAATCCTCTCAAGAATGTATTTCATGCTTTTAAAGACATTTCAAAGGGCCGTCTAATATTCAATCTTATTGTCCTCTTGTGAGTTATTTAACTTTGGGAAACATTAGTTTTATAAGTTTAAAAAAAGCTTCAAGTTCTCTTTACAAAGGATTGAAAGGATTTTAGCGTGATGCTACTTAGAAGGACTCAATAAATTCAGAATAACTCTAAATTGTTATTGAATACCTTTACTGAAAAGTGAAAATGCGTGTTTTCATTTAAAGCAGGTAGGCCTGAGTTGAAAGGAACCAGACCTTAAAATATATTGATTAAAATAATTTCTTTATACGTTTAATTCTTTGCAAATAAATAAATAAATAAAAAATAAAATCCCAGGTTATAGAAATTTAATTAAATTGAATTTTTGATTTTCATTATCCAGATCTGTTCTTTTATTATTTTCCCTTAACATTGTTAATTTGATGTAATTGCTTTAATACTGCCTACTATGCAGTGGTCTAGTAGCATAATATCGGATTCAAGATCTTATTCCATTAAGGATTTCTTGTGCATGCAGGCCTAAAATCTTTTACATGTGCTTCTATGGATAAAAAATTCTCCTTCTGATATAGTTTTTTTTTTCGAATAAATCGATATACTAGAGCAACATACTTCTGATCTATTAACAGAAGTCTCTTCTATTTAGGTAAAAAAAATTATTGTTTTGCAAATTTCTAAAATACCTTCACTTGAGCATGCAACAATTAAATGCATCATCATCGTCCAGTTGCTCCACCTGTCCTTCATTTTCAAAAATTATCTCAAACCAAAACTTCAACAGAGTTTAACAATTTCGGACCGATTTCGCCAATTATTTCGTCACTTTATAATTACGCCTATCTATTGAGAGCAGTTTTATTGTTCAAATTTAAAACAATATTTTAAATTTGTATGCTCTTAACGCAGCATATTGCTGTTGTAAAACATTTACTGTAGACTTTAGAAACTCTTCATTTTTTGCAATATTTTGTACTTATGGACTTAAAATTAGAAAACTAGTTATCTAATTGTCAAAGACGACTAATTTATTATAGCTTTTAATTATCGTAACAGATAATTAAAATAAATATTACGTAGTTTATGAATAATAAAACTGTTTTTCCATCGACATACATAATATCATTATTTCATCCACAGACCTTAACCCTGCAAGCAACACATCACTTTTCTTATTTCACTGTCATATAATTTTGCAATTCAGTGATAAATAAATCATATCACTGCTGTAAGAGTGGCATACGGCCTTGTTATTCGCGGATAATCTTCGTCTGTTGATACCACAGAAGAAATATTACCCGTAATGGAGGTAACCGTTAAGAGCCTTGTCAAACATGAAAGATTTTCTCAAAGTTTCGACGATCCTTACAGAGAAAAATAAATGAAATAAACCCTGTTCAATAATGGGAAGCAGTTGAAGAAAGCCTCACTTCTTGAACGAGCTTAGCTGATAGCTTAATCGGATTATTCTTTGCCAAGCCAAGCGCGAGTTACACAAATGTTCCGTAAAAGAGCAGAACTTTGCTATTTTCTTCAGCGAGGGAAGGGAAATACACGTATGCTTTTTCTCTTGTTTCTATTATTTATAGAAATGTACATTAAATGCTGTTGAACTGTAAAGGTCGTACTGACTAATCATTTCTCAGATAAACTTCCTTCAGAGTATGGATGTTGTTTTTCGGTGGTGGCAATCAGTGAAGGAGAAAATTGGAAGGCGCAGTAGGAGTTGTTTTGTGGGGGAATTTGAGCCAAATTGTTATGGATGTGGTGTTGCCACTGGTGTGGGAAAAGTACGGACATGTGACAAACGAAAAGGAAACTTTGGAACTGAGGTTGACAATTATTTTAAGTTTTGTTTTATGATCGCACTTTATTTTATCTTTACTTTTTATCTCTAGTGATGAAAGTTTTTTTTCCCTTATTTTTTTAGAAATAAAATAGTGATTGTTACAAATGAAATTGACTTTTGGGTAATAATTCTCTTTCTATATATTTGTTTTCAAGGATAGAAAAAAATTTATTATATCATTTAGTTATGTAATTAAAATAAAGAAAAAATGATAAAGGAAATTCGAACCTCAATTCCGAAACATCTTAGTACAATAATGTTTTAGACTCGATTCGTTTGCATTTATTTTATTTTTTAAAATGTGCTCTTGACTATATAAAAGCGATAGTATGCAGATATAAAAAATATATTTCATACTATTGCAATGTGAAATAAATAAAATCCCCTAACTAACGCAATGAAAAATAGTGTTGAAAAGTGTACTAAAAAATATTTTTAAAAATATATTGAAGATAGAGAATACATTATTCAGAAATTAAATTGTAATCCTTTAAGAAAATTGGATCTTTTCATTTTAAATTTTAAATTAGTATAGTTAAATTATTGTGTTAATTTTTGTACAATAATATGCTTTAAAGTTACAAGGGGAAAACTTTAAAATTTAATAACTTTTAATTAAAAATCAGATTAATATTTCAAAAAATCCTTAATTAGTGACCACTTAATTCAAGAATTGTCAAAGAACCGAATTCAGTTGCTCCAGCAGAATTCAGTCCAGCCAACCTGTAGATCATTTTTTTTTTTTTCAATCCTGCATTTCGCACTACGCATATCGTAGTTTAGAGCTGATATACTATTAATATTAACATGCTAAAATTACTATCTTAAATAACTTGCTTCATTTAAATTACAATAAATGGCTTATCCATGTTTTAATAATCTTTTTTATACTAAGAAATTTAAAGATTATTTTTTTTTGTTAAAGACTTATTTTGGCAAGAAGTAATAAGTAACAACCATGCTTCTTTACTTGAAACCAAGAATAAATAATCGATATTCATGTTTCCTTTTTAATAATGAATTATGAAATTATTTTATTTTGCGAAGTATGCTATAAAAGCGACAAGTAATTAAACTTTAATCCCGAGGTACTATTATATTAAACCTTTAAAATTTTTTAACTCATAATTAATAACTTAAACTCACAAAACTTACTTATTCTCATAAATTCAGTTGAATTGCTTATAGACTATATAATTTTAATTCATTTACCGTTGCAACATGTGTTGTAACATAATCTATTACCAATTCTACCATTATTTAAGAATCAATCGATTCTTGAGAGAAATTAAAAAATAATCAAATGAATTTTTAAACTTAAAACTACGACGGTATAAAATAAAACGGTATAAATAAATCGTCAATTTAATTTTGGTTCGAGTTACACTTCTCTCCGAAGAGCAAAGACATGACGGAGTAAGATTGAGAAATTACGCTTGTCATGTGACTATGACATCATTTATTTTCGACGATCACCGAACTAAATGGATATAAATCTCGATTTGAACTGATAAAAGAAATGTGTAGTAAAATGAAGTATTGAATGCAGAATCAAGTTGATGTTGGTTTGCAATAGAGCTTCGTCTTTGAAATCTGAACGTCCCACGCTCGAAGCCCTGTTTTTCTAGATTACGGCCTCATATGTAAGTCTAATATTTTCTGTGAATCGACCACCCTTCCAAATAATGAAATCTAAAATTTTGGAAAGAAAATGATGGGTCAGACATCATCAGCTCAGTCCATTCAATATAATATCCAATTTTACTTCACAAGGATCATCTCGAGATCACACATCGTTTCAAAACGAAATATTACTATAATTAACTAAATTAACTGATTGATTCGATTTATACCACGAATAAATAATCGGCCTTGAAAACAATATGGCCGCTTTGGCGTCTGAGTGCCGTTTTATCAACTCCAAGTTGAATGGTTACTTGCACAGAATAATAAATCAAAAGACATTTCAAACTCAATTAAATTCACATTGTGATTAGAACGCAGACCCCACAATAATCGAAATATGATTTATATTTCCAAAAGAAAAATTATATCATTTAACTGTTTCAATTACATTATTTTACCATGTTGTTTATTAATTATTTGTGGAGAGTTAGTTATCTTTAAAGGAAATTTCTATGTTACATAACTCCTGAACACTGATGTAGGTAAAACGGCTCCAATGACAAGCGAAAACGATTCATCTTCAGTGTAATTCGAACAAAACCACTCATCACTGCTTAAAGCTTCGGCAATCTTCGTATGTCACTGCAACCACACATTTCATCGAGAGATTTATAACAAACGCCTGTCAACCGAATACGTAATCATTCGCAATCAGGTTCCTACTGTCCTTTGGGTCGCCTGCCTTCCTGATTTCCTGCCTCTGGTTTTGGAATAGTTGCTTTTGTTTTAGTTTCTTCCTAGTAATTGCTGTATTTCGTTTGGTGATTATTTGATTTGATCCATTTGTGTAATTATTTTGCTAAGCTATGTCTCAATTCGAGGACTTAAAGAAGAATTAAAAACTTAGTTTGATTTCTCTTCGACCTTCCCGAATTTACAAATGAGAAAGACTTCATTCTGAATATTTAGCAACCCTCGGTAAATTGATTTAGTTGAAATTGAAAGAGTTATTAAATAAGAATTTCAACTAAGATAGTATAAAATATTCAGAAACAAGATGAAAAGAAATGGAACAATTAAAGCCGCTATTTTATCTGCAGATTTGGCCCGATTAAAAATAAAAATGCTTTTCGATCATGAGTTTTGATCCGTAAGACAATTTTAAAAAGAAAGAAATATATACGTAATCGCTCAATTAAAAAGTATTAAATGTGTCCTTACTTATCCTTGTTATTTTTATTTTAAATTTTCGTACTAATTTTATCAAAATATTAAAATGATACTCAATATGCTATTTTTTAATTTAGAAAAATCGATTTTTATTTTACTATTTTTAGAGCAAAATTATGTGCATTTTGAGTTCGTAGTAAATTTCTGTGATTTAATTTTGTTGAAATTGAAAGCGTTCTTTGGAATGGAATTCAAAATAAAGATGGCTTGAATTGGAAATGAATGAAAAGAGGATTTGAATCAAAATCCAAAATGAAAACCTTTTTAGTCATAAAAGTTTCGCCCAAAAGAAAAATATTATAAAAAAAGATATAGTTAAATTTGTCTTGAAAAATGTTGTTAGTATCGGCTTAAGCTTTTATATATGTTTCATAAGAAAATCAAAGGTGCATTAATTTTGTATTATTACTGAAATGCTTCGAGAATTTTTTTGTTCATCGCTTCTGGTTAAACAAAATTCACTGCACATTTAGCATGAGAGTATAATTCACTAACTTTTAAAAATTAATATGATCAGTAAAAATGCGTTTTATCTGCTTTATTTATTTTAATCTCGGATTTCATTCCTCCATGTCAGCACAGAAAAATTACATATTTTCTTAGATATACAAAGCAAATGATATAACATAAATATAAAAAGAAAACTTAATTTTCTTTAATTAATTTTTTGAAGTATTCCTTCTTACCTACTGAAAAGTGAACAAGAGATAGTATAATTATTAGTTCGGGTTATGTAAAAACACCAATCGTTTATTTGCCATCAAATTTTTAAAACTCTATTAGACAGAAAAGACATTTAATGAGTTATGAATTAAAACTAGTTTAAATAGACTATGTTAAAATATAAAAACTATGTTATATAAAACTAAAGACTATGTTATATAAAAATTTCATACAACAAAACATATGAAATTTTATCTTGATTATGAAATTATCATGATTAAAATAACATACGGCATTTCATAACAGCTAAAAGAAAGTAGCTGTAGGAACTAATCATAAGTGTCTTGCATCAGTACAATATTTTGGCAAATTTGACATACAATATTATGGTTGTAACAATGACGTTGTCTTAATAGAATATAAATGATAGCAATCACTTTAAAATATAATTTTTTAAATATAACATACTTAAATCAGAAACATTTTCTGAAAATTGTGAATTAAATATTTCAGTAGTATTTAATAGAGACTACATTTGCGTGATAATCAGCAAATGAAGAAAAAAGAAATCTAGAAAATTGCTTTATGATTGGAACACATTCAATAAAAAATAAATCACTATATTTAATGAAATGGATCTGGAAATGTATCAGATTTCAAATGAAATATGTAAAAATGAAAATATTGAGAGTTAAAGAATTGATTAAACTATTGAAAAAAAGTTTAACACCAGTTCCTTTTTCAATAATTATTAATATAAATTTATCAGTCTTTAATAATATTGGCAAAATTTAATTATGTTGATATGATATTTTTCCAAGGAGTGAAAAAATTTTCACTTCATGTTATCAGATGAATTAAATATTCAATTCAGATTTACTCCTCCCAAACCTAAGCATCCGGGGAAATCTGAATAATTGTCAGTGGGATGAGGGATATTAAGGATGAGTACTAATGTCCATCGCCGCTCACGGTATAACCCTCCCTCAGGAGATAACGATCTTTAATGAAAGTAAAGGTAATTCGATTTCACAGTCCTAATGTACTCACCGAGAATCGAGAGCCACTCTCCATACCAGTATCTCATCCCCATATGTGAGGTGCCCTATAATGTAATAACTGAATCCATTAATAGTCGTTCAGTTTATGGATATAATAAAAATGAACGATGATTCAGATTTCTGAGAAGTTCATAATAAGTTATACTCCGAAAGCAATTTGAGCTATAAAAAAAATGCACACCGGAAATCTAACTATGAGAAACATCAACACGCAAAACATGAACACTTCTAAGTATCAAAAGAATTATAAAAATGCATTTACATTCAACCTCTGTCAAGTTGAAAACCTTAGAATCTTCATCGATACTAAACAAGAAACAATGTTCACATAATGGCCCCAAAGCACATGAGAACAGCCCTATCAGATGTCGTAACAAATAAAGAAAACAATTACGTCCACACCAGCAGTGCGTGGTGGATGCCTTCTGCGGAAATCGAATCAGATCGTATCACATTTCACAGAAACAAGACGATCCCATCGCCATCGCTTTCATCGATAAAGCGACTCTTCCAGCATCCTAATGATATCTCTAGGCTGAAAAAAGTTGATAACGGTTAAGGCGAATCGGGAACCGTTGACATTTCTAGGAAATCAAAAGGAGGTGGACCATGATAGACTTCGGAGGGCCATTAGTTTGGTGTCGATGGTATGTTCGCATTGTCCGACAAATAGCCGATAGCTTATTGAACCGTTTAGATATAAATGGGTAGGAGGGTATTAGGGAAGAAAGGGAGATGGAAAGATCGTCCGAAATTGCGCCGGAATGTCCTCTGGTGATTTTCTTTTTTGTTGTTGATTCTATTCTTTTGCGTCGTTAGAAATTGGATGAGAAGTAAAGGTAAAATGTGGGCTGCTGAAACCAATAGCTTCGGCAATATATCTTCCATGGACCATGGTCACTTTTAGTTTTGGGTGATAAAGGATTATACCGGTCTTTACGTGGTGATGAATTTTATCACAATGCCATTCGTATGAAATATTTATATGACAGGTGTTTTATTCTCCCTGATTGGTACTTCTTAAGATTTCAAATTCTCATTCGTCATTCAAAAAATTGATCGATCTTGAAACATGAATAACTCTTATTAAATACTTTTCAAAGAATTCTGCTTGTTACAACTGACGTGCGGAATCACGAATGTGATTACCGATAGTACACTTTTAGAGGCACAATGATTCATATCGTGAAAGGAAGTATAGATATATCAACTAGATATAACCCATACTATCAGTTTAGATTTTACTGAGCTTAAACAAATAATTTTATGGTACTATGAGATGGTAAGAAATTTCAAAATTTTACACAAAAGATTTTATATTTCTATGATACCAGAATGAATCAAAGATAATCCCTAGAACTAATTATTTTTATATAAGATATCTTTCATAATTAATGCTTACGTATTTTGAAAAGACTTTTTATTCGTGATTCTCAATGCATGTCTCACTTTTTAAAATAAGGCATTAGCTAAATTGAAACCGCGAACTCATGAGATATAATATCAAAGGTAAGTTGAATGAGTTAACATTTAGATTACAATTCTAATGGTATTGTTACGTATTCTTTTTTTTTTTCCCAACACCTATTCAAAATTATTTCATTACTAAATTTTGGTAATATTGCAAGGATCAATTTATTTCATTTTCTTATATTAAGGTGTTTTTTTTATACATTTTGAGATGACAAACTAGACATTGGCAATTTTTAATTAATCTGGAATAAAATTTATAAACTGAAATCAAATTTTAAGAATAGAGTTTAAAACTTGCTATTTTCATATATAATAATGATTTTACTCAGATAATGTTTTATACTTTGATTTTGTTTGAAATACTTTAATCATTATTTTCCCAAGATCTCTAGACATTTTTTCTAATTAATTAGGAAAAAATTATTAATTATTATTAATAATTAATTAATTACAAATTAGAAATTATTAAAAAAAATTCTAGAAAAATTAAAGATTTAAAATTGACTAATTTAAGTGAATGTATTTTATTAAAAACTTAATTTTTAATTAAAGTAAATCGTTAATTCAATGAAGTGCATTCATATTTATAACAACAATTCTTTTAAAATTTTATACAATTAAACAATAATTAAACAATGCTGTCTATTTTGAACATATTTTAGTGAAAAAAAATACTTTTCAATTCCCTTGAAATTTCATGCATCTTTTTTACTATTTTATTGATAGATTTTATATTGGCATTTTATTTCTGTACATTCTTTTTGTTAATATAATCGCAGGTACGCGATTGAAATTAAATTGTTGAATGGTATTTGATACTGTATAATACCTGTTCTTGAAATTTTTTGATCTTTGAACAAAACAGGGTATTATTTGATAGCATGTGAAAAAACCTTACTGGTGGTTTCTAAAAGGTTTAAAAGCATATTTTTGCTTTACTACATTATTATGGATATTTGCAATTATTTGGCGTGAAAAATAATTCTTTTATGAGTCGTTATTCTCTTTAGTACAAAACAGTAAATGGCATTTTCACGATGTTATACAGTAAGCAAAAGAGAATTTTATGTTATCTTTTGAAGTAAAAGACAATTAAAAAAATATTAGTTATATGTAAAAAGATTAGTATTTCTATGTATTTATTCCATGATAAGTAAAAAACTCAAGCAAACAAACAAACTTTGAATTATTACGAAAAACAGTCCTTGCTGTTAGACCATGAAAATTAAGTTGCATCATTATTTTTCATAACAAAACTGTTATATTCTTTTCTTTGTTTACGCAATCAAAATAAGGCAAATGACCGATGATTGCACTATTTTCCAATCACTTAAACATTAAAAAAAACGGCATTCAATTTTCTATAGATTCCCTGAATCTCAATTTCAAGTTGAATGAAACGCCTTGAAGTTGGATTTAACGCATGCATTTTCATATTTCCCAACCTACTCATTATTTTAAAGCGAAAACTGTTTGGGCATGCGTTTTCTTGCTTATATGCATTAATTACTCGTCTGACTCCTGCTTTCAAATATGGTTCATGGGTTGCCATTTTTCTCCACATTTCAGCAAACACTTGAATTGGCGCCAAAATATGCTTTGGAACGTTTGATTCCGATGATTTTGTTGATAGGTAAAAGGGGAGGGGGGAGGGGAATGACGGTTGATATGTTCTGGAAAAAAAAGAATTTTTTTTTGAGGATATATTTGAAAATAAAAGAGCAGTGCTCTTTGAAAAAGAAAGCATTATTTTATTTCTCTTAATAAAATAGAAATGTATTTCAGCTTAATTATCACCTTCTTAAAAGATTGAATAACTGTAATCTATGATGGTCAACTACCATTTTAGGGATTTTGGTTTCATAATGTAAACTAAATAAGTCATTATCTCTATCTTACTGAACAAAACATAATCAAATGCAATCTAATTCACAGCGGATAATTTATATTGCAATAAATAATGTTGAAAAGGTATAGAATTAGAATTTTTAGCAGTTATATCTAAATAGCGATGTCTGGAATCATGTATTTATCGATGCAGTTGATTCAACAATTGTAAAATTGAACTTAATTAATAAATATTTTATTAGAATAAGTGCAGAAATATGATTGCAAGAGAAGTTTTTACTCTTGTTCTCTATTTTTATCCTATCTATATACATTTCTTTAGATTAATAAATTATTTTTCAGATTTGATCTGAACAGAAAAATGAATATTTAAATTTTAATGCTATACTATGGATCATTATGTAAATTTTCAGTTTATAATCCTGATTAAATGGTAGAGAAGAAACTGAACAGAACCACACAATCCAAATTTTACACTACTTCAATATGAAATACTTGATTCTCTGTTTAATGGGAATCAATTCCTCATATATAGGATCTTTAAAATGGGAAAAAAACTTTGTATTCTCCGAGCGCAAAAACGAAATACAGAAAAAAAAAATCTTTAATAATTTTTAAGTTTAAAACTTATTTCTTAAAAAAATTGATGATAAAATTATTACCAGGGCATAAAATTATAATAATGAAAAACAAATTGTAGAATTTATTCATAAAAATACCTCAGAATGAAATAAGTGCAAATGTCGCCTTCGGAAATACATAAAATTTATGTATTTAATAAAAAGGAATTTTGAAAACAATCTTTTATTAATGTATTAAGAAGAAAGAAATATTTTAGTTATTTTAGTCTTCTTTTCACTTTTTAAATTCATAATTCATTATTATAAATATCGTGGAATCTTATCTTATGTCACCATTATTTTTATTGAATATATTATGTGGAGCCATTCACATCGGATAAAAATATAATTAAATTAAAAATTAATCAATATTTAGTTTTCAAAATATTTAAGTAACATATTGTCACTGAAGATGTAAATGTGCATAAAATGTTAGAATTCTAGCTCACATGAAATCGTTGAAAAACAGAATGAAGTATTTCGTCTTCAGAAACATACTAAACATTTCAATTTTAAAAGGGAGTTTAAGAATATTCTTTGATGATCCAATCTCTTTCAAGTTTCATTTTTCTATCTTTAATGAAAAATGACATATTCAGCATCAGTAATGTATAACTATGGATCATCATAAGTGTGTTTCATTAAGCCACCTTTTAAAAGCGTAAAATCATAAAATTCCTTTTTTAATAAAACTAATAATTCTTAGATTTTTCAGAAGGAAAAAAAATTAAATAAATTATTAATTCCTTAAAAAAAATTGCACCTATTACATTAAAATTAGTTGCTAAAAACAATTTGTTCTGTAATAGAGTTATTTTAAAACAAAAACCGAAATTAAAAACAACTCTGGAAATTGATCTTTCGATGAAATAAGCCGTAACACTAAAACTGCGATTACATCTGACTGACTGTTACTAAATGTAATTATATCTGAAATAAATAGCAATTTTGTGGCGAGTACTCGGAGTAATTCAAAATAAATTAGATAATCACCCTCGAAACATCTGCGTCTATTTTCCAGATCCATCTTAATTTGTCAAAATCCATACTCATTTTCATTGCTAGTTGACTTGATTTGATACTTTGTATGATTCATATAAAAACGTTGCAATAATAATATCATTTGATCCGTCTTTTTTATTGATGTTATTTTATCTTTTTAAAAAATTTCATCATAAGTAACTGAATTTATGGAATGCGTTGAATCTAAATTTGTAACAAATCTTGAAGAATAATTAGCATTTTCTTCCACTCATAATAAGAGGAAATTATTAAAAAATAAAACGAAAATGAATTATTTGAAATGCAAATTATGACAGAATTACTTGCAGCTAAATAATAATACTAATAATTGGATTTTAATAACTTAAAAATTTATGGAGCGAATTATTTTTTTCAGAAAGAAAGAAAACATTTCTAAGATGACCATCTTCTTAAAAGCTTAATCGTCGTACTCGTGCATTTTACAGGCATCCGGTTAATACTTCTTGAACTTATAAATCATTCAAAGACGATGAAAACCGATGCAAAAATTGTATACAACTCACAAACACCTTAAGAAATGTACGGATTATTAATTGAAGAGAGCGCATTTCCGAAGCGGAATGTGTCATTTAATTAAATGACGATGCATTATAAAAAGCAAAGCATTTAAATCGTTTAGTAGGTAAACATGTTTCAACCATCAATCTATTTCTTAGCAGAGTTTATTCATCTAAATACATTTAAAGCAGATTTGAACTTCTAGTTCCAACATGGTAGTCAATCAATGTTTTGGGATCGTTTTGTCTATCTTTTTTTCATTTTTAGAATCTATTTTTAATTGTATAATACCGATAACATGCACTGACTTGCACACATACATACACACAAATTTATAAATTTAATACCATTACATCGCGTCTGAACTTAAATCCAGTGACAAAAACAATGAAAAGTATTATCGTAAAATATTCTGTAAATATTTTTACAAATTTATTAAAATGGAAGAAAAATTTGGGAAAATAAAAAAGGTATCACTAAAATACGTTTTTAAAATTTTTTTAAAAAGTTTTAAAAGGGTGTAAAAATGATTTTAGTGCCAAAAACTGTTCAAAAATTATTGAGGTGAAATCTTTTGATTATTTTTAATTAAAAAAACTTTTTTTTCTAAATGAATATCTATTATCCCAAAATTAACTGGTAAATCATTTTAGACGATTTTGCATTTTACATGATGGAATTTGTGGATAGTATAACAACCAATTAACATTATCATGCTATAATAGACAAAAGTCTTGATTTATGATAATAACTTATTATGCATAATTTTGTAAATTTGAAACTATTTTTTCCTTAGTGATAGTAATAAAATAAAGTATAAGGAACATTTTTATTCAATTTTACATTTCAATTCAGAATATATGTAGCAACCGTTTTACGTAGAAGCCAGAATAAATTACTACTACGTGACTTTAATATCGTAGTTATTTCATAATTAATGATTAAAATACGATTAAATTCAGCCTCTTAAGAGAAATACATGTAAAATATGCAAGAAAGATTAATTTAATATCTGATATCAGATACATACATACATAAATATATTTGAATATGAAAAATGAACTTTTTTTCTTTCTTTCAGGGAATTATAAATTTAACAGGTAATTTAAACAAAACTAATAAATGAATTTAAAAGTCTTTGACATGACGAGGAAAAAAGGAATGCGAAAATGGTGCAGAAATAAAGGAAGTTTCATTTACTGTACCTAAGAATGATAAATTATTTTAAATGCACGTTTAATGAAGGAAAACAAAGTAAGGAAATTTATGGAGGAAAAACAGCGAAGCAAGAATTCTCTAGGAATACACCGCAAGAATGTTAATTCTTTGCAGAAATAAAGTAAGTGGGAGAGGATGACAGATTTTCTGTTCATATTATCGTAATAAAATGTATCTATTTAATAAGGTTAAACGAATTTTATTTAATGAATAATATTTTTTTATGAAATAGTTTTGCTTTTCTTAAATACTGTTCCACACTCAAAATTTAATATAATCTATGTTGGATGGTTAAATTTGTGGTTCTATATCTGGAGTAATCTGGGATACATCCTAACATTAAAATATCCAAATCTACACTAGCTGTTAATTGCCCAAGGTTCTATTCAAAAAGTTAAGCTTAAGTTAATCTTTAACATTTAATAGTTTTTCAGTCCATTTATATGTGTACTTCTGTACATATGTTACGGTCCGTGTGATTAATCGGTGATTATCAATAATAATCGCGATTAGTATGAAAATGCTTATACAAATCTGATATTTAAATAGCATAGTATTAATAAATGATTAATGATTGATTAATCACATTGACCGTTCCGAAATTCATAGTGAATGAAGTACAGAACATTGAGTAAATCATAAAGAACTTCTCTATAAATTATTTGATGACTGATCTTATGTTACAGAATGAAAGGTTCAATATTTTTAATTAAAACTATTTTTATGTTATTCGTAGAATAATTTAATTATATGTTTCAGAATCAATTCACAATAATTAATGAATGATCCTATTTAAGTCAAATGTAGTTGATATCTATTTATTCAGGATTAATTATTATTCCGACTGTAGTAGTCTAGATATTTCTTAATAATCAAGAAGATAATGTTTTTTTTAATGAACTGAGAACACAATAACAGTTTATAGAAATAGCAATAGTTAAAGTAATAATTGTTGGTAAGTTGAAAGAATAAAATCAAAATTAATTATTTCTGTTTGTTAATATGTTTTTACAAGACCATGACTTTTTTAATGATAATGAATTATGAGATGATTTTCCTTAACTGTCATAATTTTTTTTTCCATATTAATGTAAATAATAGAGTATCCGCAAATTAAAGCAAAGAGATTCTGCTACTTAAATTTAGTTTATGATGCAATTTGTCATTGTAATTTGTAGTTGTAATTAAATATTTTCATTCATTCAGGTGCATTTGTTTTATATTTTTAATTTACTAATATTATATTATAATTTATGAGCTCTGTAAATTTCATTATAAAGCTAATAGATATTGTATGAGAAATATCCTACATTGTTAGATTCAATGAATGAGAAAGCGAGACCAATTTTATTCGTAAGACATTATATTATCATTTCTTAAATCTCTTCAATTAACTTTTTATTCGTGATATTTAAATAGCTACTCTGCTATATATTGAACAAATAAGAATTAATTACTTTTTCTAATTTAAAATAATATTTCATTCTTTTTTTAAATTCCAGTATCAGTTACAATGAAAATCTCTTGAATTTTGGTGTCGATTTTATAAATTTCAGATTGAAATAAGTTAAATCAAGTAGGGTAAAATTTTAAATATAGTTTTTATTTTACATTATTAGCTCAACCACGATATTATACTATAATAAAATCATTAAAAATGGTTGGGGCGGATATACAGGGTAATTCAAAATGAATACAGCGATTACAAACGGTTATAACTATTTAATGAAAAAGAATTTATGGATAAGATTAACCATAATGTAGCCGGAACTTCAAAATTTTTTATATATACGTCACAGATGTTCTATGTGACTTCCCTTGGTCATAACGGACAATATCTAGGAGACAGTTCATTTCAAGCCATATATTCTGAAGTATGTCCGCAGTCCCCGACGCAAGCGCAATACAAATGCGTACTTGCGTTCTTCAATTGTTTTGGGCATAGGAGATTTTGAAGTTCCGTCTGAATGAATTAAATAGTTATAGCCGTTGTAACCACCATATTCATTTTGAATTACCCTGTAATAACATCATAAAATTTTAGTTTTGTGTATTTTAACGATAGTTCATCAATTTGAAATTTTACCATACTATCAAGCGTCAACAAGTTTAACTTATAATTCTATACACATTAAAAAATTTTAAAATTCTTTTCAAAACTTGGTAAAACCAACAAAATTAGGTAGAAGTATATAACTAGTTCGGCTAAAAGACTTCGAGCTTTGTGAAATTCACGTTTCCTGCCAAGATGTGCTTCACGGTATCTGAACAAATTCCATTTTAGGTTCGGCACGTCTCACTCATGCTGGAAGGCTCTGTTGCCAGAGTTAGCTCTCAGGTTACTGAACTATTTATGATCGAGAGGAAATTCATAATTGCACAGTACCCGAATACTATGCACCAGAATCAACAGAAAGTAAATTATTGCAAGAAGGTTATCACTCATTTTAAAATGTATCAAGATACAAACAGATTTGATTTGCTAGACGCTTTCACATGTCATGATGTTTAAATCTTGATGAATTAGCTACATTTTTATCCGGCTAATAAGCATCATTTTGCGGTTTCGGTTTCTAATCTTCTTAAGATGTTATGGATATTGTATATACTCTTTTTTTTGTTTTTTTTTTGCGTATCGAATGGTTATAGCATTCACTTTATGATATAATTATATAGATATATGATTGTATGATATTTGACAGAAATTTTTACTAAATATTTTATATAATATTGTTTACTTAGCTAATTTTTTTGTTTTTAATTGTAAATTTAAAAAATGAAAATTTTCAATGAAAAATAATGATATTAGATAGAATTTAAAAGTTAATTTATAACTTAAAAGTGGTTTCTGAACAGTTACTATTTCGATCGGATGGAAATTGCAAATTAGTTTTAAAATTTCATGTTAAAGGCGTTTGACAAAACATATTAAAATAAATCGCTTTTTTTAAATATTAGCATAGAAAAGATCATTGTGATATATTGAAATTTCATTTTTAACCTTGATTCATATATTGTAAATTAAAATTGTTTATTTTCTGTACTCAAAAGGATCTCTGCAGTATATATATTGAAAAAAAAATTCTTCATTTTTGTTCCCTATAAATATAGCGTTAAGGTGCAAAAAATTGCATGTTACATTTCAGAAACATATATTTTCTAAATTACTTGACACTTTATTACTGACTAATAAAATTATAGTAATGGTTACAGGAAAATGGGAAGAAGATTTTTCAAAATTATATCATTGATGCTTGCTATATCATTTAATATGTAAAGCATTTTTAAATTGTCCAACATTTAGTTAAATTCATCTTATAAATGATCGTATATTGAGAAGTGCACCTGAGTCACTATTTTACCTATAAAATTTCTACATCTCCAACATGAGGATATTTGACTCTAAATGACCAATTTAATATAAAGCAGACTCACATAAGTCTGAAAATAAGTTTTGAATTTGAAGTAGCGATCTTACCACAAGGTCACAGAAACTTTAACATTCCAACTGTAAATACTGTTACTGTTACTGATATTATTATTTTACTGTGACTTCAATATCCTAACTGAAAATACTGATATATTGTAAAATCAATAAAATCTCCCACATAGGATGTCTTTCTTAACAAAATATTAATCTTATATTTTAAATAAATTCTTCCTTTAATTTTTAAACCATTATTTGTAAACATCTGTTTTATAAATATTAGCTATAACCGTATGATTAAATAATTTGCAAGCAAGCTATATAATTTCATTTGTTAATTTTATTTGATAGATAATCATAAACTGTTTGTCTCTTAGCAACGCTCTAAACAATTCTCTAAAATTAAAAAAAATTAACAAATATCTTACTACGCGATTTTGACAAGGAAATTTGATAAAAATAATATTTTGGCAAAAGCTCAAGTCGTAGAGTTAATCTTCAATTGGTCTCTTCAATCCTACAGAAGATTTTGATAGAAACTATAGTCAAACTAGATTTAAAAGATTTGATTATGAATCCTTTTTCCACAGAACTGATTAAATGTATTGTAAAAAAAACACAAAAAAACTCAGATTTTCATTGTTTTCATGAAAATATCACCCTTGAATTATATTTTTTGTCAAAAATAAAAGACATAAATGCGCAAATAAAATAACAATTTGAAAACAAAAATCATGTCTATTGAATCATATATATTTATAATAAACTAGTTTCCTAACTAACATTTCTATGTTTTAAAAAATTCGTAGAATAAATTTGCAAAAAATTCGAAAACTAACGGATTTTTCCTAAAACATTTTCCAAAGAACGCTTTAAATAGCAGAAAAAGATAGACAAATGTATAAATGACAGAAATTAAGTTAAAATTCAAATAGTGATATGTGAAGAGTTTTATCTATCTATTTTCAATTGAATTGAGTTTTGTATCTGTATGTCATGATTATCTCACTTAATCTTTTCCCTTCTAAATTACTTTCACATCACTCCTAAAACTACTGATTAAATGCCTAATCATTTTCTTCCTTTCCAGGTAATCACGCCAACTTTTGGCATCAAAATCATCATGGAGCGAGACTAGCTGAGCGATTCCTTCATCGAAATGGCATTCCGCTCTTCCGGGAAGTGCGAGTCGAAAGCCCCGCCAGAAGTCACCGTAGTGTGGTTAATGGGTGCGCGTGATCTGAATCCCTGATGAATCCTGCCTCCGTCTCCGCGGTGCGATGCATCCATTTCGCGCCACGAGAAACAGAAAAGGGGACTCTTGTGGCATCCTTTCGGCGCGGTTTTATTTCGGTTCTGGGTGGGGAACACTGCGGAAAAGGTAATTACCCGTAATTGGAAGCAGGAGAATTAGACGTGTGACGAAAAGGGAAGGTATTTTCACTTCACATTTTGATTTGGAATGGAAAGCGGAGAGAATGAACGGTGGACCAGGGCCGGCCTTAGGAGTTGTGGGGCTTATTTGGTAAAACATTGGTTAATTGTTCTAGTTTTCGTTAAAATTGCAATGCAGCTCCCCTCCCTCTTTTCATATTTCAACTTTGGACTGAATAAAATAAAAAAAGCGAATTTGGAAATAGAAAAATAATATGGACAGAAAATTTCTTTAACTTATTTATTTTTATAATTTTTAAAATTAAGTTAAGACATTTTTTTTTTATTTGTCTTTCGTATAATCTATCTTCAGCAAATTTTGATATTCCTTTTTTAATAGTGGAAAAATATACTTGAATAGAAAAAATAAAAGAAAACATGATTTAGAAAGTTAGTTTAATTAGGGACCAAAGATAAGGCTTTAAAAATGCGTTAATTTCTCCTTGATATAGTCGGAACTATTTTATTAAAGATTTTAAGTGCTTTGAATAATAATTTTAAGAGCTTTTCTTAATAAATTTTGGCCTATTGTAATGATGTCCAGACTACATTTTCTGCTTTCTCCACTGTAATTAAACCACAAAATTGAACTAAGTCTAAACTGTACTCCCGCATGGGGCCCTTCAGGGCTGGAGCTCAATTGGGAGTAATTGGTCTAATCAGCTATACGCCAGCTCTGGATGGACAAGAGGCAAAATATTTGGTATTTTTATATTCTGCTCTAGAGGAAGGCTCAATAAATTTTTTTTAATACGTGATCATTTTTTTTCCAAAACCAAAAATCTTCCAATTTAATATAAAAATTTTCTATGGTGACAAAGAAAAAACCAAATAAGTAGTTCTGAAATTCTTTAATTCAAGATGACTTTTTAAATATTAGAATATTTCTCTTCAATATATTAGAATATCAATATTAGAATACTTTTATTCTAATACTGAAGAGAGTGACATTAATGTGAGTTAACAATGTTTGCAACATCTGAGATTTCGTAAATTCACTAGTATAATTAATATTTCAGAGACATTAGACAATTTTTCAAGTATTATTTACTGTTTACAAGTGCATATATAAATTTAAACACAGTTGTTGTTATTAATAAAGAAAAAAATGTTTAAAAAAAACCTCCTAAGGAATGTAAAACGATGAAAATGATAATCTAATATATAAAAATGTCGTGTCACGGTGTTTGTGTTCGTACACCTCCGAAACGGTTTGACCGATTTTTATGAAATTTTTTATGTGTATTTGATAGGTATGAGAATAGTTCGTAAATTATATTTCATAACGCTAGGTAATTAGGGTGTCCCTATCCACGTTCAACGTACACTGATGAGATCAACGCTTGCTTGAAATCATCGCCACTGTGGCGTAATGTTGAAAAAGTCCAGCTAAAAATAAGCATGCTCGCCCAAATGCTACAAGATCCATTTGCTGACACATTCTCGGACCAATTGTTAGATATGGTTGATGGAAATGTTGCTGTCTATGAAAATACTGGATGCATAAAATTGCCCCTAATTTATGCACTGTCGTTGATTCGAAAAATGCTCTCATTGACCGCATATTTCCCGATGTAAGCACACAATACATAAATCATGAGTGGCTGGCAGAAAGAGCCATTTTGGTAGCAAAAAATGTAGACGTCGACGATTTAAACTTCAAGATACAGCAGTCGTTGCCAGGCGACTTGTAATCATACAAATTGATCGATACAGTTTGCAATGCTAACGAAGCTGTAAATTATCCAATAGAGTTTTTGAACTCACTGGATTTGCCAGGCATGTCACCACACCTTCTACGACTGAAAGCTGGATCTCCGGTTATTTTACTTCGGAATTTGAACCCACCACGGCTGTGCAATGGCACGGATTGGTCATTAAAAAAATTGATGAAAAACGTTATCGAAGCCACCATTTTGAATGGCAAATTCCGGGCCGAAAATGTTTTGCTGCCACGAATTCCAATGATTCTCAGAGACGTGCCAATTCAAACGCGTTCAATTTCCTATTAAATTGGCATTCGCAATTACAATCAGTAAGTCGCAAGGCCAAATGATGTCTGTTTGTGGCTTAAATTTGGGCACGCCATTTTTTTCACATGGACAAGTATACGTGGTATGTTCTTGCTTGGGCAAACCGTCGAGCTTATTTATATTGGCTAAAGACGGACTGACAAAAAATATCGTACACTGAATTGTTCTTCGAAATGAATATTGATTTTCTTTATTTCAATTTTATACTTTAGAATAAAAAATATATTACTTTTTTTCACTTTACGTTTAATTTTTAAGAGATCAAACAATACATATGTTCGTTACGTTAATGAAATACATTGCAGTGAGAAAATGAATGGTTGGTATTTAATTTGTTTTTATTGGCGATCATCATCCATAGCGATACATTCCTCTTTCTGTCATAGATCCCATCCCCACACACTTACAATACATTCGTTATATTTTAATTAACCACCAAAACACCAAAATATTCACTAGAAATAATTTATATGGTAGAACAACGTTTGCCGGGTCAACTATTATATATATATATATATTCAGTTTAATTAAAAATATTTATTTTTGTATTCATAAGAATATCCCGTTTTTCTGTTTCACGGGCAACGGAATGCAAGTTTTTAAAAAGCAAAAGCATTGTTGAAATCCGAAAACTTTCCTTGCATTTTTCAAGTATATTTCTAGGACATCATGCGATAAAAAAAGTCATTTTTCTTGCTGAAATTTCCTAATCCCATGGTCTGCCACAACCGGGACCTTCTCCCACGGCTCATTCTATACCATCGCACAATTTCTTTATAAAAATGATGGCGAAGAACGATAGAAAGGAAAGAAACAGATACCGAAAAAGAAAGTGGAATATTTTTCTGAGAACCGAGGATCGCATCGGTTCGGAGAACATCGATTGTATCGATATTCGAACACAATGAATTGTGTCCGTCCGTCTTGCGTGTTCGCAAAACTGAAACACCGTGCTGATGGACTCTATAGAGATTCGATGACTGATTTTTGATTTCTATAGAGTGATAATTGCGATAAGAAAGCTTTCAAGGAGTCGGAAATCTAGAATATGGCAGATATATCTACTTAAGAGAACTCACATGAAGAGTTTCACTTTGTACTATTTCTTCAATATTGCGTAAAAGATAATTGATGAGATGCGATTGGTATTCATCTTTCTGACTTCAATTGTTTTCCTACATAATTCATAGTTTTACATTTTCCCAAATTCGCGCTATTTATAATTGAAAATAATATTGCAAATAATTTAATAGAATAGTTTTTAAAGCGAATATTTACTTTTCAGTCAGACTTAGAAAATCTATTGGCTGCAAGGTCACATTCTCCTGCTGTTAAATTCAAATAATCATAATAAAAAAAATTTGAAAAAACTTTTTTTATTCAATTTATTTTTTAAATTTTAAATCTTTGGGTATTATGAAAAACTAGATTATATATGCTGCTGTGTTCGAGATGTCGTCCTTTTCATATTTATTTTTAAGCAAAACTTCAGCATCTGTGAGCAAAATTTGAAGTATTTGCAATAAATATGTTTAGCAATTAAAGTAATTATCACATATCGTATAACATATATGTATATGTTATTTTTAAATAAAAATATTCTATTATATGAGCTTTATAATAAACAAAAGCTTTCTATTGTTTACAATTTTATTTTAATTTTAATGAGAAAATAATCTGCCACATCAAACCTATCAGTTATTTTTTTTAAATGCACATTATACAAACCACAAGTGGGACATTTTTTTCTTGTAATATATTAGTGATTTTTAAAGAATGTTTCATAATTTAATAAAAAATGTAAGTGGTAATTTTAATATGTGTTTAAACTGAAATATGAAAGTAACCACTCTTGACGTTGAATTTCAATTTTTATCTACATTATAGGCAAATAATCAAATTTTTAAAAGCAGTTTTCAAATAAGAGGAAACTTCAAAACAATGTTGAAGTTCAAGGAAACATTTTTAGATATTAATAAAGTAAAACAATTCTTATTTAAACATCTGTCTTTCCTATATTTTGGCTATTTGTTAAATGAATCTTGGATGCGACCATGTTGTTTCCTTGTACAATTTTGGGTTTGCTTAACTAGCTTTTAATTAATAAACTAGTAAAATTAACTAACTTTTAACTAGTTAACTAACTAGCTTTTAATTAATAAAAAAATAACTATTTAATTGATTTCTAAGAACCTTCCCTAAAATCTTCTTTATGATCATAGTAATTTACAACAGTTCCTTGAAGAAATCTATTAATTATATTTTTGCAAAGAATAAAGAAAAAATATATAAACGCCTACATTTTTAGATATAAGCTCTCCATTTGAGTTTATAATTATTTTGCTAATAGAGAAACATATTTTTAAAAATCATCTGCTTCAAAATATATAAATGGAGCATTCCAAAGAAAAATATCAGATTCTTAAAGTATATAGTTAACTAAACATGATTTATTAAAATTATTCTCCTAAAAGATTGCACATATGAAAGTTCAAGCTTTGATAAGATTCTATTTATGAAATTTGTCACCCTGTTTTCTTGCCTAAAACACTAAGCAAGTGCTTAATTCAGCAATCATTTTTAAGGAATTATTATTATTCCAATTTTTGCAGTGGTTCCCTAGAAAAGATATGCAGTGCTCAGTAAATGTCATTTCATGATACTGAAATGAGATACACCTATTTAATCCTGGAATTTCTTAATGTTATTGTGAGAAGAAAAACGGCATAACATCACAACATGAAGAGAACATGTTGTTGCACAGTTGTGCTAGTGATATGATTGTGATGACAATTTAACGAATCCATTAATAATATAACTGTAATAAATGACTTGTTACTATCTGACAGCGTCTAAATATTGTGTACACATATTAACTAAGTTTTTGTAAACTACTATTAATACATTCAATATAGTTCGTCAACAGATTCTGAGACGACCGCATTTCGACGATTCCATCTCATTAAGGGGTGAAACGCGGAACGATGAGTGCATTTCCGGTATTCCCTTTGACCTTGGATTTCTCCTATTAGATACTAGTAAATGTAAACATTTCCTTCTTCCATCTTTCCTCCCCCCCCCCTATTTTGACGAATTAAACCCATCCTAACGCATGTGCAAAAGCGCGGAGAGTTTTACAGTCTGTTGCTGAACTATACTTTATGCAGGATTCTATTAATTAACAGTTACTTATAAGTACTATTCAGAGCTTTATATAATTTGATATTTCCAACTCGATGAAAGAAAATTCAATTTTTAAATAAAACAAAATATCTTTTAGAATTAAGAAAAATATTCTGAATTGTGAGCACAAACTTTCATTATTAAAAATAAAAATAATTTATTAAAAATAAAAATAATTCAACAAAAAATCTTTACAAAAATAATGACATTTTTTATAAATGAAGTATTCAACTACATTAATATTAGGGATTGCAATACCGGTATACCGGGATACCGAATACCGGTATTTTGAGCCATTTTACAATTTCGTAATACCGGTATTCACAAGTTTAAATACCGGTTTTTCGGTATTTACTAGAAATTTTTTAAATTGTCTCCACTATATATGGTCAGGGATCGCCAACATAGCAAAATAGTATACGTTTTTGTTTTTATGTCTCCCTAACTGACGAAATTAATTAGCTAATGAATGGCTTAATTAATTGCTTAAATCTAAATGAGCGAAACATGGATTATCCCTGAAAGAAGATATTGTATCCATAACGACTAATGGAGCAACAGTTATGAAAAAATTTGGAAAGTTGATTGGTGCAAATCAGCAATTGTGCTATGCTCATGGAATTCAATTAGGAGTAATAGATGTATTATACGAAAAAAAAAAAATAAAGAACAGAAGAATCCAAATATTGTGGATATAGAAACTTCTGATTCCGATATTGAAGAGATTAAGAGGGAGGGTGATATTGACAATGAAGATAATGACAATGTAATTGTGGAAGTTGATATTGCTAATGAGGATGAAATATTAACCCATCAAGAATTGCTTCCTATAATTTATAAAGTTCGAAAAATTGTTAAGATATTTAAACTTGCCCCTACAAAAAATGCCATATTACAAAAATATATACTAACTGAAAATAGAACAGAATATATGTTAATATTAGATTTAAAAAACACGTTGGAACAGTTTACTCCTAATGATGGAACGGTTTTTGAAATTTAGAAATCCAATCCAAAAAGCAATTATCGACTTAAACCTGCAAATTAATTTTTCAGACAGTGAATTCGACTTAATATCCAGAACTATATCAGCTCTACTTCCAATAAAACTGACTATAGAGGCATTATGTAAGGAGATATTTTAATTTATTAACAGCTAATGCAACAATAAATTTCATGTTGTAATCATGAAAGAACAGCACACATCACTATCTGAAGAATTATATATTACATTGAAAAATCGCACAGAAGAAAGGCATACCGAAATAGAAAATATCTTATGGTATTTACATAATTATAATGATTTTAAAAATGAAAATGAAAAAGAAAAAAAAAGAAAATAATCAATTCAAATCTGATTCAGTTTATAGTAAATTTTCTTACAATTTTTACCCACAAAACTATCCACATTCAGAAGAATTCGGTTCAGTTATCGAAGATTATGATGACACTAATGTCGATAGTGAAAAAGAATTGTCTCTTGAAAAAAAATTAGAGTTAGCGATAAATAAAAAAAATTCAACGAACCAAAATACAATACAGAAATCAGCTATATCCAAGACCATCCGACTAGAAATTGATTTATTTGAAGATGAGGGATTTAGAGGTAAATACTTGGACAAAGTATATCGCGTATTACTAACAGTATCACCAACTAGCGTAGATGCCAAAAGAGCGTTTTCGACAGCTGGTCATTTTTACACAAAATTACTTTTCAGCTTTATTGACAGTACAATTGATTCATCATGTTTTTTAAGATCATATTTCAAAAATTTGTAATAGTACCACAGGCTGAATAGTGATATTTACACTTTTTTTGTGATTTAAATAAATAAGTTGTTCCTTTACTTTTTTGTGATTCTTTATATACTGTTATAATTTACAAGTTCCATATTATTTTTTGTGATATTTACACTCTCTTATAAAACTGGCAAATAAAACAAAGAAACACCATGTTTTCTTTCTTTTTCTAAAATTTCTAATACCGGTATTAAAACCGGTATCCCGGTATTAAGATCTAAAAAATACCGAATACCGGTATTGAAATTTTGGTCCGGTATTGCAATCCCTAATTAATATAAAAGAAGAAAATAATGCTGTACAGAATATACAGAATATAGTTTCTTCTAAGTAATAATATAAATGGCTTCACTATGAAATCGCTGTACCCACTTAAACTTATATCAACAGCGAAGAAATAAACTTAATTAATATAATTTTTATCTGTATTTGTATCATGAATATTATATTAAATAAAAATCCATGATTTTTCTATAGAAAAATATCCGACAGAAAACTAGTTATAGAAATATTAGATAAAATGGATCTAAATATATTTATAAGTATGTTCAATTTATCTTTTCTCTTCGATTTTTCTTGAATAATAAAACTTATAATTTAAATTCAAATGAATAAATGGATTAAAAAATTTTTATTTCATATGCTTACATATGAAAACAATACATATCTCCATTGCAAACTTTAAATTAATTTATCATTATGTTTACTAAAGGAATTATGAAATAAAGGAATTCTGTTACAAATACCTTGATGTAGAATAATCCTCTTCTGTCATTCTGCCATCATGAGATTTTGAAATACCATTGTACATTTTATCATAGTTAGCTTTGTTATTCTTTCCTTTCTTTTTATTAAATTCATATTTTAGGAATTCTTTCTTCCTCTCCTTTTTTTGAGAAGGTAATAGTAATCATACAAAACATTCACAAATATTAAGTTAATACACATTCATTTTACTTTGTTTTTGTTAAAAAATTTTAAAAACTACAATTTAAATCAAATTTTCGTAATTGTAATTCTTATATATATTTGCAACTATAAATTTGAGGAAAACAAACCTCTTAATAAAAACGCAATGTTCAAACAACAGCTGCCATTTTGTTAAAATGAGATTTAAAATAAAATGAATGCATTACGAATTCTTATTTTGTTCTATTGCCAGATTACATATTAGATCTGGAAAATTAGTTTTCTAATGAATTCTTTAGCTTGACTTTATTATTATTTTTTTAATATACATACATATAAAATTCACCTAACAAAATGTAAAGAAATAATTGCAAAAATTATTTTACTAAATGCAGTTTTAAAGAAACAATAAACAAAAAAAACATGAATTTTAAAACCTTCTTTTAAATTAAATAAGACTTTTCTTGAAAGAAATTAAAATCCATAATAACTGTCATAAATTAAAGGCAGACGATTTCTGTTTTGATAATAAAGAAATCCTAACAGCTATGGCAACGATGTTTACAGAATTCTTCATTTCAACCAAAGAGAAGTTCTCTGCGATTTCGATTGTGAAATGTTGGTATTAGACGTAATAACTGCTATTCTAATTGCTCAATTTTAACACAATTGATATACTTGTAATTATAATTTATGCAGATTTGAGTTTCCAGACATCAAAATGGTAAGTTCGTAGACATTTTTATTTCCATAAAATTTATTTGTTGAAACGGTTTCTAATTCTTTCATTGGTCAATTATGTTTTTGGTTATTAATCTTATTGTCAATATTAGAGAGAATATTATTTTTGTTCAGCTTTTTCAATTGATCACAAAATTCATCATTTGCAATTATTCGATAAGGTTAATATTTATAATCAAACCTTTTATATGAATTTTATTTAAAATGAAATAGCAATGATTGTATAATATTACATAAACTATTGAAAGTTATTAAGAAAGCTGGCTTAAATTAATTAATGAACGTCTTTTCAACTGCAGATCCATTTCCCTTATTTTGCATAATGCAAACGATAATAAATGAGAAGAATGAATAGAAAATTTATTTTTATCAAATGCATATTAATTTAAAATTTTTAAAAACGCCTTTAATACTATGCTAATATATATAAATAAGATTTATTTATTCATTATTCAAAAGATTCAACAAGTTTTATATATTATAAAATTACTTTTTACAATATATACTAAAAATAATAAGCCTGTTTGCCATAGAAATACAAGAGGAAAATGCATATTATAAGGCAAGATAAAATTAAATAAGAAAACATCGAATCAATTATTGATTCATTTTTTTTATTTGATTTCTCGGTCATACACATGAAATCAATCGACCTATCAGACCTTACTGAAAAATTTTTGAGAAATTCCTAATAATTTAATAGAACGAAATGCCAATGAACTACAATAACAATTTTAGAATTGTTTTTAAAATCTCTAAAGCAATAATAAAACCTTTCTTAATTGTGTTTAATTTTAGTTACACAGTTGAAATTGTTATAAAATGTTTCACTGAGTTAAACACTATTTTCGTATAAATAGAGAAAAAAAAATAATACATACATTTACTATTATGACATAAATATTCTACGTAAAAATATATTCTACAGAAGAAGTTGTACATTAACAGAGCGTTTCTAAAGTAACCAAAGAAATTCAAAGAATTCGAAAAAGAAATTAAATCAACTTGACGTTAAACAATTCAATTAATGGCCTGCTATTTTTTTTTTTTTTTTTTTTGTAAAACAATAAAACTAAATAGGAAGACTGGGGACAAAGCTATAGAGAGTCTTAGGTTTATAATAATAATCATTAAATCTTTTCATTATTTAACTCAAAATTTTATTATTATTATTATTTCCTCCATTTATATTCAAAAGAGGAAGCATAGTCAAATTATATTGACAAAAACCTATTAAAATTTAAAAAAATTCCGAACATGTGGGAAACTGAAACTTGCTTTCTATCACGCGAAAAGAATGTTACGCTCTTGCGGAAACACATATTTTTTAAACAATTTGTTGATGAGTTTGTTCAAAAAATAGGGCAGATTTGAAATTGATATCAATAAAATTCAATCCAAAACAATACTACTACCTCTACTTAACTCATTTCCAGCTACTTTTCTTATTCAATATTTCACAAACAGTCAACAAAGTGAGAGGAATGATTGTGTCATGTTATTCACGAAAGAGACAGAAAGACTGGAAATGTATCACTTTGTCTAATGCATTGTTATAAGAAAAATTCTCGCCGCTGCGAAATAATGCAAAATTAAACAAAGCAAAATTTTCGCTATTGTATTTCCAAAAAGTACTGTTGTAAAAGAAAGTTTGTTTCAAATAAGAGTACATATCTTTGCCATTTTCCTTTGTTTTCTTTTAACGTGTTCAAGGTATTGTTCGAATGATATAAAAGAATGATTGATGGCAAGAAATTAATTCATTTTATAGATATAAAGTGAAATATAAGTGAAAACTATATACACGTATGATGATATTTTTCAGCTTTGTCTTAAGCATAAATAACTAATGATGATACATTTTAGTTTTGTCTTAAGCATAAATAAGGAAAAATTCATATTCGTCTATCAATTCTGTGTATGAAAAAAATAAACCGAATTATACTACGGTTTTAAAAAGCCTTCTTACTTATTTTTATGCCTACTAAATAAAAATATTTATTTCATTTTAATGCAATGTTTATTAAATATTAAAATTTATTGTATTTAGAAATTTCAAACTCAAATCATAGTTAAGTTAACATTTTAAATATGGTTTTAGTATTATAATTCTGTTAAAACCACTTTTCTCTAGGAAAAAAAAGTTTATAAATAACAGTGAATGGTTCAGAAAGAAAAAAATTTGGAAAACATAAAAAAAAGGATATTGAAAGCATGAGGTGTTAAAAGTCATAATGTGAAAAAGTCAGCAGAGGAAAATTCTCTAATTATTGCTTTTTTAGCTATATTTCTTTTCACGGACAGTAAAAAATGTTGAATTCCTCACAGCACCATATAAAGAAGGGTAAAGGGGGAGGCAACAAAATTTGAGGAATTAATAGATCAGAACAGATAATTTGAAAGTATTATGGAACTTTGCAAAATGTTAAATGCAGTTTATGCTATATATAGATAGTACAGTATATTTTTACGAAGCGTACTGGTGAATTTAACTTAATTCTAATGATCGTTTGTTAATTGCCTTTCACAAAAATATAGCACAAGTAACAGTTTTATAAAAATTTCTTGAAAACATGCAGTTATTTCCTGGTACAGTTGTCTGCAAAATAAATGGGACATCTCTGTAATTTTGTTTGTTTGTTTGTTTCTTATGGCACTTGCCACTGACAAGCCCATTGTTACGAAGACAGCGATTTAAGCCTGAGGGGGAACGTCTCTTATTTTTTATAGCAGCGCCAACAAGGGCCAAGAGTACGACTTTGCCACTCAATCATCACTCATTCGCTTGCACAACCCCTTTTTACAGGAGGGCACATTCACACATCTCACAGATAGAACAACAGAAGAACAACCATGCCCAAACCGGGACTCGAACCCGGGACGCCCAGATCACGGGGAAGACGCGCTACCCCTATGCCAGGACGCCGGCGTAATTTTGTTATTTATTGCTGCATGTTCACAGAAATCTACTGTGATTGAAAATATCGATTGAAAAAGCTCAAGGGAACAGGTTTATTTAGATAAATACATTAATTAACTGTACTTATTAGCATTGTAAATTAATTAATAACTCGAGATTTTCTCATTACACTTATCAACTTTTTTTATTTCGATTAATCGATTGCTGTTCATGAAAATAGCCATCAAAAGACATTTTTTAAGCATCTGATAAACATTTGAAGTGTTAAAAAGTTTTGAAAAATAATTCCTTCAATATTAAATGAATCCTAAAATCTTTTGGCTATATCTTGGAAATTATGACATATTTCTCATTTTTTTTTTATTTAAACATAATCCTGCTACATAAATAAGTAAAATAATTTTTTAATTAAAAAAATTAATATTTTTTACAAATTTTTAAAATGGTGATAAGAAAATAACGTAAAATTTTTACATGACATCAAAGTTGAAATCCTAAAAATTACTTCATAACAATTTTTGAAATATTCCGGAAAACTGCAAAATTCTCAATATCCATTAGAAACGTTTTGATACGCCTATTTCTTGAAGGACTATTTCATTATTTATATCGATCTTCTCGTAATACGTGAGTTTTAACTACTATTATAAAATCGCCATTGAATAATTTGCAAATTAAATGACTTTTATATATAATGGACCTCACTTAAAAATAAATACAGATATTTAATCCTTTGTATAAAAGATGTGGAATATTAACCAGTTAACTACGAAGTTTATTTTTTAAAAGAAACTAAAATTTATAATGAGTTTACTAAATAAAATGAAGGAGGGATAGGAAGATGGAATGAAAATATGCAGGAAAAAGTAGATTGTTTAATTCATTTATTCTGAAAAGCAGAATTAAAAATGAATGAAATATTTGCATTAATAATGAAAACGGTTTTAAATTCATTAAAAGAACAAATAAAAATATTTTTTTATTTTTGAAATAAAAAAAAAAAGTGACTTATTACCAGATTAATATAGTTGGTAGGGTTTCTTAAAGGGTTCTTCAAGATGATATAAAAATAAATTTTATATAATAGCATTTCTTGAAGTTAGCAATAAAGCAGAAACTTCGATTCATTTTTAGTTTATCAGAACTCCAATAAAAATTTCCAAAAAAATGTTCCTCCGTTTTTAGCCCCTGAAATACATCTGTGCCAAATTCGGTAGTTACAGCTGATATTTTTTTCAAAAAAATTATTCTCTCTGTATGTTCTCAATACTTTTATGATTTAAAAAAACTTTTTTTATGTGTTTAATTTAGGCTGGAATTTAGAGATTAATACTCAGTATCTTTTTTTCTTTCTTCGTTTTTGTTATTCCAATTCTCCAAAGTTTTTTTATGTCCTTATTTTGCATTCTACAAGATATATTAGCAAATTTAAATTATAAATATGTCAGCTAAGTGCTTTACATTTATTAAAAAAAATTAGTTTAGTTTACATCATGATTTTTAAGGTTTAATTGTTTAATTTTGCACGCAATTAGTTTACAGATTAGTTATCACTTTTAATTTTTTTGAAAAAAAATAAGACTGATTTTAATTAATTTTTTTTAGTAAAATTGATTTTGAACAAATGAAACAATTTAAGAGAAAACAGTTCATTTTTCAAATGTTCATGCAAGAATTTAAAGATTATCACTTTTAAAATCTGAAACTATTTTAAAAAAAAGAATTATACATCAAAATCAACGCTTTTAAATAAAATCAAGAAAATCTATAGCTTACGAGTTCGAATGGAATGCAATTTATCTTGCATTAAGAAATCATGTATAAAATTGATTATTTAAACTAAAATACAAATATATTTCTAATTTGTTTTCTTTAAATAGACGTTCCCACCTGAATATTCAATGCTTCATTCATTATTATAATAGTTACTACGAAGCAATATATAAACTAATAAAGACATGTATGACATGTCTTGATATTATGCAATCTGTTATTATAATGTCACGCAATCAAATGATTTTATGGCTGTTAACACATTGAATTTAATTGAATGCAATCAATTCATTTATGGAGAGCAAATGAAATTATTTGATTATTCAAATCAAAGAAGATAATTTAAACACTGACACTCGAATCCAAATATTGTTGATTAAGAGAGATTGCATTAACGATTGGTTCTGATACGTGTGATGAGATCATTAGTATTCTCGATGAACTTCAATGCAATCATTTTTCTTCAAGTAAATCAAAGAAACTGCTAAATTGAATTTTGATTTATCTCCATCAGAGATACAATGAGGCATTAAAATATTAATGAGAAGCATCTTCAGAGCTTCAGTAAGCGAAATAGAAATCTAAATCGTCATGCTTCTTTTCACCTTGCTTGACGTTGACGTCAGAAGAAACGCGTTTCGGAATAGATGAAGCACTTTCCAAATGTAAATTCATCATGCTGCTCATTGAATGTCAAGACACAAATGCTCGATACATCAAAGTCAACACATCCGGTAGCTCTTTTCTTTCTTAATTGAGAGGTTCATTGTCTCTAATGTGATATAGGGCTGATGTGTGTCCGTCCAGATAAATAAGTAACCGATGCTTCATGATCCGCGTAAATAAACAGCGAGGAACGCAATCGTTTTGCTTAAATTAAGGCACCTTAAATTAAGGTCCTGAAGTAAGGAATTCTCTGAGATTTAAAGAATTTTATGTTCTTTCTAGTTGATGTATTACATTTAAATCCGGTTTCAAAGGTATATTAAAAATTCTAAATCCGTAATTTCTGACAAAGCGAAAATAAAATCCATGCGTCTTCTTGTTTTCCAAATTTTCAGGTTCGATGCATTTTGATATGTACCAATTCAAGACCAATTCCGAAGTTTCAAAGTTGTTGATACCATGAATTGTGATCAGAACTCAAGACTTAATCCTTTAGAAGCTACTGCCTTTTTTATGGTGTAATTACTTATTCAAATATTTCTTTGTTAAAAATTATTCGAGAATATACAGTTCGAATTTTTTTTTGCTTTTTCGGATAGAACTAATAATTAAATACCGAAGAAATTGAAGATATCATGACAGTACTTTGCCAATTTGTTTGCGATAATGCTGCCAAAGAAAAAAAAACTCCACTATGCTTACCAGCCAGGGATTCACTTAATATTAGGAGCTTCGATCAACAATTATTCGATATCTTCACCTCCAAAAATAGAAATTTAATAATTGCTTTTTCATAAAATTGATATAAAATTCAATAAAAAAAATCTCTACCTATCAAGCAGAGGCGCATTGATATAAAATGGCGACCAGAACATATATCAAGGCAACGCCCTCTCCTCAAATATTTAAAGTGCAGTCTTCATTTTCTTCCCCCTCAGGTCCCCCAAATAACCTTATTTTAGAGAGCAGGGAAGTTAAAACTAAACAAATAATTATTGTAAAACATTTTTAAATAATATGATCAGGCAGCAGTATTCTACAGATTAATTAAACTATTTTTTAGAATTAAATAGTGTAGCAATTATAAAGGCAATTATTAACAAAAATATGCTTAAAAGGTTCAAAAGCATTTAAAATTATGTTTTAAAACGTAGTGACAGAGATATCGAAATGTACATTATATGTGATCTTTTTATAGGTGCTCTTAAGAATAGCAGCACAATTTAAAATTTTCAGAGAAATAATTGGCCGAATTTCAAATCTTAATTCAATTTAGGAAGTTTATAGAAATAATATATCAAACATTTCTTTTGCAAAATTAACAAAATTTCCTTACAATTTTTTGAAAGATTTAAAAATTTCATTGTTGAAGTGGTTTAAAAAAACATTTTAATGATATACCATTATAATGCCTCCTAGATGAAATATTTAATATACATTTTGGAGTTATCTGTACTAAATCTAAAAGCAAAGATATCTGTGATCTGTCTGTCCACTGGCGCATTACAAATAAAACTATTTAATTTAATTATATCAAACATGACGCAAATAGGCTTTGGTTGGTTGGAAATTGCACATCAAAACGATTTTTCGGAATTTGAATCGGTCTTAATTAGTTAGAAATCAATATAGATTTCACTTGTCTGGAAATATTGTTATACCAAAATATTTGTTGCGATATTTTAAATGTTAAAAAAAATCAATTTTTCACTAATATAGATAATTAGCAATTTTTCTCAGCATATAACACATTTTCAAAAATATTTCTAAATGTGATTTGCAACTGTTGTTTTAATTATTGAAATTAAAATCAGACCTATTTTACTGTCCTATTGCGACATTAGTGCAATTAAATTAATGGGTGAACTAGCCCACCATTTTAAATTTATATATACGATTCGTGATTATAAATATTTAAGCAAATATTATAATTTATATTAGCTTATAATAATAATGGTTTATTTCATTTGAATAATGGAAGATCTTAATATGCATGCCTGCGTTTTTTTTCCCTGTCTGATTTTTTTTTACCATTATTAAGCATTTTTTTAAATGTCATTTGAAAAATTTCGTGAATGATTTACAAATGAAAATCCAGGTCAATTCTAGAAAAAATTCTAATATCATGACACTTTTTTTGAGAGTTTTACAAATATCACTTTATCACTTGATTGCCAAAAATTTAAATTTAAATAGAGATATATTTGTTAAAAGAGACATATATATTTAGACTAAAATTGAGATATTTTGTGATATTGATGAGTTTAATTTTCTAAGGTCTCTTATCTAAATATTTACAGAACAGCCCAAATTGTCTAGTTAAGTTATTATTAGCAAACAAAATTTTGTATAGTGTTTAAAATACCGAATTAGACTAGATTCAAAACAACTCAAACTGACCTATTCGTCCAGTGGGTTTGAACAGAAATGCAACAATTCGTGTAAGATTCATAAAATTAAAAATAAATCAAGTAGAGTCCTATTCCTTGTCAAACAGAAGGATAGTAATCTTTTACATAATGTAAATTTGGCGAATATATAAATAAAAAAAAACCTTTTATATCACAAAAAGATCTTAGATATTATATTTTAAAAGCCATTTTGATCGAAAACAAAGAAACAAAATTCAAAAATATATTAATAGAATTTTATCAAAAGAAACTGAAAACTGAACTAAACTATCAAACGGAACTAAAATGTCGAAAACTGGTAAACTAATCCAAATGTTCAGACTGAATCCGAATTTTGAGTTCAGAGTATAAATAAGAGAAGCTTTATACCTTCAGGAAGTTAAAAACTGGTACTGGTACAAGTGCCTGGGTACTGGCGACAGGTGGTAATATTTTGAATTTTTTTTTTAAATTTTTCCATGATCCTCTTAGATCCGATTGTAATATCGATAAGCTTCATAACTTATGAAGAAAGCTGGAAAGTTTCTCAGTTCCATTTTGGAGAGAAGAAAGCAACATGCTCTAAAAACTCTGATAGTAAAAAGAATTACTAAATAGACTAGAAACCTTTTCCATAAGAGAGTCAATACAATCTAGAAATTGCACAAGTCATTTTATGATTCATTTTGGGACCAACAGTGTTGTGTATTCAGGAACATGTTGAAATAAAACCAAAATCATTGTAGTAAAGATATAAAAATGATAGAAATAATACTGCTGTACCTATACATTTATAAAAGTGATTTTTTTTTATTATATTTGCTAAATAATTATCTTCATTTTGAAAATTAGAGGTGATCTTTCATTAAACGGTTGTTATATCTTATTATTTGCTAAGTTCATATTTCTTGAAACCATAATCTGTTTAAGTAAACTCACTAGTTTCTTAATTTTAAAATTTGCAAGTTTAATAACTGAGGAAAATTTCCTATACTTAATAATATTTATATAATGTCATATCCACGTCAACCCTCAATGAAAAGAAATAAGAGTATATATTGGCCCACTACAGGCCGGATCATTTAATCTCTATTACCTAAGATACCAAACTTGCTATAAAAAGGCTTTGGAGAACGGAAATATGCATCTCGAAGCGAGTTTTTTAAAATCATTAAAAATTAATAAAAATTATAGCTATTTTTCTGAAATTATTTCCGAAAATATTGCTGCAAAAATATTTTTACATCCATATATATTGAATTTCCCATTGTTAATGATAAAGATATGAAAATTTGTCTTTTTTTATGTTGAATGGACTTTAATATAAAGAAAGATATTAATAAAATATATGACTTTTTTGTAGTTACAGTAAAATTTAACTTTAGAATCAAGCAATGGTGAAGAATTAACAAAGTTCACTCATTTTTAGAATCTGCTGCTCTTTTCTGTCATGTAATTGGATTTATAAAATTATAGAAATAATATTAAAAAATGCCTAAAGCAATGAACAGAATTGAAAGTTTCTAAAACAGTATAAATTATGTCTTGCATAGTTTGAAATTCAACGTTTTTTTTTTTTTTTTTTTTTTTTTTTGATTATGCTATCTATGAAGGCCAAATTGCACAAAATACTTAACGGAAATTTTCATCAAACTTTAATGTCGGCAAACCAACTGCTGTCCGTTGGCAGCTAATTTGTAATAATAAAACGATACAACATGACCAAAAGGATTTATTTACTCTTAAGAAAAATTTATGCTTCTATTTGGTCAAGTATAAATATTTTTGCATTTCATTATATTATTTTCTACGAAAGCGATATTAATGACTGGTATAAAATAAGGGAGGTTTTAGTTTCAAGAGAACATATCTAGTATAAAATGAGTGTTAATATGCAAGAATTAGTTTTCCCATTATAGTATCATTAAATTTAAAAATGTTTTCTGATTATTGGTTTCTTGGGTGTTTAATTCTAAGAATTTATTTCAAATATCTTTTAGAGTCAGTTGATAATTTTTTATGAAAAGAATCTCCAACATCAACATTTTTATCAGTGTAAAATTGATTATAGCAACTGTTTTATTTTTTCTTTTTAATTAGATGATGCTTTCCATTTTAGAAACCCATTTTTCTACTCATTCAACTAAAAATTTATCTATTTCTTGAAGTATTTGTATATTATGCGTAATCTTCTCATCGAATTATAGCTTCATAGAATAATTTAAGGACATTTAGTTATTTATATTTAATTTATTTACTTTTAGTTTATTTATAAATCGTATTTTCAAGTATTGGTGTTTTCAATACTTAAAAAAGGCATTCCACTAAACTGAAAATATCTATTAAATAATGTTAGATATAAAAATAGTAGTAATGGATTAAAATAGTTGATATAAAAATTTCAACGTTTAAATGTGCCAATTTCAGAAGTAATTTTCATTCCAGATTTTCTTAGTTTTTCATGGAGTATCTATAGGAGATTTAATCAAATAGAAGAAAGATTTAAATATAGGTTTAGAAATTTCAAACAAATACTGCGAGCATTTGGGATTTTCAATGAATTAATAAAATGCTTTTAACAAGGAGATTTCATTGATTAATCAAAGAATTCTGGTACACAATATGTTTTTTAGTGATGTCCACTTATCATAAATTATAAAATCCTATTTTTAACGAAAAATAATAGCTATTAAGCTATAAATTACCATTATTTTAATATATATCATTATAAAGTTCATTCATTCAGATATTCGTTTTTAAAGCCCGATGCATTAATAGTAAATATAAACATGCATATTTTTTGTATGAAAATCACTTTTATGATTCAGTTGAATTACTAACTCTAAAAGTATGATGGTATCTAATTCAATGCATTGTATGGATTTCTCATACGAAATAAAATTCTGAAAAAAATTACGATGAAAAATCTTTTTGAAATTCATTGCATTTACATATTTATCATTCTTTTTAAAAGTGCTTATTTAGATGTAAAGGGGCCCCTTGGAACACAATGAAAGGCTAATTATAAAATCCTTTTGACCATAGCAGAAATTTTTTTGAAAGCTACTTCCAGCTATTTTTGGCACTTTTTTATTCAATTTTATGGAAAAATTATTTTTGCTAACCTTACCCAAAACTCTAGAAGAATTTCTAATGAGACAAGATCAGGGTCACTGAGTTCAATCACTCATTCTATTTCCGACGACAGCTATCATTATAGAATAATTTTAAGGCACCATCTTAGAGAGAGGGGAGAATTGACTGTAACGTGTCTGCCCATTTTTTTTTTTTTTTTTTATTCGGCTTCAGATAATATGTTTTAAATCGACTTGAATTATGATAATTGCTGGTATTTCTCGTTAAATTATTCTTTATCTGTTTAAACGATGAAAATTGCCGTGTGAACTTGAAGCAATGTATTCAAACACATCAACGGGGAAAAAGAATCTTAGCTTTCGCAAAAAAAAAAAAAAAAAAAAAAAAAAAGAAGAAGAAGAAGAAAGGCTGGAGTTAGTTTAAGAATTTAGACGAGTATATATAAGAATATATACGAGTATTTTTCGTATTGATTTGGATACAGTAAATCGTATTAAATTAAAAAAGAGCTGTCACTGTCATACGGTAAAAGAAATAAATTCTAAAAGAAATTAAAATAGCAATAGAAGTAAAAGCATACAGAAACTTAAATTAATCAGGAGAGGCACAGGGATTAGCATACTTATAATAGCAATATGCAATCTACAGCCTGTAAGCATATTATATATTATAGGCCCTCAGAAATGCTGTAAGAAATGCTCTATTATTGGTGTTTCAAAAAGTGTTTTAGAACACAGAACCCTTAGGAATGTAAATCAGGGTAGGTTTTTAACCCTTGGATGGGTGTATCAGATAATTTTTAAATAAAACAAAAAATATAAATCACAAAGCTTTTTTAGGGAATTTAAATTCGATGGATAATGCAAAGAATTTTGGAAGTTTTCCTGTGCCTGATTTTTCCATCATTTGAGCCTCTGCCGCTTGATCGATTTAAAATGTCGATCTAAATGCCATCTGAAGTGAGAAATTCCTAAAGCTAGGAGGACGAACTTGATGTATAAGATATATGTACATTAATATTTCGTCAGCGAGATGCTTTGTTTCAATTCTTTTAGAATACTCTACAGATGCAATCGAACTGAGAAAGCTGTAAAGCGAGACTAATGATCTATTTATTACATTAATACTAAGCAAACTATGTTTAATGCCGAAATGTCAATAAAAACTAATCGGACTATTCTGAAAGTGCTGCTCAGTAGACTCTAAAGCATTACTATTGAAATGGTTTCCGATTTATTCATAAGAATGATAAGAAGATCAGTAGCATTGTGATAGAAGATTTAACTGAATTGTTCTCGATAACCTAAGATAATAATCGCACTGTAACATTTAGAAGTAATCTAACGCTATTGCGATGATATTTAGATAATTTTATGATCATCAAATGTATAAGAAGTAATAAGAGGAGTAAGTTCTCAAATTTAACTCATTTTTTTCAATTTAATTATTTTGATAATAAAAATCAAAAATCGAACAAAAAGCAAACAATTTTTAAAAATACTTTTAACAACAAACTTGTTGATTGTTACTGAAACTCTCAAGTACTTGTGATATTATTTACTTTTCAACTTTTCTTTGAAATCTGAAATCAAGCGTCTTATTTTATACTTTTGTATTGTAAGCTTCATGCTATACTGACGACTTGGTTTTCTAGAACATAAGTTTCAAGATTATCAAATTTTATAAATCTAATTTATTTTGGAATTTATAGTTTCTATTATGAATTATATTTAGAGTGGTAGCTGTGCTCCGCCATTTCTAATCATCAGAATATTTTAATAATAAAAATATACTTTGTTCTGTGCTATGTATCGTTTTGTTACATTTGTGCCATTTTCAGCACATGTGTCCTTTATGTGGTAAATACGTCTTTATGATTGTGATAAATCTAATCTAAATGCTTTAAAAAGTTTTCAATTGCACTAACTTCTGATAGTCTCGATATTTTTTTTGTCATTTTTTATCGGAAAATATGCAAATAAAGGACTAATACTAAACCTTACAGCTTTTTTGCATCGCTTCTTTTCGACATTCTTTACTTTACTTTAAAAAGGCCAGATCAAGAAAATATTTGTGTTTTAAAATTTTGAGATGCTTTACTCAAGAAATAAGCAGCAATGAGCCATTTTATTACCATAATCGCTTTGAGACAGTATTTGACAATATTTGGGATTGTAACGCGTAACTAATATCGCCCGTGACTGCAATTTCTATTTACATGCCATTTGATTTTATCACATTTTTTTCCCTTCAGATTGAAATGCTTCCTCATCAATCTGAGTTAGAACAGAGGTCGTATTTATTCATACTTTGTTTCTTGTATATCTTCCTTTCAAGGTAAAAAAAAAAAAAAAAAAAAAAAAAATAGAATTTTTGTTAATATCGTCACATTTTAATGAATGATAGAACTATATTAAGGAATAATAGACAAATAAAGGATCGTCAAACATTCATGTTTCAGTTAAATATGAGTGATGGAGTTCCTTGATATCCCAACGGAATATCCCTTATATTTTCTTCCAGATTTAAACAATTTCTTACCTTTGATATCCTTTATATTTTTCGTCCAGATTTTAGTATATATTATGGAAGTGTAGATAAGTTTTCAGAACAGCAATTAAAATTATCTATTATTTTTTGTTCGTTGATAGGCAAAACAAGGATAATACTTTGAAGTACAGGGTTAGCAAGAAATAATTTACCCACTTCAGATGGCTCTAAAATGTGTTCTATTGGTCCAAATAAGATAAAATATGAACTACAGACTATTCAGAGGATGCGCTTTACATTTATTAATAAAAAATAGCCCAAAAATTCACCAATAGATGGCGCTGTAATACAAATGGTATTTATTAGCATATATTGAAAATGTGAAACATAATTTACGTTACTGCGCATGTCTATTACCATTTTTCTTTGGATAAAAAGAAGTGGATTCTGCACGAACATGAGTTTCTTCTCTATTCGTCGTGCATACGTTGCAAGAAAAAGCTCTACTAGTGAAATTATAAGGGAACTAGTAGAGCCAACCAAACTCCAGAACCAACAAAACTCCACTGCAGCTCTAAAGGAATTTCGTCGTATGAAGGAGATATCAAAAGGTCCTATGTCTCCATGTGCCCTACTCAAAATGATGCAGAAATTTGAAAAAACTGGGCAACTTGGCCTTCTTTCTGGTAAAGGATGAAAAAAATCCTGTCTTCCAGCATCGAAAATGTTGCGATCGCACTCGTTGAAGCCAGCAATCAGTCGCCGCATAATAGTGTGAGTTTGCCAGTTGTTTCCCATGTTCTGGATACGCCGTATTCAACTGTACGAAAAATCGTACGGCAGATTTTTCATTTTTATTCATACAAAATCAAGTCTGTGCACCTGTTGCAGGACGGGGACATAGAGGTCCGTAAAACCTTTGCACTTCAGTTCCTTGCTCAAATGGCACAACTTGGCCATGAAACATTCTGTGGAATGATGAGGCCCACTTTTGCCTCAATGGGCAAATTAACACCCACAACTGTCGAATTTGGGCAGAGGAAAACCCTCACGTTATGCAGGAACAACCCTTGCATCCTAAAAAAGTGACAGTATTTTGTGGTTTTAAAGCTATCCTTATCATTGGACCGTATTTCTTCGAAGAGATAACCTCAAATGGAATTCAAACCTATTCCGTCACAAGACAATGGTACCATGATATGCTGAGGAATTTTGTAATGCCAATTCTTCTACAGCGTGGATGCCTTCAATACAACCTTTTCATGAAGGATGGTGCACAACGTCATATTGATCGTCATGTAAAGCGATTGTTAATACAGCATTTCACAGAAGGAAGAGTTATCAGCCGTCATTTCCCAATAGCATGGCCTTCTCGCTCACCGAACATCACCCCTTGCGACTTTTGGTTGTCGGGCTATTTGAAGGACAATATATACCGTCAAAGGCCATCATCTGTACCGGATCCGAAGGACAACATTCGGCGCCATATATTCCAGCAGACTCACTCAGATCATCTATAGAAAATATGATTCTCAGATTAAAGCATATTGTTGAAAATAAAGGAGGACATATTGAGCAATTTTAATTTTACTTTATTTAACAATTATAAATCATATTAAATGGTTTTATGTGTATTACAAGGCCACCAAACGGTGAATTTTCGTACTAATTTTTTATTTAACAAATGTAAAACGCGTCATCTCAATAATTTTTAGTTCAAATTTTATCTTATTTGGATCAATAAAACGCATTTTAGAGCCCTCTGAAGTGGGTAACTCATTTCTTGCTAACCCTGTATATGCAAATAATGTTATCTATTTTCAGATACGGAAATTATCTATGATGTGAGTTTTGCTTTCTCCGAAAGAAGGTAGGAAGAAAGATGGGGGGAGAAGATATATTTTCCTTTCGAACAATTTATAGAAACCCTACATAAGTTTCGAGTCGGAAAAAAGATATGATTAAAAAAAATAAAAATATACGTAAAAATGTGGCTTAAAGCAAATCATACCCAACAAAAAATTGGAGAAAATATTCTTCATACCTATTGCCCATAACCCTTTCCAGGAATAAAATTTTCCAAACATGATAGGCTCTGTATTTTGATACGAATAATATTTATAAATAAACTTGAACATGATAAATCATATGTCCTACTTCAAATCCCTACAGCCGCTTTCAACCTTTCCAAACTAAGTATATTTTCATTATCAATACTTATTGATTACGCATAAAGAAAAATCTTTAACTCGTATAAAATTAAGAAGATATTAAGCTATCATTGAAAATTAAAAAGAATTTTCAAAATGATAAGATTCAAAGATCGCTAATGCTCTTTATGCTCATTTTTGAACAATCGTTGGTAATGGAAGTGTTTCGGAATTAGATAATTCTGAATTTGAACTAGATCAAACTTCTTGTGATGCTATTATTAATAAATTGTGATTCAAAATAAACAGGTGCAATCAAAATTTGAATGAGATATGACATGTATCTATACTCACAAATTTATGAAATATTTCTTGCTTGATTATTTTGTTGAATATGAGGAATGAAATACTTGCAAAGATCCTATTTAATGAGAAAAAAAAAGATGATAAGGAAATTTAAGATGAATGTCTCTTTTTTTTTAAAAAGCATTTGAAGAACAATAATCTTTAGAATCAAAATGACAAGCATAAGTATAAATTTTATATCTTAGTTATCATGATTTTATTTATTCCATTCATTATTCAAATCAATTATAAATGAAGAAATATTTATTCAAAAACTCATTTTATTCATTTTTACTATCAAGAAAAATTTGAAGTAGACTGAATTTGCTGAAAATAAACGATATTGATTATTTGTTCTTCAAATTCTATTTGTTTTAAAAATAAATTTTTAAATATTAAGTAGGAAAAATTTTGCATAATTTCTTCAAAATCACTTTTACTTTTTATGTGATTGCATTATTATTTTTCAATTTATAATTTTTTAAAAATGTGATGAGTAGTATAAGAGAGAAATTTAAATGCATTCGTCCTTGAATACTTCGCTTGTTTGTTCAAATTGTATACTTGTAATGAACTTTTCAGAGGAGGAAAAAACCTAACAGTATCGGAAGTATTTTTCAGAAATCAAACAAGCATGCCATTTTGAACTCTGACTCACCTCACGTGTGCTTAACTCTTTGCCAGAATACTAAATATGTGCATTCTGCTCTGCGGAAGCGACATCACAATGGGTGAAGAACCATAGAACAAAACAGGCGGGTCCTAGCCAAAATAAACCCGTACACAAACCACCGCTTGATTGACTGGGTAAAACTAATCCCTTCGTAATCCGAATCCATGCCGAAGAAGCAGAACGATAACGAAGTGTATCTTTTTTGGTTTGGAGGATGAAATAAAGAAGAGATGAAAAGGGCCAAAACGTTGAGAGCGTGCAATATAAACAGCAAGAGGAATGGCATGCGCTCCGCATCCGGAAAGAAGATTTCTGTTCGGGTTCAGCGGCGGGTTTTTAGCATTCGGTTCACTCATTCTGCAGGCTTCGGTATGAATGTTAGAAGAGTCCATTTATGGCTCGGTGCGAAGTGAAAGTTATTTCCGCAAATATAAAGGTCACTAAATTGGGAAGGAAAGTAGAGGCTAGTGGACATACTGTAAGTCATAATATAAGCTTGACAAAGTATCTTAGATGAAAGGCGAAATCTACACTTTCAAGCTTTCAATTCTGGCACATTATTAGTTGTTTTGAAGGAAGTGGGGAAGAAGATCAAGTATATGATAATACTATTATACAAATATTTTGCATATTTTTGTGATCCTGACTCAGTTTATTGATAAGATTTTGAGCATCTTATCTGAGAGAAACGTTTTGGCTTTTTTTAAATATCAGATTGAATTACATTTCATTGGCACTGTTCAAAATGAACGCATTAAGTTAAACAGGGAAGTGCCAATATCGTTTGATGATATCTAACTCATATATATAAATAGAAAGCAATAAATAGGTCCGATATGTTAGTTAGAAAACAACAAATAACAATAAAATTATTATCTCAGATAAATTCATTTTGATTTTATATTGCATCATATATTTAAATTTTAGTAGTTTTATCAATCTCTCGATCTTCGATCAATACTGGTCAATCTCTATCAATCTTCGCTGTATACTGAGGCAGAAATAAAAGAGAAATAACTCAGAAAGAGGCATAAAGACCCTATAACTATGCTTCATTATATATTGCTTTTTGTTATCTGTTTTGCATTCACTCTTTGCTCATTTTTTTAAACAGTTAGAACTAAGACTGATGATTTTTTTTGTTTTAATTTTTCAAAATATTCTCTCCCTCTAGAATGGGATTTAAGTTTTTTCGCCAAAAATGCTCGGATATTGAGGATATTTTTATCATAAAGATTGAACAAGTTTTATCATCAGTTTCCATTTCAACTGTCGAACATAAGCGAGCTAAAGTTATGTTGAAAGTTTAAACCTGAAATGCAAAAATTTCTTAAAATCTCCAAATAAAATACAGAAGAATGAATGTGAAGATTTTCGCAGTAACAGTAATCTATTTTTTTAATATTTCCTCCTGAAAATGGAAGAAAATTATGAGGGAGTCAATTGGAAAATAATGGGAAGACACATTTAACATCTCAATATCGCTAGCTTCTGTGATGAGTTTACTCTTTAAGCAATGAGGTAAAAATTTACTTTACATTCAAGATCATGTTATAAGTATGGAGTATCAGACATGACTGAGTCAATAATTGCTACAGCGATTCTTCAAACTTCCACATTGGAAATTATTGTTACAAATAAACTTTTTATTTATTTGTTTTTTGTTTTTCTTTTTATTTAGATTATCAGAATATGTAAAATAAAATGTTAAGCTTTTCCCTATCCAGTGATATATTGCATGCTAAACCACTCTAAAATAATTTGAATAAGCTGCCATCGCATCTTAGAAGTCCGCAAAGATCAGAAAAGAAAACTCCGACTGTTCGAAAATCCTGTTGTAAAAGTTGGTCGAACATCTCATAGTACTCTCATTGACTGACAGGATAATATATCTGATTTACCAATTTTGAAATTTGAAATTGACGAAAACATTCCTTTCTTTGTCTCTCAAGAAGTTGGAAGAGAACTGTTTTTACTACACTTGTCATGCCACATACGCTCTTGATAGGACAGTCAAGATTTTTCATATTAAGTATCAAATTGCCCGATTTTCTTCCATTATTTAAAAATACAGAAGAAGGATATGCATATATATAAAACGGTTATGTACATGGCACAGAAATCGCTCTTTGTACTTATTAACTAACTTTGGTAACAAGTTGGTCCGCCGGGATTAATGGTTACTAAAACATCAGTTTTTTCCAGACTAAAATATTTTTATATTTTAAACTTTGATAGACTATAGACTTAAAATAATGTAAAATAATTTACATTATTTTAAAAAACTTACACAGTACTGTTTAGTACTTCACAGTATTTTGTATTTCCCTTTCTGTCTACATCTGTACTACACTTTGATCTTAGCCAAAAGGGCGCAGATCAACTGGCAAATGGGAATGGGACATTTTATATGCAAACAAAGCTGCCTAAACCACATATAAAAGCCCTCCTCCGGAAAGACATGCTTGAGGAATGGCCAGGATATTGGAGCAATGGTGTCACAGGCAGGAAAAGTTTTAATATCCTGCCTTCAGTCAACCTTAATCCCACTAACTGGATCAGAGAGGATATTATTTTCTTCTCAGAACACGGCCCTTTTCCTGCCTACCTCAAAAGATTCAATCTGTCTGAGAGTGACCAATGCAGTTGTGGTGGGACAGGCACCGCACTTCATTATGCTACGGAATGCATCCTTACAATCTCCTGGCATATGAAAAAACCATCACCAAGCCATGAACAGGAATGGCTGAAAAGAGTCGCCAACAACTTCCTTTCCAGGCAAAAAATCCACAGTATAATCAAATTTATAAGTGAAAATAGAGACCTATGCTTGCCTCCATAGCTCTCAATATCAAGTCTCACACCAAAAAAAAAATTAAGGGAAAAAACAAGCACCGCAGTCTCCTGTCACACATTTCAATCAAACAGAGATTCTCTTCATTTCTATTTCTCAAATTATTTTCCGTCTGATTTTTTTAACTGCATTATGATCTACTATATCATAAAAAATAAGTGAACACAGATTATATGTATATTTTTACACATTTTATCTCTCAGCATTATATTTCTAAGTTTATTACTACAAATTATATTTCTAAGTTGAAAATTATGTAAACGGTCTCATCTCAATATAATTTCTTATATAATTGTAAATTCTGTAAATAGTAATTTTGTTTCACTTTCCTACTGTAAATATTTTGTTAATTAAATAAAATTCCCGTAACATGCCCACCAAACCGTTCAGTGACCAGAATGGTCACGAATACGGGGGTATGAGACGGCGTTCTGTTCTGTATAACATCAAATTATATCAAAGGAAAAGGCAGCAGTATTTTAAACTGGAAGCATTTTAAAATGTCAAAAATTTATTAAAAGCATGCCTGTACCGAAACGAATACAACATGCAAAAATAAATCTAATTTTCATATCTTTATCACAACAATGGAAAAAAAGGCAAGATGAAATATATTATTTTACAACTACTAATGACAGATCACAAACGCAATATAGCGCATAAAAAAAATGCGGTTAGATGCAAAGTGAAATAAAATAACGTCAGAATACTTGGACATTACAATAACAATGATTTATTGTGCTCTGAAATCCAGAAGAATTTGAAAAATGTTCAAGGAACAGAATCATCATTTTAAGCTGAATTCGTAAAAATGAAAAAATTGCAATTACCATCTGTGATATTCTGGTGGGTGGTGTCAATATGGGATATGGCCCCATGGAGAGCATTGGAGATTTCACACGTCGTGGCATGGTTTGCATGACATTATCTAGAAGCTATAGGGGTAATATATACAATTTTCTGTCATTGCATGGATGAGGTTGTTCTTGTAATAAACAAGGGTAGCGAGATTACAAAGTATCCCAAATATTATCAATAGGATTCAGATCTGGAGAAGGTTCTGACCATTCGTGTCTTATATATTCCTGGACAGTGCCAGTTCGATGGCATGTTGCATTGTTGTCCATGAAAACAAATTTATCACCGACAGCACGTAGGCACATTCGAACATGAGGTAGCCGAACATGCCATTAATGTATCATTCATTAGTATCATCATCATTAATGTATTGTTCCCAGCTGGAAGCACATAGAGGGACATACGGCCATTGAGCCTAATGGCAGCCCATACCATGACACTGTACGTAAGATATTTGCGTCATTCCTGTATGTTTGATGGAAGTAATACATTCATTACACATAATACATACATTAAATATAAGTAATACATTCTCATGGCAGATCAGATGTCGTCGACAATCAGGCGGGAAACTAAACCTACTTTCATCTGAAGAGCATGCAAGCGGAGTTGTTTTTCCTCCAATTGCGATTCTGACGACACTATTGTAAACGGGATATACGGTGACGTCTGGACAATGGGATGGGAAGAAGACGGCGGGCGTATAATCTTCCTTGTAGGAAATGTTTGATAAAAGTTTTTCGGGCAGCAGCAGTAAGAAAGTGATTTGTTACCTGGCTAGCTGCATTGCGCCTTCTCCTCTTTGTCCATAACATTATGAAATTGTCTTCTGCAGGCGTAGTTAATTAATGGAGCTCCAAAATGTTATTGGAAGTGTTTTGTGATGGTTCACCGTGGCAGAAAGAAATACTTCAGAGGAAAGAAGATATCAATGAAATAAAGAAATAGGCTTCAAACATAAAGTTTCATCCATTGCAAAAAATAGATTTAGCCGTCTGCAAATGATAACATTTATGATTTACCTACAAAACTTTAAATTCATATTTTTCAAAATAATTATTTTTCAAAAATATTTTTTGTATTAGACTAAAAAAAATTAGTTTTTTTTTTTTTTTTAATGATACTAGATCTATTTTAGTAACATTTGTCTTAATTTTAATAATATACATTATATATATTATATAATAGGCATTAATGTTTTTTTAAATACTAAGATGGGATTTAGCGTTTTCCATTAAAACATTCTGTTCCATGTTTTTACCGATCATTTATTTAGTAGTAATGGATAGGATTTCATTTCCACTTTTATTTCGAAATACAAAATGTTTTTTAATTTGCAATAAGCTAAAGTCATTTCTTTCAATCGTATCAAATAATAAGATGAAATGTTTTTTAAATGCATTCCATAAATCATTTAACAGTTTAAAGTCAATAATTTGGGCAAACCGACTGATGGGTTTAGTTTAGTTTAGTTTAGTTATATTAACGTCCCGTTTGAAGCAACACTAGGGCTATTTTGGGACGGACCTCGTAATTAAACCGACTGATGGATAAAGGCGGCTATGCATTACAAATAAAAAAGTTAATCGAAAGTTAGATGACATATGAATTGGACAATTGTGTTTTTAAAAATGTTACGATGTTTTAATACGAGTTTACATTAGAAAGATTCAATAAATAGAGGATTAAAACTATTCACTTAACAAGGCTTTAATGTCTATCATATTTTGGATGCTTAAAAATAGATTTGAGAGGAAATTAAGAATATAAAATCATGCTTAAGAGGTTTAGTTGTAATTAATATAATTAATTAGCATCAGGGATAATAATGTAGTTAATATTCCTGAAGATTAGTTGGTCACCAAAGGTGGTTAATATACAATAATTTCAGCATCCAAAACAAACTACATTATTTAGGGGCAAAAAAAATGAATATCTCATAGTTGTATATTTCGATAAAAATGTATATGCGGTAATTAATAATCATTAACTAATTTTAAGTAGCGGTTCTGTCTTTCATTCTTTCATAGTTTCTAAGTCTATAGATATCTCAATTGGCATAGAATTCACAAGTTTTTCAAAGTCACTTCTAGTAATTTTCGTTCATTCTGCTGATAAAAAATCTCGCAACTTTGATGAATAGAAATTGATCTTTTATATAATTTCATTTCAGCTCCTCCCATAGCTGATTGATTGGGTTGAAATCTAGAGATAATACACTTTGAGCAATCATGCAGCCCCATTAGATTTTGACAAACTTCTTTCCTTATTTGCAAAAGGGATCATGGAGATTTGAGGTCTTCATTCTTGTTTCGCCACACTTAAGTTTTTCATTCTTCTCAAATAAACTTGCATTCTTCATAAATATCAATATATACTAAAGCTATGAATTTTATTTTCATGAACGTAATAATATAATTATTTATTTAGTTGATAACCATTTAGAAAATATCAATCAACTAAATGGTACCATTTAATTGGTATGATTTTTATACCATTTACTTGGTATGGTTTATCGTTTCCTATATGAGAATGCATTATAGCTTTTCCTTGAAACTCGGAACTCTTTGTCTTGAGGCATCAAAGATAGTTATTAGATGTGATTCAATTTCCTTTGTAACCAGAACCTCGAATATTTTTTGAACTTGATCTGAGGTCCCAAGTTGTTTTTCTTCATAAGATGGTCCTCTTTTCTCTATCATTAAACTTCAAGAGTCATCCATATCGAAGTTGGCTTTTAAAAATATTAGTGCGTTCACCTCATTATTGCCATTTTCCGTAAGTAGTTGGCACTTCTATTTTATTTTGCATATCCATCTCATAACCAAAATTCACAAGTTGTCTTAGCTGAAAAAATTATTCTAAATACGATAAACGAATAAATAATGACAACAGTATTCTGATTCTGCGGATTACTTCAGTTAATCGTGTTTAGCTTTTGTCGCAGAGCACATAAATGTTACCAAATATTTTAACAGATTTTCGAGATTTTTTATTATTCATTAATTTTTAAAAAAAATTTATGTACGATCTTGCAGTTAATATTGAATTTTTAAAAGAAGGCCATCATCTCACTTTTGTTCGCTTTTCTTTAGTAGAAGCACTTGAAATTGACGTTTATATCTCGAAACCAACTGCTATTGATAAGCTAAACATATAAATTAGTAAGCCAAATATTAATTTATAGGTTTAAAGAAGCGTTACCTGAGGTATCTGAAGAATGACAGCTAATATTCCGCCAATTTACAATTCTTGATAAGATCCTAGAATATATATAATCCTAAATTTATTTCCTTTATAAAGTTTGAATACAGGTTATTAATTTTTTACTATAATAATAAATCAAATATCTGCATTTTTTCGAATATTCTGCGTTACCCAACATTCATGTAGCCTCCAACCTGTCTAGGAAAGATACGTCTTGGTCGAGGATCTTCGCTTAAAAAGGAATTTCTCTTAAAAGAAAATAATAGCAAATATGCTTTTATTAGAAAATTTTAGAAGAACAAGAAACATATCTAAACTGTAGTTATCAAAAGAAGAATCAAAACTATTGAAATCTTGATCTTCAAGATTAATTTGGAAAAGAACACTATCGTTTCATTGAGGCTTAAAGTTGGCTGCAGGAGCAGTGGCAGATTTCCGCACAGACGGTGAAGGCGGTCGCCTCGTGACTTGAGACCTTGGGGGAGGGGCTCAAAATCTATATCCCAATGCTGAAACAACAGTAATTTCTTTTCATAGTAGACTTGCACATATTTTTCCCCCTTCTTTACTGAGAAAAAAAAAAGGAACTCAATGGAAATGAAGAGTCAAACGAAACATAGGGAGAAATAACTATGTATGAAAAAACTAAAAATAAATAAATAATTTCAAAATTTGTGATCTTCGAGAAATTTTTGCGTTATAAAAAAAAACCTATAAAATATTGCAAAAAAAAAAAACCCTCGAAGTATTAAAACTATTTATTCCAAATAAATTTCAATATGATTAGCAAAAATCATATGATTTGAATATTATTAACTGAGGCAGATATGGCATGCCATGACGATCTAAAAGCTATCTTTTGGAAACAAATGAACAACTGTGTTTTATTTATTTGATTTGCAAGGATAGTGTTCTCGTATGCATTATAATTAAAATGAATTTTCTGTCCAATTTCCGAATATTTCTCTCGGAATTTATTTATTTCCAATTTGTTTGCAAATCCATGAGATCCATCCCCCCCCTTCTTTTTTTTCGTTCGCTAACTGGCCCACAAGTCGACAATTCTCAATTAACATAAGAAAAAAAAGGGGGGGGACAAAAAGAATTCCCTTTTACAAGAAATATCAATGCCATTCCCCGCGCCGCCAAAAGGTGTGACATTGACCACATCCTTAACCTTAGGTGGAGGAAATGGCATTATTTTGTAGAGATTTCTGTATATTTTCGTTTCCTGCCGTCCATTCCCATTAAAGCATTTTATTCCCATGTGATTTTCTTTTTCCTGAATTTTTCAAGATACCAGCTTCAAATGTATTTTTAAATTGTAGAGACAAACAAATGCACTTTTTAAAAATTAAAAATGCTTTTCTCAACTATCATAAATATTTATTCACTACCATTTTTGAATGATTCAAAGAAAATTCATTGTATAATTTTCTGTATGTATAAATTTTAAAAAAATTAAAGTAATTTATAGTAAAAATAATAAATAAATAATGAAATGATAATTTTAATTTTGCGGCTTTCCATTTTCTTATTAACTTGATATTTTTAAATAAAAGAAAACATTTATGAATTCTTATTTAAAAATTTCCATAGTGAATAAGGGATATATAACTATTTGAATTCTCCCAGTTGAAATTTTCTAAAAACAAACTGCATAAAAAAAACTTCAGACATTATTTATAGGATTTATTTCTAACATAGATAAAAGAAAAAAGCAATGAAAAAAAAAAACACTTCATGCAATAGCTTTCATCAAAATATATATTACGAAAAAAGTTGCAAAAATTTGATTATTTTGGAACAAAAATCATGTAAATGGTGTTTATTATTCAATAGAGGAAGAGTTATTGTCAATTAAATGTTGGAATTTTTATTAAAGTGAACTCAGTTATGGAAAAACTAACATTTATTAAAGCCAAAGAGTTAACAATTAAAGCCATTGACATTGACTTAATCTTTTCTTTGCTGTACTATTTTTTTTTTTTAATTCGTTGGTTTTTTTCGCCCCTCACATCATATTAGATTATGCACATTACTTTTTTACTTCTTCTTTCTTTTTCTGTAGATAATATTTTGATCTGGAGGGGGGCGTACTTGCGAAGTATTTAACCTAGCGATTTAGATTTAAAAGATGAACTTATGAACAACTTTAAATGTTCTAAAAAATTTAAATTATTAGTCTCATTAAATGTAGACACGTGTTACAATCAGTGCATGTTATGTGTAACAAGTTTGTGTAATGCGTGCCGCGCTTATATTTACAATATTCAAATCTTAAATTGTTTCAAAAAATTTTTTATTTCATTTTTATTGGTAACTGTAGATCTCGGCATAACCATGTAAGATCAGATTAATTAAATTTTAAAGTAATAATTTTAGTATTTCTATATTGCTGAAATCATAGGTCTTTATGAAAATGCACACAATTATACACACACACACACACACACACACACACACACACATATATATATATATATAGTTTCGTGATTTCGTCTGTATCAGTTTTAAAAGTGATCGATATATAGGTAAAGAATAGATTTCTTTTCTATTTCTGATGGGAGAATCCGCGATCTAAGGAAAAGTGTCAAAACTTGGACTGGTGTATTTATATTACTAGAAATGCTTGATAATTATGAGAGGAAGGTAAATGGAAGAAAAAAAATCAAAGACGATAGTACGGAAGATTTTGTTCGTAGACGAAAGGGAAAACTGTCATAACAAAATGAAGTGTCCGATATGCTATGTCTATAACTTTTTTTTAGAAATTTAAATAAATAAAAACTAAACTAATGCATTTGTCAAGAATAATTTTTCAGTTTCAAATTTGAATGCCTGTACACTGTAATATCTATCCTATTTAGAAAATACTCAAAGACAGAAATAAATCACTGTCACATTATCATTTTATATTATCAAAAAAATTAGAATAAAAAATGAAGATAAAGGATAGCAACTTTATTAAGTTGGTATATAATATTACGTAAATAAAATAAGCATAAAAATGAATTTAAAAGCACATATAAGTTCAGTTTACGTTACTTACTAATCAATATACTTTAAGTATAAGGGGGCATCAAAATAATTAAGCGTCTGTGATCTCAAGTTGTTAAAATCCGCCACTGTGTAGGGGACAAGATTTTTTCAACCTTTCTGCAGTATTCGGTGCATTCAAATGAATTTAACCCTTAACTGGGGACGTGCTGTCTGTGAGACCGCTAGCGATGGATTTTCTGTCACCCCTATTCTATTTTTAGCTCAATTGAATGGATTGACCCTGTAGCTTCCTATTTTGTGACCTATACACGTGCACTTTTTCAACCGATTTCAGCCGATGCTTTTTAAAATAATTCAATTATTTCTTCGAGCGCGGTCTCTGAGACCGCACCTCCCTGTTAGTGTCCCAGTGATAAACAAGGCTTAGCAGATGGCGCTGTGGCGATCCTGCTTCCATCAAAATGACTGTATTCGAAAAACTATTTTCCTAACTGCGCACCGGAAGTACGAAGCAGTTATCTACGATCAAGCGCGCAAGCTGTGCGAATTAAAAAGATAAATTTCCAGTCTTTCAAAAAATCTGTTGTCTGTCGATGTGTTAGCGTTAAAAATTAAAAGATGTTTATTTTTATATAAAAAAAGTCGTCGCTCATTCTTTATATGTGGATGTAACTTAACTATCCCAATTTGCAACCTTCTCCACTAAAACATCCCACATTTGGTGACTCGAAAAGTGAAAGGATAACTTTCCCAGTTTTCTTTATGCATTAAATGGCGCCATAGCGCATTTCTTCCTAATGGCGGTAAGCGTATCGTTGAATATTGTTTCTATTTTCACAGCCTAAATAATTTCCATCGGAACTTCTGTTATATAATTTGGATTAGCATTTTCATATTATTTACTCTGATTATCAGTATATTATTTGTATTTTCGTATTTCAAAGCAGTTTTGTGAAATTATATTTATAACGTGCCTTTGATTTCTTGAATAAAACAGGCCAGGAGATACTCCAAATTCCGCCAACAACGACGCAACAGTTTCTCGTGTTGGCGTCAAACTTCCACCTTTCTGGAAAGCTAACCCTGCATTATGGTTTGTTCAACTTGAGGCGCAATTCGCCTTGGCGGGAATTACTGCTGACGATACAAAATTTAATCATGTTATTTCTGCCGTTGATTCTGATATTTTGAATTGTGTAAGCGATATAATATTGAAACCTCCTGATACTGATAAATATCCAACATTAAAAAAACGTTTAATTGAGTTGCATTCTGAAAGTGAAGCTTCGAAAATACGTACGCTGCTACAAGGCCTAGAACTTGGCGACCAACGACCATCTCAGTTATTAGCTCGTATGAAAACATTGGTGGGCGATACTGTTGGCGAGCCACTCTTAAAATCTCTTTGGCTCGGAAGACTGCCAAACAGCACACAAACTATTTTAACTGCTTTGAATGAAGATTTAGCTGGTTTAGCATCAGTTGCAGATAAAATAAATGATTTGGCTGGCCATTCAAACATTAATTCCGTTACTCCTCAATCTTCGAATAATCAAATAGCCCAACTTGAAAAACAAGTCGCCCATTTGACGACTTTAGTTGGCGAGCTTACTACAACAATGCGCCAATCACGCTCTCAAAGCAGAAATAGAAATCGACCTTTTAAAAACAGTCGTAGTTGCTCTCGTGATCGCTTAAAAAAATATAAAGAACCTGCTGATGGCATTTGCTTTTATCATACAAATTTTGGCACAAAAGCAAAAAAATGTAGTTTGCCTTGCTCTTTCAAGAATTCGGGAAACTAAATCGGCGGTCGTCCACTGGCCTTGGCCACGATCGCAAAATTAATAGAATTATGCTGGCCGATAAAGTTAGTAAATGGAAATTTTTAGTGGATACAGGCGCAGACGTATCTGTTTTACCAAACAATTATGCTCCTAAAGCTGATTCCCCTAATGAATTACTCCTCTTAGCTGCTAATGGCACAAAAATAGCTACTTTTGGTAAAAAACGCCTTACGCTAGACTTAAATTTAAGGCGAAATTTTACTTGGTCTTTCATAATTGCAAATGTGAACCAACCAATTATAGGTGTTGATTTTTTAAAACACTATAATCTTTTGGTTGATGTTAAAAGTGGTTGTTTGATTGATGGCATAACTAAATTAACCACTCAAGGCAAATATACAAACACAGATTCATTAACTTCTGGTATATCCATTTTGCTTGGTGATTCAGAATTCTATGACATTTTATCGCAATTCCAAGACCTCACTAATCCATCTCAACCAACAAAAAGCAAAGTATCAACTAAAATACATCACTTTATTGAAACAACTGGTCAACCAGTATTTTCGAGACCTCGTCGCTTATCTCCCGAGTTGCTAAAAATTGCACGTCAGGAATTTGAATTTTTAATGTCTCAAGGTATTGTCCGTCCTTCTAGTAGCCCATGGGCAAGTCCTCTACACATGGTGAAAAAGTCTAATGGAGAATGGAGACCGTGTGGCGACTACCGTCGTTTAAATTCAATTACCATTCCTGATAGATACCCAGTTCCTCATATTCAAGATTGCACTCAAATGTTTTTCAATAAAACCATTTTCTCCACCCTGGATTTGATCCGAGCTTATCATCAAATTCCTATTAACCCAGCGGACATTCCAAAAACAGCAATCACAACCCCATTTGGTCTTTTTGAATATGTTTATATGCCCTTTGGTTTAAGAAACGCGGGACAAACCTTTCAACGTTATATACATCAAGTTTTGTCAAATTTAGATTTCTGCATTCCTTATTTTGATGACATACTGATTGCATCAAATAATGTAGAACAGCACAAACAACATTTAAAAACAGTATTTGAACGATTATCTCAGCACGGATTGAAACTAAACCCTTCAAAATGCGTCCTTGGGAAGCAATCGGTAAAGTTTCTAGGTTGTCTAATTACATCTGAAGGCGTGAAACCTTTACCGGAAAAAGTTCAAGCCATTTCTGATTTTCCCAAACCTCAAAATATATCTGAGCTAAAGCGTTTCTTGGCCATGCTCAATTTTTACCGTCGATTTTTGCCTCATGCCGCTCAGACTCAAGCTAGCCTACACGAACTTTTAAAAAACTCTAAAAAGAATGATAAGCGACTTGTTCCTTGGACTGACCTCACTACAGAAGCTTTCGAAAAATGCAAATCTGATATTGCAAATGCAGCTACTTTGAACTTCCATTCACCTAACCAGCAATTATCTATCATGGTTGATGCTTCAGACTCAGCCATCGGATCTGTCCTCCATACAACTACGTCTAATGGTCAACAACCTCTGGCATTTTATTCCCGAAAACTTACGCCCTCAGAACGTAAATACAGTACGTATGATAGGGAACTTTTGGCGATATATGCAACTATCAAACATTTTCGACACTTGTTGGAAGGTCAAAATTTCATAATATTTACAGATCATCGACCTCTTACTTTTGCTTTCACCAAAAAATCTGACTCTTCTTCTCCAAGACAACTAAGATACCTTGATTTCATTGCACAATTCAGCACCGACATCAGGCACGTATCGGGCTCAAAAAACGTTGTAGCTGATACCTTATCTCGTATTAATGAAATACAGTTACCAAAAATAGACTTTTCTGCCATGGCGGAAGCACAAGCATCTGATGAAGAACTTCAGACTATTTTGGCAAAGAATGAACTGTCACTTTGTTTAAAACCTCTCTCAACCGACCCCAATTCATCTAAACTTTACTGTGATGTCAAGCAAAACAAAATTAGACCTTACGTCCCAGAAATTTTCCGAAAGAAAGTTTTTCTATCTTTGCACAATATTTCCCACCCAGGTATCCGTGCCACTAAACATTTGATTTCAGAGAGATTCTTTTGGCCGTCCATGCAAAAGGACATTTCAAATTTCACCCGTTCATGTCTAGATTGCCAAAAATCTAAAATAGCTAGACACACCAATAGTCCTCTTAAATCTTTTCAATTACCTGCAGCCAGATTCGATCATGTTCATCTAGATCTCGTAGGACCTCTTCCACCTTCAAACAATTGCGGATACCTACTTACCTGCATAGATCGTTTCACACGATGGCCTGAGGCAATTCCCATTCCTGATATTTCTGCTGAAACTGTTGCGCGTGCATTCATAACTCATTGGATCTCACGCTTCGGTTTGCCTTCAATAATCACGACAGATCAAGGACGACAATTCCAAAGCAACTTGTTTTCTTTGCTCAGCAAACTCTTGGGTGTCCAAAAGATCCGAACGACCCCATACCACCCAAAAAGCAATGGAATAGTCGAGCGATTCCATCGATCTCTTAAACAAAGCCTCCGATGTCATGCATCTACGAAATGGACCGAATCAATTCCTTTGGTTTTGCTCGGACTCCGAACCACATTAAAAGAAGATCTACAGTGCACATCGGCCGAACTAGTTTATGGCTCAACCCTTAAACTACCATCAGAATTTTTTGAATCCCCTTCAATTAACGTCGAGCCTCATGAGTTCCTAATAAATTTACGGACCTTGATGGATCAACTTAAACCTGTTGCTACTGCACCTCATGACACCAAGAAAGTATTCGTTCATCCAGCTCTGGACACTTGCTCACATGTGTTCGTGCGCCACGATGCTGTTAAAAAACCTTTACAAGCGCCATACGATGGACCATACCTCGTACTCAAACGAACTGATAAAATGTTCACAATTGAAAAGAACGGCAAACAGTCCACGATCAACATTGATCGCTTAAAGCCTGCGTTCTTCGAGAACTCTCACCAGTCCTCTGCACCAGCAACATCACCACCAGTTGCAGTTCCGACTTCACCAAAACCAGTACCTGAACTGTCTCCATCGAGTCCTGTGTCACCTACAAATTCTACTCCAGTACCTTATGTGACCAGATCTGGCCGACGAGTTCGTTTCAACACTCGTTACCTCTAACTTCAGTGCCTGCTGCACTACTAGAGGGGGGAGTACTGTGGCGATCCTGCTTCCATCAAAATGACTGTATTCGAAAAACTATTTTCCTAACTGCGCACCGGAAGTACGAAGCAGTTATCTACGATCAAGCGCGCAAGCTGTGCGAATTAAAAAGATAAATTTCCAGTCTTTCAAAAAATCTGTTGTCTGTCGATGTGTTAGCGTTAAAAATTAAAAGATGTTTATTTTTATATAAAAAAAGTCGTCGCTCATTCTTTATGTGTGGATGTAACTTAACTATCCCAATTTGCAACCTTCTCCACTAAAACATCCCACAGCGCTAAAACTTGGGCCCCGAAATATCATCCAGTTTACTGATCCTATTATGAAGCAATGCTCCAGACACTTTTAAATGAAGCAGAAATTGATTTTAGTGATAAGGATAATTGTACAGAAGAGTTTTTCGATGAAAGTTCGCATTCAACTGATTTTGATATGTATGTTCAATCATAATTAATTTTTCTAGTGATAATGTATTTTGAAAAATTTATAAAATATATTAATATACCAAGAGATATATATACAGAATTTATAGGTTGATTTTTATACTAGATCTTAACCTCTATGCTTAAAATGCCCTAGAAAACCATGCTGTGAAAGTCACACAAGCCGATAAAAAAAGGGCCAATTTTACCCATTGTCATTTTTTTATTTTTCGTATAATTGTTGAATTTTACATTATATTGTCTTCTGTATACCTTCATATACTGTAAAAATAAATATGATTTAAAAAGTAAAAAGTAATATGCTTTTTCAAGAATATTATTTATTGTAACACGTAATTTGAGAAGAAAATGTATGTTCCAACGCATTTACTTTTTTCAATATAATACATTTTGAAAAATTTCTAAAACATATCTATATATCAAGAAAAATATCTTCAAAATATATTGGCACTTTTTCATACTAATTCATTCATTAGAAAATTTAATTTGAGTGTAAATGAAATGCGATCTCGTAGACCGCACCTCCCCAGTTAAGTCCTAAAATTTCACCTCCCCAGTTAAGGGTTAAACCTGTATGTTGCTACCCTAAAATTCTTAATCCTTTCAAGATTTCCAATATTGTCCAATTGTAATGGATTATCTTAAGACCCGATATTCGTTATATAAAGGCCTCCTGCTCTTCTATTCAAACTAGACCAGCTGTGATTTAAGTAAAGCGATGGATTTGGCGGCAGAATATAAAAGGTATGGAAGGAAGATAAAGAAAACCAAATATTGAGGGAAGCCGCAGATATAATTATAATACACGGCCCCACACATGGTATTGTGGAAATATTTAGCGTCTTGGAAAGTCTGTCCCTTCATAATAAAATCGAATTTGACATGAAAAAAAAAAAAAAAAAAAAAAAAAAAACGTAGTAATTTTATCATTTTAAAGTTGCTGAATTGGCAATCGAAAATAGTCCTCTAAGTTTGAAACCCGGATAAGTTACCAGATAAGGTTTGGCGAGGAATGAAAGCTGAAACACCTGTCTTTCGCATTTAAATAATAGACTACTAATATGAGATTAAAATTATAATTAGAAATTGTATGTATTAAAAAATCTATAAAACGATTTGTCGAATTTTGGAATTGCTTGTTTAAATCAAAAATAAATTTTAAAAACTACAAATTTGGCGATATATTTTCGTTTATTGTATGAATTCCATTTAAGTACTTGTTACATGAAGCCAACTGATAAAAATTTCAGATTAATATCTACATTATTCTTTGAAAATTCGGGAAAAAAAATTTAGAGATATCGAAAAATGACTATAAATATTTTTTTCTATCCCTTAGAAATTGCGGACAAAAAAAATAATTAAAAAAAAACTGTTCTAAAAATTTGTTATATGATTTCAAATGTTATAATGTCAGTTAACTTTTTTTTAAAAAGAAGTTTTATTTTGTGGCTAGTAAATTTTAGTGTTCACGAGTAATGGTCATCGGAAAAGGAATTTAGGCCTAATAATTGAGAGCAAACGTTAAATTCAAATTTAAATTTCCACGTTTTTTTTAATCGACTAAACGCCTAGAACTACTATTTGAAATCGTTGAATAACACTTACAGAATAGAGGTGGGTTTTTTTCGCTCTTCCAATTATGTTAATAGAAATGTGATTTTCGACAGCCCTGTTTTTTCCAACAAAATCAGATATTTCAAAAAAATATGGAACTATAATATTTTGATTTGAATAAGTTTGTAATACATTATATTTTAGAGGAATTTTTCTATCTTAGGTTATTTGTAACACTACTAATTTCTGATTTACCTTAAAAAATTATCTTCGTTTCTAACTCCTCAGTGACAAATACGATATCCAGTTCTTTGAAAGCTGTGCTTTCTGTTAACTGCGTCGGCATCAGAAAAAAAAATCAACTGCATTTTCCAGTTTTTTATGAAGTCAATATATTTTTAGATAAACATATAAAAGCTCATTTTAGAGCTGTTTCCCTGATGAAAAAGCTTGGGAAAAACCTACTCGAACCCATTTTTTTCCTGATGGTTATAAGGTGCATAAATGGAAAAATTTATTAAGTGTTATTAATAGGAGGTGTCTTTTATTGCTAAAAATATTTAGAAAAAAATTAAAAGCCCAGCTTTTCATTCTTAAACACATCAATAATGAATGTCATCAAATTCTATGCAATTTCCTGAACTGTAAAATATCAGTAAAGGTTCGCATTGTTGAGTGAAAGGAAGTATTTCTTTAAGAACGCCCTTAAAGAATTATTGGAAAAATACAAAGTAAACGGCAAAAATCATTAATATTTGTGAATACTCGTATCAAAATTAATTATGTTATCAGGAATAAATGTAAGAAATTTTGTAATAAAGGGTTTGTCTTCATTTTTATGGGTGATAGTATATAAAGATATTTTTTATTACAATTTTAAATAAACAATATTGGAAAAATATGTGGAAGAAAAGCAAAGATTAAAAATTTTATCTCCGTTGACTGAGTTTTTGACTACCTGAAATGGCTTTTTCTGCTTGGATAATCAAAATTCTAATGGAAAACGAATCTCTTGTAAGGTACTCATAGACAATATGGGCTCTCTTAATTCAAATTAGAATTATAATTGTGGAAACAATGTTGAAAAAATAAAAAAATAAAAAACTAATGACTAATACTGTCACTTCTCTTTGAAATTTTAAATTAAAATTTAAAAATTAAATTTTTCTCAGAAAATTCTTTTTCTGAAAATAAAAGAAATTTGACAGATTCAGTATTTTTTTTAATAAACTCATTTTTACTTTCTCGTATATGACGTATAGAGGAACTATTGTAATCGTCTAAAAATTCGGACGCGAGATTTTGTCGAATCTCCACAGATCACACCACTCTGAGTTCGAAAACCGCATTTTTAGCATTATGTCTGTCTGTGAATACAATAATTCAAAAAAGCATTGAGATCGATAAAATTTTGTGTACGGATTTTACACTAAATTTGTAGATTTTGATTTCTATTAAATTTCAAATAAAACCCATTCAAAGGAAGTCTCTCTGTCTGCAGGTCCATATTAGAGACTAGATGCACTGGGGGTGCTCAGAGGCCCCAAAATGAAGTCTTTGTTTAATATTGCAATATTTTTTGAAAAATACTGTTTATACAACCTGTAAGCCAATCCTCTCAATTACAGTGTTAATTCCAGCGAAAAAGAAAAATTGCACTGCAAACATCGAAAATCGACAGTTGATATAAATATAAATAATAATAAATGATTATATAAGTCATGATATAAATAATCATTTATATAAATGATTTTACTTAAAATTTATTCCTTTCGATTGTGATTCTTTGTAATTTATTTATTTATTTATTTTGGTTGAAAAAATAATTTATTAATATCGTTTTTTTAATCGTTTTTATATGTAATAAACTTCCTAAGTGTCTCTGCTTTTTATATTATTTATTTATTTGATTTTTCTGTCACTGTTTTCGTTTGCATTTATTTTTCATACGTTTCATTTGGCTCTTTTCATTGATTCGTTTCATTTTTGTTTTAAAGAAACTTTGAAGGGGAAATCTTTTCTCTGAATAATCATTTGAAAGCCCATTCTTCTTCTACCATGGAATAGAAGTAATAAGGTAAAAACGATTGAATATACTATAATAGATTTGAATAACATTTAACCAAAAATATTTCATAGAATCACTTTTCTATATTTGCACACTGATACCTGAGCTCCAGAAAAAAAAATGAATTAAACACATTTTCTAAAAATTCTAAATAAATTTCTGTATGTAAATTTAGCACCATTTTCACTATTTTATTAAATGAAATCATTGCAACGTAATAATCTCCCTACCCGCATTTAAATTCGAAATAAAATTTTCAATTTAAAATTTATCTGTTATTGAGAATAAAGAGAAAATGCTTTAATCATAAAGTTTTATTTTAATCTTTTTTCTTGGGAAATAATTATAATATAAGATAATTGAATGATTTTTATAGATTTAACTGGAGATAGTCCATTAATTCTAATTAAAATAAAATACTAAACACATAGAGTATATTTCTTTTAATAAACAAAATACTTGAAAAGAAACCAGAAATATAATTTTTAAGATATGTTTGAATAAAAAAGAATTCAAAACCAAAAATCGCTTGAAATTCTATATTACAAACAACTCTTTTTTTAGTTGTTTGTTTAGTTTAGTTTTTTTTTCAACTAAGTTTTATTATGATTTTCGTATTTGTTTGATTCCGTATATAGATAAAATCAAAGGGGCAATCGATTTCTGTTCTGTTATAAGGTTAACTAGACTTTTTTTCCCACCAAATATATATTTAATTATCATTTTATATCAAATTAAAACCTTTCTACGCGAAATATGCGCCATATTATTAGAACATTATTTAAGAGAGGATTTTTAACGTTAATTATAAATTATGCATTTAACCATCGCTTAGTAATTGAACTATGCAGTATTTATTGTAGGTCATTAAAAAATGACTTAAGTTCAAACTGCAAACCTTAACAATATAAATACTTTTAATGGAAATGAAACACACATTTGATTTTGTTGGTTAAAGTACATTTCGTCATATGTCTTTAAATATAACACTGTGACGCTTGATATTGTGTTTGGGTAAAATATAGAAATAATTTATTACATAACAAAAAATTTTTAAAAATTGAAATAATTTTCTTGCAAATAATTAATTTATTCCATAAGAGTAAAATTATATTAAGAATCCATCATTAATTCTTTTAGAGAAATGATTAAAGTTCGTAAAGTGATATTTGTAACTCTTTGATTACTTCGCATACATTTTTCTTTTCATTTTTTATTATTCAAATGATTTGTCATAGCAATTATAACCATTTAATATACTGTTAAAAAGAATTATTTTCTATTCTTTGTTTTTATTGATATCTGTCAAACAACAAATTCATTTTTACATTATCGTATTTTAGTATTTAAAATCAAATCAATTATCATTTTTATCTTATGAACTCACTGAATATAATATTTATTTGTTCGACAATTACAATCAAATCAATTTCACTAGGGAAAAGCTTTTCTTTTATATAATGAATAATATATTATTTCGGTTATACATATATTGAAATGTTTACGCAATAAGCGAATTACGGAAATAAATTTTATAAATTCTTCCGCTGATTTTAAAATGTATCAATCATCAACAAAGATTAGTTAAATTAATCAGCAAGATAATTAAAATAAAACAAAGAACAGTTAAACAATTATTTTTTGATAGAAATAGCTATTACGAATTAAAATATATAAAATTAATTGAAAACATTATGCCTGAAAGGCCGAAATTTACATATTCATATGTGTGATTCTTCCAGAAGACCTACCAAGTGCTTCAGCGCCATGGACCCCCAACAGGCTTAGTCCACCTCTGTCTGTTTAATTAGTTGTTTGCGTATAATTGAATTCGATAATTCCAAAACGCAAAGAGATAAGAAAGCAGAATTTGGTACACGGGTTTAGTATCTAAAAATAAATTCTTATCAAATTTTGAACTAAATCTATCTAACAGTTGAATGTCTACACTTTTGCATGCATATGTATTCAATAACTCATAAACGACATGACTTAAATCAATGAAATCTTGTGATTACAACTGTAGTTCCATATCAGATTTTGGGTTTATTCCTTAGGTAACAATGCCTCTAAAATACATATTCGCTCTATAGATTTGACTAAAATGTTAGTTTCAAGCCAAAGATCTATATTTCGTGACTATTGTTGACTACTGCTATGTAAGGCAGTTACGCCTTACCCAAGATTCATAGTTTTATGAAGAAGGAAGGGGATAAAACCTTTTTTGAAAGAAAGTTTCGGGAGACAGCTCCAACAGGTTACTAAAGGGTTTCTTTTTTGATTAATCAAAAAAAAAAAACAATGATAAAAAGGCACAATGTCAATATATTTATGCTTTTGCTTCTGTTTGAAATACTTCAAATGTAAATTAAAAATATTTTTAATGAAGTTCTAAACTTTTCTAAATTTTAGTCAAAAATTCAAATAGTTCAATAGAATTTGAAATTATTGCCAAAATCACAACAAGATAAGAAATAAATAAGTGTTTAAAAAAATGCTTTTGAATTTCGAAGAAATAGCATATACATGTTACAATCAATGGCAATCTTATTTTCTTATAGGTTTATGAAATTTCTCATAAATTCTCGTAATAGTAATACATATTTCCAGTTAAAAAGGCTAGGAAACGGCACAGGGCCGTTGGTTAGAGGGGGTGGATCGAAGTAGATTGATTAGAAAACTTTATTTTACCAATTCTTAAATAAATGAATTCGTAGAAATTGAAATTCTATGAATTATGAAATATTAGGATAATATTAACATTTTATCGAGTATAATTGGTCAAATTCACAGATATTTAACAATTTTAATTTAATTATTAGAATATTATAAACACGAAGACAAAAATATTGTGTATAAACGTCGATGCCGGACAAAAATATTAGATTAAAAGAAATTATTATATATGTTAAATATGATGAGGTATGGAACAAAATTGGCCACTTTATTAAAAGACGACCTTATGAAGTGCACTGCTGTGTGCCACAAAGTTCACCACTGTGAAAGAGCCAAAAATTTGAAAAAATTAATCACGAGCATAAGAGTGCGTTAGAAATTCTTTGAGGTTCAATAGTTATATTTTTTTCATACATCACTACCGAAAAACGAAGTAAATTTAGAGATCAAAATAAGAACGGCTAATCTAGAAGCAAGCAAACGAAGATTTTTTTTATCACGTTGGTTCAGTTTAGAATGTCTCTTTAGAAACTTCTTTGCCCCCCCCCCCCGTCCACAAAACAGTGGAGTCCTTTTTCAGGTAAAGTTTAATTTCATTCTGAAATCGGTAAATGGCAGTATTATCTTTAGTTACTTTCCTTTTATTCTTTATGAGAATAAAAGATAAAAATTTATATTGTTAAGTATAATACGATTCTTTAGGCAAGCTTAAAAGGGATATTACATTCTTAAAATTTAAAATTGGGGAAAGAAGTTTTTTTAAGTTATTTAATTTAAAGCAAAGTTGCATTATAACTCTTTCGTAATAATATTACTAACTTTACGGACACCTTCTTCTTAGGAAGTCAATTCGTTTTTCATTATCGCAAATTAGACTTTGAGCAATTAGATCACTTAATATAATAAATTATTATGAGAAATCAGTAATAATATATAATGATTGCAAGAATTAATTAACACAGAAAAAAAACATAGTCTTTGTAACAGAAAATTATATATTTTGATTTTCTACAAAGCCGTATTGTATTGTCACGGAATAACAACTTTCCGTTTTGTGTTTTTCAATTATAAAACTAATTCCTGTAAAAAAATAATAAATAAATAGAGGTGATTTAATCATACAGAAACAACTGTAATTTGTAACCAAGAAGCGCGAAATTTTCCGAATCCTTTCACAGACAGAGGAACACAAATGAGTTGTATTTTCTGACTAATTGTAAAAGAATAGTTTGGCGGCAGGAAATGCACGAGAGCAAGCTTTATGTTTGGTTCGCTAATGTTTCCTGTTTCAGAAAACACTTTTCAAACTTAACGGCTTTCCGTTGGCCATGATTACAGGGCTATGAATTATTTTATCGTCCTAAGTTAGAGGGGGGAAGTATTGCATTGTCATCCATCGATACGTGAGTGAAGAGAAAGCGTGCTATTTGGTTAAGAAAGAAACTCAAAGGAACTTATCTGGAATCTACTATGTCGTCCGTTGTCTCATTATAGTCATTTAGTCTAGAAACGTGTCATTTTGTAGGCTTCTGAGTTTCCTTTTAGAAGAGCTGGAAACTCTGTATCAGGTATGATATTAACAAAGTAAAGAAAAAAAGAAACCCTCATAAAGCGGAACTCAGTGATTATTTAAAATTCTTGCTGGGAAAAATAAAGATATGCATATTTCTCGTATCATATGCCATCTTTTTTTTTAACTCATTATTTGACCTAACTTTCTAAACGAAAAATATCTAGGATGTCCATTTATAATCTCATATTAAGACGGAACCAACTTCGCTGGCTGTATTTATGAGTGGAAAATCGTTTTTCAAACCATTACATACAACTAACTAGCAATTAATGATATTGTATAATTCGTTCATGCTAGGTTCGTTCACAGATTTAATCAAAAAATGTACTATATAAATAAAAAATGCCCAAAATAAACAGTTTACATTATGGCATGTGTATCAGTTACATCATAATAGATGTTTGATACAAATTGTAAGAAGTATTTTCAAATAAAGGTTGTGATAATCATTTGCTTAAAAAATCATGTTGTTGAGAGGAAAATATAAAAAATGTTGATATTTTTTCCAATAGATATTTTGTTCATAATCATAAATGTGGTTACAATGACTGAAAAGGCCAATATATATATATATATATATATATATATATATATATATATATATATATATATATATATATATATATATATATATATATATATATATATATATATATATATATATATATATATATATATATATATATATATATATATATTATATATATATATATATATATATATATATATATATATATATATCTTATATTTTGTGGCTGAATTCAATACTGTCTTATTATTCCTTTATTGTTCTTATTTTTTCAATGATTTTTCATGCTGCAATTTTATTTTAAACTAGTCGCCTTTACAACCAGCTAGCTGGGAGGTAATATTGGTTATGTATAATTTTCAATTAAATAGTTTAGATAAACTGAATCCACCCATGCTTCCATCAAATTATCAGACAATAAAGTCAAAAGTCAAATTTAATTGTCTTACACATGATCTGTTTATTGTGCACATAAACATTTCTAATCAAGACCAGTCTAATGACGTTATAGTGCAATTAAAAACGTAAAGTGCGATTTATCTTCTAAATTTCGTGGTACTGTAAATGCATTTTTATTCATCTTGTAAACTGAACAGAAATTAAACAGTATCCTTCTGACTTAGCATACAATAATGGAAAAAAATCACCCAGTTAAAAATTTGAATAAAATAATGAAAATGACTTGGATTTTAAGAGAATAATATAATCTGTTTTTGGAAGTTAGGTAAAAATATTTTTTAAAAAACTGCCAAATTTCAGAAAGAATTTACAAGACTATTCAATTAATACAATTAAAAAGGTAATTTTTAAAATTTTAAAAAGGTACAGAATTTGTTTTGGTGCTATATTATTTCACGAACATATCAAGGAAAAACATTGAAATTTAATTTAATTTTTAATTAATTAAAATTTCAAAAGCATCCCATCTAGTTGCATATTTCCTCCCTCAAAGACATCCGCTCACACACTCATACATTCATCTTTATTATTAGTAGAGACACAAATGAAACTGATTTTAGCGAAGAGAGTTATAAATGTGATTCAAATGCTTTTATAATTTTTTAGTGCAACAAATTTTGAAGATTTGTTTTATATATATTTTTACTAAAGATCATTTATTCAAAAGTCAATTGAATAATAAGAGTTAATCAAAGCAAATCTTAACTCGTTTTAGAAAAAATAAATATGCCTTGTTCTCGTGAAAGCTTCTAATTGCTTTTAAAGTTAGGATTTCTAGAGTTTTATTTATTTATTTGTCCAAATGTTTAGTAAAAATTTGAATCTATAAAATGAAATTTCATGTTTATAGATTTCCTTGAAATGTCCGTCTAAAATTTAATTTAAAAAAATTTCCTTTAATTATAATTCTCTGACTATTTAGAATTTATTAATTCCAAAAATGTTCAAAAATGTTGTAAGTTGGAAATTGCTTGCTTGTGTTTATCAAATCGTAGTGTTTGATGGATTAGACCACAAATTTATCTTTGAATCTATATATCATATATGACAAAAGTTTCCTAGATCTCTTTAGCTGATGGGCCAGGCCACCGAACTATACAAATCATGCAAAAGATGAATATGGTGGGTTCTTACCACCATATTCATCACCATATCTTCAAAAGCTAAAATCCCTTTTCTAAAGGGATTTTAGCTTTTGAAGAATTTTTCCCACCAATGGCCAAGCCTTCCGTGGAATGATAAAGTTTCTAGAACTTTCTACGTTATCAATCATTTTAATCTCAGAAAAGCTAGATGTTCATTCCATGAAAAGAAGTTATTCATAGATAAGAATGAAATGTTGTTTAAAATTGGAACAACTTATTGGACTCTTCTGTAACCAAAATTCGAAATAATATTTATCTTAAATAACCAGTGGGATTTTTCTCCCCAAACTTTCTCGAATACCCTCTAATAAACTGTCATGCTAAAGAATGCCTTGTATGGCATTGGTATACTATAGTTATGAAATATTAACTTTTGGCATGAATTTAGCATTTTTTTACGGAAGCTATCGTATTATCCTTGGCGAGTTTTTTGGCAATTAATCCCTGTTACTAATATCAGAAAATATAATTTGTGTTTTAGACATCAATTTTTGCGACTGATTAAAACAAAAAGTGGACACAAAACTACACTCGTTGTCACAAAATTCCATATCAAATTTGATATTTTATCATTGAAATTTTGAGTTATCGTGTTTAAATTTTTTCGAAATTATAGATAGATAGGTGGTCAGCCCCTTTTTGAATTTGGCAAGATTTGATAGATGTTTAAACTAAAGATGTTAAATCTGTACACCGAATCCTATCCATCCAACTTTTTTCGTTTTTTAGTTATAGTGTTAACTTATATTAGAACAGCCGGACAGCTGGATTTCCTCTGAACAGATTTTGTTCAAAATTTGATAGAAATCTGCAAATTTGGTGTAAAGACCGTATACCAATTTTCAACTGTCTAGTTCAAAGTGTTTTTAAGTTATCTTTGTCACAGACAGACAGACGGAAGGACATTTCCCAAAAAATATGTTCTTCGAATTCAGGGAGGTCTAAAAGAGAAGATTCATCAAAATCTCAAATTCGAATTTCTTGAAGGTTACTTTCTCTTACTTTACTTTTCGCAATACTTTCTCTATATTGCGTATACGAGAAAGTAAAAATTAATTTTATAATTTGATGAATAAAATTTAATAATATACCTCTCATATATATATAAAGTAAAATTTTAATATTTAAATAATTTTTTTATATTTAAAATTATTTCAAGTAAGAATTTAATATTTGTACATCATCGTTTTCATTTTGTTCTTGAATAGCTTAAACTGCGCATTTCATGATATAATTCGGAAAACAAATGTATTGAATTTTTATAACGAAAGATAATTAATATTTCCTTTACTAAGAAATTTTAATTAATATAATTTTCTCTTTCGAAAGTGTTCTACAAAGGGCTCAATTTATTCCAATTTTACTCATCGCGTGCATTCACAGGACCTTTTTTACGATTTACTGTTTAGCATCTATGTATCAAAACATTATTTCCGCTGCGATATATCTCATACAGAGATGGGCAAAAGCAACTATTACTATTCTCCTCAACTCCTAAAAATACGACATCAGGCAACATAAATAAATATGGCACCACGAAAACCGTTTAAATCTCCATAAAAAAGAATAGTCTTCATTGTTCTTTCCACTATTGTGTTTGTTCCTTGTCCAGTTTTATGATTCGCGGCCATCAAAAAACACTCTACGTCGATTGGTATTGTCTCTAAAACAGGTAAATTAGCCGATAAACTGCTTCCATTTAAGAAATGTCCTTTCTTCACCCGTGTTTCTTTAGCACATAAAAAGACGCCAAGCATTTGCCTAGTGTCACAGCTGCGATATTCCTTTGGGAAAACTTCAGAGACTTCGAAGCTTTGGAGTTCGTTGTTATAAAACCTATTTCCGCTTTCAATTATACGTTTGCTTTTCAATAAAAACAAGGACAGTTTCTAAAATCCATTCTAAAAATTTTAATATTTTTCGACTGGAAAAATATTAATAATAAACATTTAAGGCTAGTGTACGATGAAGAATTGTTATCGTGATTTAATGGTAATATTCAACTTTTATTCAACTGAGGTTTGATTAATCTAGCTTGCTGGATCTTCAGTCATTCGGATAAACGAAAATTCGATTAAGAAAGACTAAATCTCAAAATGGGACTTTTTTTTTCGCTTGGCTTTCCAAAGCTTTTTACTTGAAATTATAGAACTATGTCCTCATGCATTATCACGTATTATCCGACATATTTTTCAAGCAATTCTTTCTTGCATTTATGAGAAGAGAAGAAAATACGCATATCCCTCTTTAAAAGACCCATCTCTGATAATAAAAGTCACTTACTAAAAAGAGAACTCGAAAATATTGCTAATTTTTGCTCTTTCCTTTGCATTTCCAAAAGTCTTTACAGGATTGCTCTCACAAAATATCTTTCTCTCTGTACAACAGGAAATTTTTCGATACATTTATAGAGTCTTTTTCTTTTATTTTCATGAAAATGCATAGAATATGCGCACATCACTAGTGGAGCTTTTAAGAATGCAAATGACTTTGATTATTTTTTTCTACATAATTTCTTAAGTAATAGAAAAATCACTTTCTAATCGCAACCATTATCAAGCTTCCGATATGGAAATCGACTTCAATGCTGATTTCCGATGACCTTTTCATTGATTTTATTTTTTTTTAAATGAAAAACACGGTTAATTTTCTGGTATTGGCTCTGTTCCTAGTAACTCAGATAATCAAGATTAGTTGGAGGTTTCCATACATATTTATGCAAACCTTATATGTGAATCAAAATATCCTAGAGCATGTGTATAGCTTATAGCTTAACAAAAATAAAATTGTTATCGCCTCGTTTTCTTGCATATTTCCCTACTGCAGCTTTAATTGTAATGTATAGCTAAAACTTATTCGCGTGCTATGATTCATATGTTCTCAACTGACAGTAAAAGAATTTCTCTTAAACTATCTAAAATTTTCTTTTCCACAGATGAGTAGCCAATGTTATTTTACGATTTCATAATTATGATATTTTCTGCAAAAAATTCGTAAAGCAGTATCCAAAAAAAATTTTTTTTTTCTTTAGACATTCTGAATATTTTAAAAATGCCAATTTAATCATTTCAATTTGGTTGCTGTCTTATATTTTTTATTCATACTAACAGAATTTTAAAATTTAGACTTTTGACTATAGCACACTAATTTTTTTAGTAATTTATTTAATATTTTTATCAACGGCGTAACAGCATGCTAACAATGCATGTAATATTTTCCTGAGACATGAGATACTATCGAATATGCACATGTAAAAACTCATTATAATAAATATAAGCTAGTTTCTTCAGTTTAGTATTCGAAATTGTTAGGAATATAAAGCCAAGATTTTAGTAATTTTTAATTTGTCAAAAATTTTTGTCTTTCATTCTTATTAATAATTAAAGGGTAACTATAATATACACAATGGCATAATATTAACTTTAGTATATAAAATAGTTAATGTTTTTTGATTATAAGATAATGCATAAACTACTGAATTAAATTAAGAACTTTTCTGTTTGTTCTTGTCATATAAAAACATTCCTAAATATTTTTAAATACATATATTCCAAAAATTTCCAAATAAAATTTTAAAGTGAAAACTTTGCTTGAAAGTGAATTTTTTGTTTCATTTTCTCTAAAATTATTACGTTAGTACTACCAAAAATATAAAGTTTCTTACAGCTGCAAAGTCTTCTCTTTTCTGCCAAGAGTATTGTTTGCCAAGGGATTCTAACACCCTCTGCTCTTCTGCGCATGCGTTAGGATGGGTTCAATTTTTCAAAATAGGGATGAGAGGGAAGATGAAAGAATCAGACATTTACATTTGACAATAAAGTAAACTCTGATTACTCGCAGACTGAATTAAAATACAATACCACGGTCAGAATCGGCACGATACTCACATATACGTGAAAAAAAAAAAAAAAAACGAATAAGTATCTAATTGGGCGGAAATCAAGGTCAAAAAATGATGAACACCGGAAATGCTTTCATCATTTCGCCTCTCACCCCTTAATGAGATAGAATCGTCGAAAACTAGTCGTCCCAGGATATTGAAAAGAACAGTACTATATTTTGTATTTATAAATCTACTAAGGTCACCACAAGGAAGAGTTGCTATATTTAGATGATTAGATAATTAGCATTAGAAAACTAGGTAACGATATCGAACCTAGAGACGGAGTTTTTATCCTGTTAAAGATATAGGTCTAACTTTGAAATCTTTTTTCAAAGAAAACGCTACATAATTGTTGTTAAAGTACGAATGTATTCATATTTAGACAACATCAATTAAATACTTAAATAAAGGAGAGATAGTCCTTATTTTGTTCTAAAGTTAAGTACCAAGATGTTATAATTATGTCTGGTTACAATTTTTAACTATAATGATTTATTAAAATATTTTGAAGATAAGATTTAGGGAATTTCTTTGTTGTTGTCCAAAAGTTATTTTCAATTTAGCGCAAAGAATGGCCAAAATTGAATTGTTTGAATCATTGGAACATTTTGAACTAAAAGTATAGATGGTATAGAAGCATATAATATAGTTATAGCCCTTTACAATCCTTATAAATTGGAAATAGAATGCAAAGAAGAACATTAAATGTTGTATAAAAAGAACAAAAACTATGGTTGCATGATAATTTTGAATCACATGTGAGAAAAAATAAGGAAAAAAGAAAAATGATACAATATATAAAATGTCACATTTTGGTTCATGAGCTATATGCTAATGGTAATTATTTGAGAATAAAAATTACTTTTACATTCATTGTGTTTAAAAAAATTATTGAACTTATCTAAGAAACAAGTTTTCTTAAATGGATTTATAAAATATAGTTTAATAAATATATAGATAAAAGATAGTAAAATGTAGCATATTTTCTTCCATTTTAAATTGTATTTCTTAAAAAGATGATTGCTCTGATTTGAGTGTAATTTTTATTAAAGAAATATTTAAAATTTATTGAAATAAAAAATATTTCTCTATCACCCTACATTAATAAAATGTTCAAGTGATTCAAATTTGGGATGATGGACTTCCACACTTATTACAATGCTTAAAACTAGCAGAATGAATAAATTCTACTGTCTAATAATCTTGAACTTTTAATAAATGGTTTCCTTTTAGATCCGTTACAGTATCGTTAGTTAGTATCCAATATTATTTATTAAGATATCTGACTACATTGTAAATGGGATTCTTTTTAAAAAATTCGAATTTTATTTGATGATCTAAAAATGGAGCTCAACTTTCTAGATTTTAAACAGTCTTTATTTTAATTGAAACAGATAGAGAATTGTAGATGCAACAGTTTCAATAGCGCACAACATATTAAAACGAAATTAGAAATGATGATATTTTAAATTGGATATGAATTATTTTATTTTAATTTTATTTTGGATAGTGAAATTCTCCAAAAATAATATTAAAAATATTTATTTAAACTAAATAGAAAAAAAAAAAAAAACGACTGAAAGCCGCATTTATTTCGAGCGTATTTAGATGAACTCCAACACAAGTACGTTTTTCAAATTTATTTTCTGAAAAATTAATATTTCACTATGAGTGTTTACTGAAAATATATTATTTCAAAATCAATTCAAATGAAATTTGCTATGCATGATTTTAAACCCCAGTAAGTTTGTAATAGATAGTAGATTTTTGGATAGCTCCCTATACTCATGTTTTACAATCATTTTTAGCTAAAAACATAAAAAATCATTAAAGACAACTTCTAAATAAAATATTTATTTATTAAAATAATTTCTATCATGTGGACTATTAAATTCTATAGACTTTGAAAAATATATGTATAAAATAAAAATTAAATATTTCCTTTTTTTTCTACTTAGTTTTTTGCAAATACTGATGACAATATATATATATTTCCTTCTAATTCTTTTTTTTTCTTTTAATTTAAGACATTTTCAGTTATTTGATTCAATAAAGAATTTTCATATCATTTTTGAATTCATCTTCGAACCTGTTTGAATACTTTAATTCGTCTACTACATCGTGGACATATTCTTATCATAGCTGTAATTTTACCATTAAAAATGTAACAACATCTCAATTATATCAATTCTACAGTGCTTTGTTATGAATAACAACAATTTGCATTTCCTCTACCAATTTGACAACTTATATGATTAACATTATCTTTTGAAGAATTCATTTATAAATTGTCCCTTTATTATACTCTCTGAATTTCTCGTCTTGATGACATAAGAACATCAATACAAGATAAAAAAAAAACTGTTTATATTGAAATGCAAACAATGCTGATTGCTTTCTAATCATAATGAATCCGATTAAATATATCTGTGTTTAATTTGTTTGCAAGCATTGTTTAAGACACCTATCCTTTAAATTCGAGATATTTTCATCTTATTAATTTTAAACAAACTGATGGGCAGGTTTTTTTTAATTACCCATTAATGACCCCATGGTTTGATTATTAGTTCATCTCGCCTCATAATAATAGCATTACAACACGTGCGACATCTACTTTAAACAAGACTCTTGAGCTTACTCATCCCAAGGATAACATACAAGCCCATATCCATAAACGTTCCCTTGAACAAGGTTCGCTATAAGGCCAAGAAAATCCTCTTTGTTTAGATCCTTTAATCACTTTTAATTGTGGTATCGTGGAACGTAATCCTTTTACAGAGTTTTCAGTCCTCTTCCGGTGAGGTTATGATGGGGGCACTATCTCTTGAACCTTCTTTTGTGTGTTATCAGGCAGATTTTTCCGATATTTTTGTGACAGAAGTTTATGAACCTCACACGAGGTGAATGTGCTTGTTAAGTTCTGCACTCTCTCGGAGGAATTTTGCAAACAGCATTCTGGGAGAAATCTCTTGTTCTATTGAGATCAGATAAAAAAAAAAAAAAACACTTAAATAAGCGCTGTGTTTCTATTTTGATTGAAGGTTTTGATTAAAATGAAAAGTATTGAAGATCTAGTTTATCTGCTACCAGATCAGCATTATTGAACCCAATAATTAAATTGTGAATTGCACATTGCCATGTGTTCTCTTGAAAGATTTTTTTCGGTTTGTTTGTAATTTCTGAATTGTTGGTGACCTACAATATGGATTCTTAAAACTTCCTGCCTTGAACGACTAAAAAGTGCATTACAAATTTTTGGTGAATAATAACAAAATGTGTACGTGAAGAGAAATAAAATATGATCATGAAACTCTGACGTATAATACCTAAAATACTTTTAATAAAAAAATTGACACAGTATAACAACACAAACTTTTTGAGTCGTTTTTGCTTATTAGTACTAAAAAGACTAGCAAAAACATTCGCTGTACATGCCCTTTGTCATGACTACTAAATTTACATAATCAAATGAACATAGTTTTTGCACACTGGACGACCTAGTTTCCTTTTTATAAATGTTCCATTTTTGCTCTTTTTTTTACTGTCAATTTTTTAGCAAGTCAAAGAGCGCAGATGCTATCCATTTTTAAAGAACATTAACAGCTGTCACTTTTAAACGAGAAATATAGGAGAGGAATATTTTCTTTCTGACCATTTCAAAAGAAAACTTTCTCTTTTGGTTTATACTTTCGTGCGCATTAGATCGTTCAAGGCCTTTTATTTAATTCCTATAGTTATGAACTATGAAATCCTAAATTGCGACTTTTACATTTGACGGTGATAGAAATATAGCCATGTTTTTATTGATCTTCCACTTCTTTGATCTTTCTGATGTTGACTTTTAGTCTTTGCAATTTTTTTTAAATGTTTAGCTGATAAATTGTTTTAAATTTCTGTATAAAAGATATTACAATATAAAGTCACAAAAATAATTTTGAAATACATGTATACTAATTATGTTCAAAGCTTAAATTTTATTAAAGATTAGATATATTGATTAAAATCTTCATTTCAAATCCTATGTAATAAATGCTTTCATTTATCTACATTTCTGGATAAGAATGGATTATGCTTTCTTAGGCTCCATAGGTAATACATGTCCCGGAGTCCCGTCCTGTTCCTCGATTTCTAAAACCGGAAATTCCTTTATTGGTTTTAATTTTAATATCTATTGAAATAGCTTTAAATAGAAAATTTAGATGGATTGAAATAACAAAACTATATATTATCCCGCCTATAAAAAATATTCAAAATTCAAATTTAAAAATGATTTTAAACAAAATAGTAAAAAAAAAAAAAATGACAATCTCTTTCATATAATCTAAATAATATTTAATTATTGGATCGGGTTAAGTTTTAAGTTATATAGCAAAACACTATAAAATAAAACTAGCAAAAGATAATTATGTAAGAATGCTTTTTAAAATGATGTATCTTCTTTGTACTTAATGCTTTAAAAAAATTGTTAATCTTTTGGGACACCCTACATATGGCAATGAATCCGAAGCAGGTTCAGACCTTTTCTATATCTTCAGCGCATTTCGTGGCCGTACTGTCTCCCAGCAAGCCATTAAAAGTTTGCGAGTGCTCTTGAAGAAAAGAAACATCGCTTGTCGATCCAGCCAAGTGGAACATCTTCAAACAATCGACGCCTTTGGGTCCTTCGTGTAAACAGATGCTTTTTGACACGCGATTGTTTTTCTGGTTGGAGATACAATGCGTTACTTTTTACTGCAGTCCACAGGAAAAGACCTGGTGTGCTTGCTGAAGTACGCGTGCGCGATAATCCTCCGGACCCCCTTCTTGGATCTGTCATTAACTGCTAATAAAACTGGATTAATACGAGTTACGTCAGGCAGTTGCTCTTCTGATATACACACTGCTGCTAAACGCTTATGACAATTTAATGCACTTTAGAATTCGGAACGGAAAAATCTTCTAGTTCTAGAAAAGGAATCTGAAAATATGCTTCATCTTATTATGTATATCATTTCATGTAGATGGGAAAGTCCAGCTTATTCCGCTTTTGTGATAAATGAATTAATTACTGCATTTCTCACAATGCTTTGCAATGCCATAGATTGTTGTTTTAACCAGTCAGATCAAAATTGGTATTACGTCAAATGTTTATCAATATATCTACCGCTGCAATAATGAACTAGAAAAAGGAAAAATGTTTCTTAAATGGTTCGATTCCATAATAAGTCGAATCATTTGAGAACATTTCCATAAGTCCTAATTTTTTTAATCCTTAATTACTTCTTAAATTCTTTCTGTGAGTATTTAGCCTCTCATTATGATAAATGAAATTTCGTATGCAATAACTCATTACTCACACCCCTGACATGAATTAGTTTTATTAAAATATTTTTAAATAGGCCTTTATTTATTTATATACAATTTTTGGGGAAATTTAAGTATTTCGTCTCGAAATGCATCTAAGTAATCTAAAAATTTATTTCAACTTGAAAGACATTATTTTGTAATTAATCTTGATAACGTTAAATGAGCTGAAAGCTTTGCATTGGGTTTCAAAAACTTTTAAAGAGTATGTTTTGCTCAATAGCACTACTTCTCTCCTAAATTCAAACATCAGCACTTATTAATTTGAATTTTTAATTGATTCAGTAAAGCTTGTCATATTTTATGCACCTTTTTCAACAACATTAATATATTCAAGTCTTCTTCGGCATATCGTAAACATCTTTGTAGCAAAATGCACTGCAGATTCTACAGCTTCATAATATTTTTTGAAGAATGTATTCACTCTTGATAGTAATTATGCAAGAATATTTAAGTTTTAACTTGAATAAAGACGATATGCTTATTGTAGTATTTTGTGTGTAATCGTAAATTGAAAACAAGTTTCTCCAAACTTCAAACATGCATAATGTATAGTAAATAGGATATAATTCATGACTAGTTATAACAACTACTGAAACGCATCTTAAACAAATTCGGAAAAGAATTTATAGAATGTACATTTTCATAAAGTAGTTAAAATGCTTAACAAGGAGTCACCAAAAAGATATTTGTGTTTAATCAGGCAATGAACATAAAAAAAACAATTTTCTTAAATACACTGCAATTCAACTGCTACCTTTCTTACTACTATATAGAGGTTCCCCCCCCCCCAAAAATCACAAAGGAAGAGCGAAGAGCCACGTAAACAAAGTAATAACAGTTTCGCCTTTCCCGAACAGCTTTAGGTGAAGAGCTCCCCGTATTTCACCTCTCAGTAGCCTCGTTACCGAAAACTCTTTAATTAAGACGTAACACGGCAGTAAAACAAAACAAAAAGCACAAAAATGTGAAATAATTTCTGACCCGGGTGCCTTTTTAAAGGTTTGTTGCGTGACTCGTCGCTTTAACTTAAAAGGCAGAGGGGCCCCTCCCTACACCTTCTTTTTCTCGCATGTCTAGGCGCAATTCCAGAGCTTGGACATTGGGGGAACTCGCTATTAAAAAAGAATCACAAGTTTGTGGAGTCCAAAATAGATTCGTGTGCTTCCCTTTGTGAATGCGTCCCCTGTTACACGCCTTTACAGTTAGTACAAGCAGCACTGTTTCGGTAATTTTTAAGATGTACATGGACCGAAACACAAAGGTGAGAGGTTTTGATGGCTCGTATGCAAATGTGATTAGCACTGGGAACGCCAAAGCGGTTGAAAAGTGGGGCTTGTTTCATCTTTTATTTTTGTTTCTCTTTCTCCCCCATTACCGAGCCTGTTGTGCCTTCAAACTGATGAGAATTTATTGGGCAATTTTTCTTTTTTTATCCCAATTTTTTTTCCTTCTTACCTCATTAAGATACACACTTTTTTCTACTTATTACACCTACTCAGGATTCTCTTCAGTAGTATTCCTTACTGAGAAATTTTAAGAGCTATAAAAACTCGGTGTATTATTTTTTAGAACTAACATTTGCTGTTGTAATCATGTGGAATGTAAGACTTGTACTCTTTTAAAGCTCCAAAAAATTGAAATTTTTGGATATTTCATTTCAAAATTATAATCGCCATAACGAACTCTGTTATTTTAATTTATTTCAAAAGAATCTGTTTCAGTTGGGAACTAAGTATATTATTGATATACATTTTAACAAGAAACGTTTCATAGACTGCATACTATTTAAAAATTCAGTGCTGAAAAATGTGAAAATGGATAATTCGAAATTTAGTTCAACCTAATTCTACTTTGATGTGGAAAGAATGCATAACCTCCAAGTTTGTACTTGTATATGTTGTCAGATAGAGATGTGGAAGGAAGAGGGGGGTTAAAAACCGATTGTCCGCGTTGAGAAAGGTATTAATCTGAGAAAAAAGTCTAAACAAAAAAAATTGTAAGCATTTTGAAAATCTATGAAAGGAACAGTCAAAATTATGAGCTTAAGTCAGAAATATTTTTTTTTTAAATAGGGGAAAATTTTTAAACTTTATTCTAATTTATTTTTTTTAAATTGACCGAAAATTTTGAAATTCTACTTATCAAATAAACAAAAATAATGCATAAATTTCAGATTTAAATCTTCATTGGCTTTGGAGAATTCGAGTTGTTCAAAAAAGTTGTTCAAAGCAGAGTTGTTAGAAAATGCTCCAAAATACTTTTTTATTAGTTTCCTGTCCGTCCGCCAAAATTATATTCCTGAAATGTAAGTTTTCTATGCTTTTTGAAATCCTAGAGTTAGATTAAGACTTTTTTTTTTTTTACAGTCTTCGAATTGAGACTGATAAAAAAAAATCTTCAAATACATTTTTCAAAATAGCCTAATTTTTAAAAAATAACAGTTACATTCATCTGAATTTTTTACCAGTTACTGCTTTCTATGTCAAATACATTTAAGTAGAATTCTGAAAATTTAGCATGGAAAGTAAAATTTTTCAATAAATAATGCCAATATCAATATGAAATTGTTATTTGTTATTTCTTTTAAGTGACATGTGCTTATATGGGATTTTTTAAATTCTACTCGAATTAAAAAAAAATTAAAATATCTATGCAAATTTATATATTTTGAAAATTTAAATCTGTTTTAATTAAATTATCATAGCACTTCGTTTTATAGGTTTTTTTTAATACTTACAACTTTTAATTTTTAACCTTTTCCTCTCAGTTTAATGTCTTTTTCATCTAAATGCGAAAAACTGATGCTTAATTTTTATCACATCCCCACTCCTTATCCAGCAACACATCCGGGTGCAAATTTAGAGGCTTGTTTTGGATATACAACTCAACATCTTAAATCAATAAACTTGCTGTCTTACATTTTTTTTTTTTCACATTTTGATACTTTTCATAATAATTCAATTGGACTAAACTATAAAATGCTATAAAAACTAAAAACTATAAAAAAGCTAAGAAAAGTTTTTTTAAAGCTTTGATTAGAATTTTTAATTGAAAATTTAGCTAATTATTTAGATAATTTTTTTAACTTCAATTATTTGGAGAATATCATCGCACAAAAGCTACTTTTATACCATTTCAGGATTGAAACAAATTAGCTTATCAGTAACACAATTTTATTTCCATTCACCTTTTTCTCTAAAAAATGTCTTTGAATAATATTTCCAAGTATCGTTTACAATAATATTTTTTCATTGTTTTAGTGACATGCGTTTAAGCATGTGCATACTGCGACGGTATTAAATGTAGTTTTTATGTACACTTTACCGTTTCTGTAGATCAGAGGAAATCTTTTTTAATCTATAAAGATGAACGGATCAATTTTAAATCATTATCATATTGCGATATTTCGAGCTCATCCTTCCATTTTTGGACATTATAACGGTATCATTGTTTTTTTATCATAGACCGCATATGATGCGTTTTGAAATGTTGCTAAAAATTTATGCAATTTAAGATTACAGCAAACAATGCATAATTACGTTGAATTTGCTAATTCTGAAAATTATCCAAATATATTTTATTGTATTTGAAGTAAATGATCGAAAAGCTTTTAAATTTATTGACATACTAACCGCATTTGTCGACTACCTAGCTCATTAGGATATTGATTGCATTTCATTTCACTTAAATCGTTTAAATAGAACTTCATGTGCGTGATTTCATCAAACTGTCATATATTAAAGCCATTTTATTTCAACTGTCTTTCATATGTTTTGTTCATTGTTTACGATGTCTTTTCCAATGGAGACTTGTCCCTTGACATCATAATTCTATTAAAAACGTAAATGTACAATTCATCCATTTTCTAAATATTGAGATATTTTAAATTCACTTTCTTTTTATTCGTCTTGTAAACTACATGGATTTAAATCAAAACCTTCTTCTTTTGTTTTCAGGAAATCAAGTGATTAAATATTTGATGAAAGATTGAAAATGGTTTGAATTTCAGAGCAAAAATGTAATCTGTTATCGGAGATTAAGGGAAAAAATGCTTTTTAGAAATTGCCAAAATTTTGGAAAAATTTATCAGATTAATAAATTGGTGACATCGGAAAGACATTATTTTTTTTAATTTTGAAATGCTGTGAAATTTATTTTTGTGCTATAATATTTTTGGAATTTATCATGATAAAACATTGAAGGTTCGTTTAGACTTTAATTAATTAAAATTTCAAAAATGCTGTAAGGTGCATATTCCCACTCTCCAAATTATATTGGCCTAAATTTCGTAGATGTAGATCAAACGGTCTGACCTATAAAAAGCCAACAAACACAGACACTCATCTTTATTATTAGTAGACATATGTAAAAACGCTATATTTTGCATGAAAATCCTTCTATTGCGATGAAACACATAAAAATGTCTGCTATATACTGCCATTTTAAATTGCTGCAGCTCTATAGAATGTATTAAAAGAAGACAGAAGTATCTGCCGTTTTGGATCGAAATATTCAACAATGGAATGGTGCGAAATCTTTAAGAATGAGGTGCCAACACAAATATTGCCCTTTCAAAATATTCCTTTTCTAGTAACACTTATATCATTAAAACTGATGCAACTTAACAATACAAATAAGCTAAACTGGTTAAAAAATGACTTAATGGATCTACGTTTGATTCAAAACATGTTTGTATATAACTATTTCTTTCTTCCCCAACTTTTAATGAAATTCGCTAATTTAAGAATCATTATCATACCATGGTTTTAATAACTTTTGCATAAAAATATTTGCTTTGCTTCTATCGCCTATTTTTAAAATGTTTCAATTTTAAACTTATTTCTTTAAGGGTGACAGCCTTTTGCAATAGTAGAGTTAGAGACAGTAGTTTGCGGTAGTCCAAGATTTATATTTCTTTACCCAACCTAATCTTTTTTTTCTTTTTTTTCCATTTGAGTATTCAGTAATTATTGTTGTGTTGCCTTTCTTGTTTTGTCATACAGATGGAACACTCATTTCTCATTTAGATTTTAATTTAATTTTTGGAAGTCTGTCGGATTCATCTTGATTTCTACATTTATATGATTTTTGATATTCGTCAAAAGTTTTAATCAACTTCCAAAAAATTCTGAAAAAGCCTCTTTTTATACATTCCAGATAAATATGAAATTTTCTATGAGAATTTGATTACTTGCTAAATAGTGCAACAGCCTTCGAATTTTCTAAAAATGAACAAGATATGCAAGATAAGGAATGACTACTCACCTGAGAGATATATACGTCTTTTTTTTTATGTTTTAATTTAAATTATTTTTTGTCATTTTAACCATAATATTGATCACTTTTACATTTTGTTATTTTAGTTCTTTCTTTCTTTTTTTTTAATTTCAATGAAATTATCAGTTAATGTAAATTAATTCTAAATAGATTGTGTTTTATTCATCAGACAAATAAACAAATAAAATAAATAAATATTCTGCTTTTGGGGGGGAAAGACTTATCTATATTTGCCGTTTGTTCAATGCGAGTATTTTCACAGTTTTTTTTAAAATTTAAGTATTTTCACAGTTTTTTTTTTTTTTAATTTAAGTATTTTCATTTTTTAATCTTATTTTAGATTTTACAATTTTCACATGTATTAATATTCTATATTAGTAAATAATGATAATCAAAACGATTTTATTATTTTATTTATTTAAAAACATTTCTTTTGTACTATGTTGAAGAAAAAGAAACAAATCCCTGCAACTTTATTGATTTTTTTTAATGATGATATATTGAACATTCGTTTGATTTTTGCTGAAGAATTTCACTTCAATTAAAAAAAATCGATGGGATTAGACGAAAAAAAGAAACTAAATTTTTTAAATATCCTGAAAATAAAGTTTTGAAATTTTCTTTCATCTTTAGACTAATGCGTCATTGCATCTCTAGGGAGTTTTTCAAAATAGATAGTTTGAACTATAAGTCACTTTGATTGCGATGACGTTTATCGGATGTTTTTTAAGTAATATTTTCTTTTTTCCTTTAGTTTAATATATTGGGGGGGGGCATAAGATCATGCATTTTAGAAGTGACTCCTCCCCATTGACGACATGGATAAGCCCATTTTTAAAATGACGTAACTATTCACCACTTAAAATAGTATAAATCTCTGCCGTCATATACTCTCTTGAAGTGTATATACATATATATGTATTAACAATAAATATCTGATTATGAGATATTAGAAATACTAAAGCACCGAAAGCACTGAACTGCACGCGTCATGGATGAATCATGTTGTTATCGCTTACTGAATATGAAGTATTGAAATTTAACGTAAAAAAAATTAAATTATGGAGACAATAATTAAGGAAAATTCCACCGGAAATTAGATTTGTGATGCTTTACACTTGGTAAGTGATTTTTTATTTTTTATTTTAACTTTCTGAATATTTTATTTAAGATAAAATGCATTTCATTATTTACTTCATGTATTAAACTATCTTTTTTTTTTTTCATCTTAATAATGTTTTTTAAATGAATCAAGAAATATTACTTAAGTTAATATTTTTCACCGTAATGTCTTGTTATGTATATAAATGAATAATATAAGTCCGTAAATAAAAAAATCACTTCATATTTTTTCCCCTTTTGTTAATGTGATTATTTTCTAAATGAGAGTCGCAACCTGTGAACTGTTAATAGTGTATTAGTGGAGTGTGAAGTAACTCTTTCAAAATGGTTTTAAATACATTTTTTTTTTTAATAAAAGGCGAAAATCATTGGAATCCGAAATTCCTTTTAAAAGTGAAAGCATTATCAAATGTCGAAGAAATGTTAATTAAAATATCATCTATAAATCGGCTCTAAAATCGATTTTAGAAAATCATTGGTACCGTTTTCATTGGTACTGGATAAATGTTCGGCAACAGCAACCAGTAATTGCCGAACTTGAATAAGACATCTGGTGAAGTTCTCGATCGCTTTACTGCGTGAGCTGGTTTTCTAAACTTAAATGTTTTAAAACATAAATATAATCAGTGATTTTGGGAAAAACCTTTAAGTTTTACTCCACATATTGACTCTCTTGCAGAAAACAATGTCTAAAATCTTTTTATCATTTTAGTTATTTTGAGTTTTGATAAGGTATTTTTAAGTTTTCAAGCAGTATGACAGCTAAGTAATAAAAATAAAATATATTGCTTTATAAATAATATGTCTATGATTCTTTTATAGAAAGCTGTACTTATTACTGACATATAATTACACAATATATATATATATATTGACGTGGAGTTCTTTAAAGATTTTTTACTTTTCATAATTTTAAGGAAATCGTTCAATTATCGATTATTAAGATTCCATCTCAGAGACATCAAGAGTATACTGTAGCGTAAAGATTATGAAGGCAGAAGGCAAGAAAAAGAGTGCGAAGAAAGTATTTTGAGTTTACAAAATTTCAGAAAGGAATTTGCCGACACACATTATAGTACTGTGTAAAAATCAATTGGCGTTCGTGTGATTAGAAAATTATTTTTGGAACTTAGTTTAATTAAAAATTATTACATGTTAGCATTTTTTTTTTACCCTGCATATTTAATTTGTAGTCCTCGAACTATTTTTTACAATACATATGGTCATCGCGACAAGAAAGTTGGGAACCACTGTTCTAAAAAAAATGAAATATCTTTCCTATACATCATTATTTTTTGTTCACTTTTAACTTTTACTATACATATGGTCATCGCAACTAGAAAATTGGGAAACACTGTTCAAAAAAAAAAAAATGAAATATCTTTCCTATACATCATTATTTTTTGTTCATTGAGAAATGTATCTAAATAATAATTCATTATTTTGCTTAAACATTCTTCGTTGTTTCCGTTGACAGAAATCAAATAAACAAATTTTTCTCTCCATACCAACAAGGTAACCAAAAGCATTAATTACTTTTTTTTAAAATTTTAAACCTAATTATTTATAATGAAGTGTAGATGCTAAACTGCATTTCTTAAATTTAAAATCCTTATTTTTATATTATATTCTATTTGTCCCCTTTTTTAAAATTGCAGTTCTGAATGAAGATTTTTCTAACATCCAATTGATGATATAGAAGAAATAATTTCAAACAGCAATGAAGGTAGGTTTAAATTTTTATTTTTAACTGATTTAAAAAAAAGTATGTCAGATGATTTATGGCGTAATAAGAAAAACTTCCTCAAAAAAGTAGAATATTAGTTACACTTTTCTAATTTTCAACATTAATAGGTTTATTTAAGGGGAAAAAATCAACTTTTCCTTTTTTTTTTTTTTCTTTTCTTTTTTTTTTTTTTTTTTTTTTTTTTTTTTCTTTGACTATAGAATTTGAAGGAAAAATAGAGACATAAATTATTTTGAAATTAGCTTGAAATGCAAATGTGTGTTCAAAATTTAAACTGTATATTATAATAACTGTTTCGACCTCTTTGGGAAATGCGTATCTAAATTGTCATATATATATGTATATATATATATACTAGCCGCCTTTGGCGACCAGCCGGTTCGCCAATCTTAATGTTCGTTAAAATTTTAATAATTAAATATTTTATGCAATTTCTACTTTAATAGCTTCTTCATCAAAAAATTTAAAACTTCAAATTTTGATTATCATATAATTCATTCATAATATTATAAAGGCCTTCAGTCATAACGTAATATGTATCTCTCTCATTTTCTGTTAGCACCCGTAGAATTTATGCTTTAAATTAAAGTGGAAAGAATTTATCTTCAATTAATATAATAATATTTTTTACTGAAACAAAGCATTTTTTTATAATCTGATTACTGAAAATAGAGTCACTCAGCGTTTAAACTTTATGGGCACTAAAGAATATCTTTTTAAATTTATGTAATATCTCAAGAGTTGGTCAACAAAATTTTCTTAGATTCATTATGAGCAGATCGATTAATTAACAATGTTTAAATTTAAATGCATCAAACACTAAGAAAATAAAACGAATCGTTTAAAATAAACGGTTGAAAACAGGTTTTAAAAAAACTACTTAAAAAACGATGTACTTAAAACTATAAGCATATACAAAAAAATATATAACTAACATAAATACAATTTACTTACAAAAGCATGCAACTAACCCAAAAATAATTTAAATCATCCATTGATAACGTTGTCATGGCAACAATCAGAACAGAATGCGCATGCGTGAATTTTCTTCGCCGGTTACGTAACGCAAATACGTGATTTTTTCTACGGCAGTTGGGGTAACGCTATGCGGATTAGAAATTTTTAATTTCCTTTATTCTGTTTTATTTTAATTCAAAAGTACTTCAGAATGAATCTGAAAGATTGATTCATTAACAATGTTTAATTTTAAATGCATCAAACATTAAGAAAATAAACAGAACCGATTGAAATAATCCGCCGAAAAATTTTAACCCTAGCCTCATTACTGTTGCGAGAAAAAAAAAACTGAAGCCTTTCTCGTTTGGCGCTGGGGATAATGGAAGATTTTTTTGGCGGAAAAGTTGGCGGTGGGGAAAATGGAAGATTTTTTTGGCGGGAAAGTTAGTTTTTAATTAATAATTAAAATTCTAATTAAAAATTCGAAAAAAGAAACCCCAGTTGCACATTCCCAACCTCCAAGGTATACATGTACCAAATTTGGTAGCTGTATGTCAAACGGTCTGGCCTGTAGATCGCCAACACACACACACACACATTGAGCTTTATTATAAGTATAGATATATATAATAATTGTCATTGAATAAACTCGTTATAACGCAAAATGTTGTACTTTTTCCTTGACGAGTATACTCGTCAAAAACAGTTAACAGTTAACTGGTTAATCGATTTCATGTAACTTTTGTGTTGATAAATGTCTAATGATTTCATTTTAATTTTGATTTAAATTGTGCTGTAATTCGTCGGATTGATACAATAATTCAGGCACATCAAGACTTGTAAAACGATCGATTTTTCACTATGTTCAATGAAGAATTTCACAGCCGAGAGACGTAATTACTCTAACTTTACAATATGTATTATACTTTAAAAGCTCATTAGATATTAATTTTTAATCTTTAGTTGTAATATATGGAAAAATAATTTTGTTTTTTTACGATACTACCGATGGAAAAATTCAAAATTATCGAATAAGTACTTTGAGAAAATACAAATAATATCTAATTGTAGATAGCATTTGTGCATTATAAGTACCCTTGAACAGCACCTTGCTTGATGCCGAAATGTATAAAAACTTCAAGTTTAGATTATAATTTTTGTATATGTAATAAAATGCGTACCTCTTAGATAAAGAATTTCTGGCATCTAAACGTGAACTCTAAAATGTAGAATCTATTATTTATTCAATTAGACTATCAGAATTTACTTTCCTTTCATTTATTTTAATTAAGGGAAATTATTTCTATGGACAATCAAGGAAAGCTCTTTCAACGAACTTATAGCCTCTTTGCTTCATTCAAGTCCAGTCACGTTTCTCGAGCTTCAGCACTGAAAGAGTCGTCCGTAATGTCTCCTAATGACGACTTTTAGCTGAGCGGGAGGGGGATTCTGCACTTCAAACAATGTGTGCTAATATCAACATTGATTTAACGACACCTCCAATCACCATCATCGGGCGCGCACTTTGTCTCCCGATGCTATCTGCTGAAGAATCGTACCACGGCACGATCTGCAAAAAACCGCTCATTATCCTATCGCTAGAACATCGAACCAGATGGAGAAGAATCTAAGAATACAATGAAGCTTCTTACTTCATATCATGCAGCGGATGGAGCAGTTTGCTCCGTATTTTATTTATTGACGTATTTTCCCCATCTCGTATTGAATCCTTTAAGTTTTATTGCTAAAATTTTTAGATCGCCTTATCTTCTGAAAATATGAAAAAATTAAATGAAAAGGCGTGGATTTCGCTTTGAAATTCAGTGGAAAGAATGCGATGATGAAATATTTAAAAATTTCTATAATACGGCCAGTCCAACTATTAAAGCTCTTTCATGGCTTCAGCGTTAGTTTAGCCTTTCAGAAAAAAGAAGAAAAAAAAAAGTTCTATTATCTGTAAACGGAAATTAGGAAGATTCTATAGCTGTTTGTTGAATTGAATTAAAGCAATAACCTTTCTTGGATGAAAAACACGTACCACAGTTGTCGTTCGTACTTCTTTTGATATCTTAAGTTTACCCTGATTTTTTCCGTAATTGTTGAACTGTGATAACTCTTCATAAAAATGTGAGATTTCTATAAACATTCATGGTTAACATGAATTAGTTTTCATAAATTAAACTACAGAGAAAAAAACGGCACCAAGAACTATAAAACGTACTTGCTGCCCCCCCCCTCCATCCACTCTCACTGAAAAATTCACATTTTTCGATAAAAGAATTTTTACCCCCCCCCCCTATCGTTTTTTTCGGTGATGGTTTTAGTTTTCTTGACCATTTGAATTGTTGGCATTATTTAGGAAAATTATGGGTTCTTTTTACATGATTTTCAATTAAATCTTTTGAAATAATAGATAATTTCTTTTCATGAAAATAACAAATTAATTACTCTTTTTTTCTTTACGCTTTCGCTTAATTGAAATACAACTAACTAAAAAATAATTTATAGAACAAGGAAAATTGATTGAAATATTTTCATCTACAGTGACAGATGTTCTGAAAAATATTAAATTTAAAAGGAAAAAGCAAAAGTAGAAAAAAGAAAGTTTCGAGAAGAGAAATAATACTATTCATCATGTGTTTTTCATCTTTCCGGCCACACTACAGCCATCACAATTTCATTTTAAAGTAAGAAAGTCCATACTATCCACAAATATTTTAATTAAAAAAAAAGTTAAAAGATTTTGAAAATGATTTAACTGAAGTAATTTAAAATTTAAATGCTCCAAGAAGAAAAAGAATCATGATGTGGTGAAAATTTTAATTTTTGAGCTACTATCTCTATCTTTATTAATAATAAAGGTGTGTGTGTGTGTGTGCCAGACCGTAAGACTACTCAAAATAACACATTTATACTTAGAAGGATGGAAATATACTCCTCGGAGTGATTTTTTTAAAATTTCTAATTAAAAATTAAGCTGTATTTTGCCTTTTACCCTCATAACTTCAAAAATTATTATTGCACAAAAATAAATTTGACACCGAGTTAATAAATTTTAAAGGAAACCAGTTTAATTGTAAAATAAATTTTTCCTAAATTTCGGCAATTTTTTCGAAAAATATTTTTTGTTTTATTTTTTTCAATATCAGATTACATTGTTCCTCAATTCAAATATTTTTTTATTATTTCTTCCAATATTTAATGATATGGTTTTGTTTCATTATTGAAAGCCAAAGACGAAAATTTTTGTTTAATATCTCTTTAATTTATAAAGTGAATACATTGAAATTATAACATCGCGAAATTCGGAAGATAGATGAACCGGTTATTTACATTTTTAATAGCTCTACGATATCATGGGACTAGTCTAAATTAAAAGGTTCATGTACATAATAGAGACAGTTCAAATAAGAGAAAATAATAAGGTTTTAATATCTGATAGTTTGCGAAACAGTGAACATGAAGTTATATTTAATCTGTTTAAATAACATTAAACATAATTAATATTACCAGCGAACCAGCTCTTCGCCAAAGGCGACTAATTCTTAAATTAGATATTTTGAGGCATGCATATCAAATCATTTTAAGTTAAATTCAAATTTCCATTCAAATGTCCTTCAAATGTCCATTTATATTAGACGATCACCCTGTTTTTAGTAAAAAGTTTCTTCCAACATTCGCTGTTCATAGACTATGAAATTTCTTTAAAAGGTAAGCTAAAATATTTTACTTAATTTTAATGAGATTTAAAAAATATTTTTCAAAAATTGATGTATTTTTATGACTTGATAGTATATTCTATTAATAAGCCAACATTTTAGATACGGAGTTCCTTTATATGAAATCAAATAGAAAAAAGTAGTAATTATTCTTTCATTATAAAATAATATTATAAGAACAAATAAATAATAATATCAATCATAAATCAAAATATCAAACCATAATGTCAAAATGATTCCCAGAAATATTAATATACGTATTTTTTCAAAAAAAATTATATATTTTCTTTAAAAACTTCCTTAAGAATCCCTCGGCAAAATTAAAGGGTGCACTAATTTTAGGAAAATTCTGTTGCATAAGCTAAGCAATAAAGAAAAAAAATTGAGTCAATTACCGCTTAACCTCGATAAATGCAATCTCTGAATGTGTCCATATCGCGATTTAGCGATGTAGTGGAGAGATTGTCGTGGAAGATTTCTCCACGGGGACAGATATTGGATTAACTCGCAGGACGACCTCGTAAAACACTTTAACGATCTCGGAAATAAATTAACGAAAAGTGATGTCTTTTTTCGTTCTGTTTTCCAGCTTACTCTCTAATAAGGCTTCCGTAACGAGGGGAGGACGATCGATTGGACGCAATTAATTATTGCCTCTTCTTGTTTCGAAGGCTTGATTTCACTCGCAAAACGAAATTCCATCTAGGCCGCGATTGTCGATTAGCTGCTGGTTTTCATAAAGTGAAAATACTTTAGGTACTACAAAGTAATTATTATTTTGTACGAATTGAAAATAAACTTAAATAAGGACATCTGTCAATTTGGATTTGAAATTGAAGTCGCATAATATGGTTGTAGTATCGGTTTCCTGAGATAAACCGCTGGTAGTTTGAATTATTATATAAAGCATCAGAGGTATCAATACATGAATATATCACTTTCTGATGGCTTTTAATATCATTGCACATTGAAATTAAATCATCATATCCCTAACTTAATAATGAAAGTAATGATATTGAAGTGAAATAAAAATTTAAAAATTAAAAAGCAAAAACAATGCAATTACTTCAATATTTTTAAAAATATCTGTAATTTAAATTTAGTATGTAACAGTTGATTTTTTTTTTTTTTTTTTTTTTGAATTTGTTCGTTTTTTATTTCTAAAATGGAATTTACGGATTAAGTAAAATGTATCGTTTTTATTAGTTTATTTTTTGATATTATTTCATGTTTTTATTTGGCATGACAGAAAAAATGCCTGAAAAAGCTATCTTAATTGAAATAACTATGACATTTTACAGAAGATAATTATTACAATTAAGTACAACAAAAGACTTATTTGCCATTAAGTTAGATGCCTATTTTCAAACAGAAAATTGTCAGAAATGATTCCTGTCAAGGTTTCTTTTTTTAACACCTATTTTAGAGGTACTCCATTTTATGATTTTTAAACATCCGAATTTTGCAGGCGGGGGGGGGGGTAATCCCACGTGGGGCGGGGAGATCGGTTGGCTTAAAATAAAATCTCATTAGAAAATGTATGATAAGTTTCTTTAACGCTACATTTGGCACTTGTTAATTCAAATTAGATTATATTTGAGCTATTTTTTAACTGTCCCCTTTATTATAATAATATTAGAATTAATGTACCTTACTTAATATTACACAAGCATAATACCATTTAGGAATTGTTTTATTTTATTTTTATCAAACTTTGTTAGGAAAAATGAATTACTTTTCAACGATCCACATTCTTAATAAATTACTTAAAATGGTCTAGATAAATTAAAAATAAATTGAGGTACCCTTTACGTAATTCTTGTAAAAACTTTCTTTTCATAACTGAAAAAATTTCAAGAAATCACGCGTTAGTTTTTCAAAAGGAAGTTCATTGGGTCCTTGATACTTTATTTCGCAATTAAAAAGATAAACGTTTCTCCTCAACTACCGTGCTGCCTCGCCCACTCTGTCATTCGATGTGACTTATTAACCCTACTTTTTCGAAGAACTTTCGGAACAAATAACCTTTAGAAAACTGTGGTAAAGAGTTTCAGCAACCTTTTTGTTATTACATAAGGTAAAAGGGGGGAAAAAATCAGATGTAGAATGAAAGTAAGTAAATCAATGAGAAATCCCATCAAAGCTCTTGCCGATGGACAGATTAATGATTCGGCCATCCATCTCTTGACCGCCACTACGTCTCCATCAGAAAATCAGGGCGAAGCCTACATAAACAACATTTTATTTTTCTCCAACTTGTCCACTGGAGCTGATCTTTATCGGTTCTTACGTATGCGGTGTCATTCGTTGATTCGCAGAAACCTTTCATCCATTCGACAGCAGACGAAGGTCGTATTGCTGATTTCTCTCCTGTGAATGGCAACACCAATGAAATGTTTCTCAAATCGTTTTTCAAGATTATATTGTCTTCTCTCGTCGAATGTCGGCAAGGAAATATTGAACGATAAATTTCCTTACTATCAGTTTTTACAGAGAATTGAAATTATAAAGCTTTATTTTTACTTGGAAGTATCTCGCAAGAAATATCAATTAAGATAGACGTAATATGCGAAATATCAAGCGTTATTATGTAACGCATCTTCGGAGTATTTTTATAATGTATTCATTTTTTTAAAAAAGAAAAAATTGGTTTATAATTAAAACAAAATATTTAGAGGTCAACTTAACTATTTTTAAGTTAATATCGTATGATACTTTGAAAATATTTTAGAACATTTCTCCTAAAAATAATGGATTATCACTATCTCTGCTTTTGCACTTACTGACACTCAGCAGGTCAAATCATTTAACGAAAATTGGGCATAAATAAACTTTAGGGGAATCTTGGAGCAATCTTTTTAAATTTTAATTTACTAAAAATTAAATGAACTTTCTAATTTTTCTATTATAACTTCTGAAAATATTAATGCATAAAATTAATTTCTGCATCATTTTGAAATTCAAAAAATTGCCTTTCAATGATACTAATTAATTTATGATTATTTTTTCTTAATTGGAACTTTTACAAACTTTTTTTATAAAGTTCAGTGCTAAATTTCATTGTTGCAACAAAATTAAGGCCCTTTTCACAGTTTCATCAAGTATTTAATCGCGCGATTTTCTATCTTTGGTAAAAGCTAAAGAAAGGGGATCGTTTATTATCAATGCAGCTTGTTTGTAAAATAAAAAAAAATGAAATTCCAACATTATGACAAAAAAAAAAATGCAATTTCAATTTCATACGTGAAAAATAACGTTTCCAAATATTCTAGGATGTAGGACTCGATTCCATTCGGAGTATTTATATATATGTTACCGTTAAAGTATATAGTGCAGTTTTTTCATAGAATACCTTCATAGATACCACGATCAGTTATTCCATGAAAAAACTGATCGTGTCCGTTAAAGTGTGTAATATGTTATTAATTTGACACTTTAACTAGTTATTCTATGAAATAACTAGGTATTCTATAAATTAACTAATGAGAGACAGTTAAAGTGTAAAATAAACAATTTATCTAAAATGAAATTAAACTAATGATAGACAATTAAAATGAAAAAGCAACAATTTATCTAATTTATGCAGCGTATAAATGGTATTTATGGAAACGCACCATAAAATCATTTGTTACAACAAGGATTACTAAAATGACACTTGGAATTACAAAGAACATTATTTCTAAAAAAAAAAAAAAAAAAAAAAAAAAAAAAAAACATTTTTTGTTGACACACTGAGTTTTACAATAACATTTTTTAAATCCCTGACCAATACCTAAACTTTGAGCTGTAGCAACCGACCGGAGCGATATTTCTACATCCGGTACTTCTTCGATTTTAATTAATTTTTGTTCGCAAATACTGAACTGGGATCGCGAATATAATTGTTTTATGCGGCCATTTTTTGTGCCCAAATGGAAAAATCCTTCTTCGGTTATTTTTATGATGATAGCAAAAATAGATTTGGCATCACCTTTTCCTCTGTCAACTTCAGGCACTGGGATACGGACGGTAAACCCCACAGAGACTTCAGAATGAGATTTATCTGACATTAATTTCATCTTTTTCGCTTGAATTTCTAAACATTTTTTAGACTTTTCTCTTTCTCTTTGAACTTTAAGTTCATTAAAATACTTGCAGTATACGCAGTAGGGGTGGAAGGTAAATGTATTTGCCGTAAGAGATATATGATATAGATCATTTTACACTTTAACGGGCTGCAGATCGTTATTCTATGAAATAACTAGTTAAAATATGAAATACAAGAGAGTTTTACACTTTAACGGACAAGATCAGTTATTTCATGGAATAACTAGGTATTCTATAAAATAACGGATTTCATACTTTAACGGTAACATCTATATCTATATGTTATAAATAAAGCTCAATGTGTGTGTGTGTTGGCGCTTTACAGGCCAGGTCATTTGACATACAGCTACCAAATTTGGTACATGTATACCTTAGAGGTCGGGAATGTGCACCTGGGGTCCCTTTTTTTGAAATTTTAATTAGAATTTTAATTATTAATTAAAAACTAATTTTCCCGCCAAAAAATCTTCCATTTTCCCCACCGCCAAATAAGTAAGGCTTCAGCTTTTTTTTTTCTCCCAACAGTAATGAGGCTAGGGTTAACATTTTTCGGCGGATTATTTCAAACGATTCTGTTTATTTTCTTAATGTTTTATGCATTTAAAATTAAACATTGTTAATGAATTGATCTTTCAGATTCATTCTGAAGTACTTTTGAATTAAAATAACACAGAATAAAGGAAATTAAAAATGTATAATCTACATAGCGTTACCCCAATTGGCTAGAAAAATTCACGCATTTGCGTTACCGTAACTGGCGAAGAAAATTCCCGCATGCGCATTTTGTTCTGATTGTTGTCATGACAACCATTACCAACGGATGCTGATTTGATTTAAATTATTTTTAGGTTAGTTGCATGCTTTTGTAATTAAATTGTATTTATGTTAGTTATATATATTTTGTATATGCTTATAGTTTTAAGTACATCGTTTTTTAAGTAGTTTTTTTAAACCTGTTTTCGATCGATTATTTTAAACGATTCATTTTATTTTCTTAGTGTTTGATGTATTTACAATTAAACATTGTTAATTAATCGATCTGTTCATGATGAATCTGAGAAAATTTTGTTGACAAATTCTTGAGATATTACATAAATTAAGAAAGATAGTCTTTAGTGCCCATAAAATTTAAACGCTCAGTGACTCTATTATCAGTAATCATATTATTAAAAAAATGCTTTGTTTCAGTAAAAAATATTATTTTACTAATTGCAGATTAATCATTTACACTTTAATTTAAAGCATAAATTCTACGAGGGGTAACAGAAAATTAGAGAGATACATATCACGTTATGACTGAAGGCTTTTATAATATTATGAGTGAATTATATGACTATCAAAATTTGAAGTTTTAAAATATTTTGCTGAAGAATCTATTAAAGTTGGAATTGCGTAAAATATTTAATGGTACGACCGGAGTTTAACCCCCTGCTTGGCGCAATTTTTAAAAATCGCCAACAACGGCCTTGCGAAATGTTCAAAAGCAAAGGAGCAGATGTTCAATTATAGAGCATAATAAAGATTGCCAGCTTTGGTGCGTTATCGCAACTTGGCGAAGAAGGGGGTTAAACTCCGGTTCAACCTATTTAATTATTAAAATTTAAACGAACATTAAGATTGGCGAACCGGCTGGTCGCCAAAGGCGGTTAGTATACAATAAATAAAGCAAGTAAAAGACTATCAAGATGACATCTATATCACAATTGCGGGATTAAAACTTGGGGAATATATAATATTATAGATGGGAATCGTAGACGTGAAGAAATTCCTTGTATAATTGAAATTAATCACAGCCAATGCAGCAATAAGCCAATTAAATCTGGGTAAGCAATTGTAAAAATGTCAACTATTTTCAACGAAATTATGCTATTGATAATATGCGTTTATCTATATGTGCAATTTCCACCTACTGATTTCAATTAGATTAAAAAAGAATTTATGCTAAGGATGATTATAAGGATTTTTTTGATTTGATAACTATCCAATCAATTCAAATCTTGATTAATAGCAAAATCATTACAATATCTCTGCACAGTTACTCTCAGCTAGAAAGCACTTGCCGACATAACAGAGTTGAAATCCATTCTTCATCAATCTCATAACTTTTTATAATAAAATAATTTAAGGCTCAATACATAATTTATCTTTAATTATTCACAATAAAAGGTACATGAGCGTAGATAAATTACTTTGAAGAAATGGTTTTTATCAAACAAGTTATCTACATTTTTTTCTAAAAAGCAATTTCTAGCAAAATTCTGGCCATTAATTTTATAATTTTATATATCTTTTAACAATCAATATGACTCTAAATTCCCATTTTTAGGAGACTCAGTAACATATTAGAGTTGTATATAAGTTTTGTATTTACAACCAATAATTTTTATTCCAGTAGTATTGAAATGTTTTAAAGTAAACATATGAAATTCGAAGAATAATCTTTCTTAATGAAAGTATTTCCTTATTTTTTTAAATTATATTTAGCAATTTTTAGTTAAAGCAATACGAAATGCTCATGAGAAATTTTAAAAGCAATTATTGCTGAATAAAATTGTGTACAAATGTATACAACAAATACATTTATACAACATTTTAATAAACTTGATTAAATTTTTTGCAACTAATGTAAAGTCTTGCAACTTTGATACAACCCAAATTTATGAAGGTTAAACTTACCAATTTCTGCGAAAAATCAAATTCAAAACAAAATAAATTCGTTGAAAATATATTTTGAATTTGATTTTTATTCAGAAACGATAGGTTTAGAGTACACAAAATAAATTTGATATCAAATGTATAAGACAACTTCTTATTTGTAACAGGCTGTTTTATATTATCTGAATATAGTCTGAAAATATTAGGTTTGAGTTTAAAATTATGTTTAGTATATCAATTATTAAAAATTAAAAAAGTATTAGGTTTAATATATCAAATATTGCCATTAGTTTCGAGAAATTTTTTTTAACTGCTACTGAAGCAACATTCCAATGTTTTTAACATAGCTCAACTTGTAAATTAGAAGTCGAAATGCTAATGAAAAGGTGACATCGATGATATAACGTTATCCTTTATATTATTTGAGAAAAAAGAAATATAGATAATAATAAATATAACTTAATGCATTATTAATTACTTTAAAATTATAATTTTATAAATTGTAGATTTATATTTACCAAGTTCAATAAAACATAAGTCTCCTAATACAATCTTTTTATATTTTGAATATTAAAATGACACTAATAATTTTTGTGGTAATAGAGGACATAAAAACATGGATTATATTTGCTGTATTAGTTTGATATTTAATAATTAACTGTTTTGTTCAAAAAACTGCGGATTAATATTGAAATTCCTCCTTCTTTAAAAGAATTAAAATACTAAAAAAATGAATCATATATTTTATAATGAATATTTTTTAATCTTTATAAACATTTTTGATTTCTCATTTTAATTAAAAAAATTATCAATCAGCAATAATCATTTTGTAGAATTACCTTTCTTTTTATCAAAGTAAAATTTTATTTTACAATCTTTTTCACGATGTAAAACTTCTTTTCCCTTTAAAGAAATTGTAATAAGCAAAATAACTTATTATTCATTCCTAAGAAAGTAAAAAGAATATATGGAGTTCTTCATTTTATCCACAAATGGCGCTGTGAGAACTGCTGTATAGCAAATGTGAAAACTACTTCATAGCAACAACAATTCTCACGTTTGCCTGAAGATAGATAACGAATTAGAATTATTGTGAATTGAATTCCCAAAATGTCAGTTTTTCTATCTGTATTGATAATGGACTCGTCTTACTGTCCACTCAATCAAAGTTATTACAACAATCTATCTTGTAAAAGAGGGAAGTATGAATAGGCTCCAAGCTGACTCACCTGTAAGAAGAGTTCCCTCACCGTGGGAAAGACTGCGGGGGAGGGGTGTGGGTTCTGGAATGAGATGGGGACTTAACCCTTTATGAACAATTCAGAAAGGGTTAAGTCCCCATCTTTTGCAGTTATCTGGAGAACCAAGATAACTGCAAAAAAGGCCAGAATCTCATTTGTCGACAGAAAAATGACGACACTTTTTCGAGTAGAGGGATATCTTTAGTGAGCAGATACGTCTTCACTAGAGATGGAAGGCATATCTCTACAAGGCGTGTTCCCAGAAAATTCAGAGGACATATCTTCACATGGCGTATTTCTAGAAAACGCAGAAAACATATCTCTACAAGGCATGTTCCCAGAAAATTCAGAGAACATATCTTCACATGGCGGATTGCTAAAAAAGGCAGAAAATTTATATTCACATAGCATGTGTCCAGAAATGGCATGTGTCCAGAATGCAGAAAACGTATCTTCAGATGGTGTGTTTCCAACAAATACAGAAAATAAATCTTCACGTCCTGAACTTTCAGTGGATATGATGTTATTTCGAGTGGATAACACGCCTTTAAATGGCGGGATTCCTCAGGTGGAAAGTGAGTACTTTTTTTTCCTTCATATTAATAGAATCTATTATTGAAATTTGTAAATGCATTCGTTCAAAGAAAATATTCACTATATAACTCTCTATTTAACAAAATAAGAAAAAAAAAAAGTGTTATGATTTGTGCCAAAAAATAACATATTTTTCAGAATTGCATTTTAATAATTTCTTCGAGACGTTTCTTTGCATTTATTCAGTTGCATGAAAATTTGATTTTTTTTTTTATAAAGAAACAAAATTTTACTAAATAGCAAATGCATTTTGATATATTTACGGAATAATAAATTTTCTTGTTGTTACCTTTTAAAAATATTTTATGTTCTTTTGACTATAAATAAATGTAATATTTTCATATGTTATTTTGAAAAAAAGACAAGCAGAAAATTTGTGTAATTTTTCCCCCAAATTATATAACATGAATGTGCACAAATATTTTTATATATCAAAATAGCTTATAACAATAATTTTTGATTATGGTATTGTATGAAAACAATTTCAGCAAGAGTCCAAACTATTGAATTTTTTTTTGATAATAAAGTTAATTAATGGAATATGTTCCTGTATTTCAACAAAATCCCAACCAATCATTTTTAGAAACTATTTAAAAATTTTGCATTCAGCTCAAACTGCTTATTTGTTTTCCAGATAATTTCCAAACTTTAATCTTATTTCTGTATTTAGAACATAAAAATTTGACTAATTAATTAGTTGAATAAAATTTTGAAGAAAAAAAATAGCTCCTTTCAACAATTTTAGTAGAGTAATTGCAAATAAGAAGTTAGTGCTTTCCAAGAGATAATGAATATTTGTCATGGAAATGATTTTTCTGTTCATTTATCTTCCTAATATTCGTTTAATACATTCGCGAAGAATTGAATGAATAAAATGAATTCAAAATAAAATCAAAATATTAAAATTGCCACTTTTAAGTACATGATTATTAAATAAATGTATGATGATGCATTATTATATACGAAACTTATAACATCCATGCTATTACAATGAAAATGAATGTAATAACATTCATGTCCAAACGTGTTAAGCATGATTTTCAGTTGCTCGGTACGTTTAATAAACATATTACTTTTTATTTAACCCGTAAAGATGGCTCCCGAAACCATTGTTTTGTTATTGTTTTGCCTACTCTTTAAAATGTTTAGTTCGAAATCTTTTGGCTGATTAAGTTATATTGCATTAATTGTTGCAATTAACAATGAATTCTGGGCGAGGTCTTCCTGAAACGGAACACAATTAATAGATACACCGAATAAGCTGTTTGATTTCATGTAAAACTATGTTTATTTCATTTTGCACAATAATAATCTGACATTTTATTGGGCCATGTTTAAAAATAATAGGACGAATAAGCCGTTTTATCAACACTTAAATGCGCGCACCTTTTTTTTTATTACAGTCTTTTATGTTGTTATGGCAAATAACAAGAAAGTTCAGACTCAAGTCGAAAATCAATCATTTTTGTAAAATGGACAAATTGATAGGTGGAGACCAATCGAGAGAATAAAAGGGAATAAAAAAAAAACTAGAAATCATTGAATCACTGAATTAAAAAAAAAAACGTGGAAAGACAATAATTATTTAAATTATAAATAATAATTATAATTGCTAAAATAGCATGAATTTAATTATAATCAATGTGCAGAAAATTCCGGTTATCTATACTACTATTATAAATGTGAAAGTTTGGATGGATGGATGTCTGTTAGTCAATCACGTCAGAACGACTGAACGGAATTAGATGAAATTTAGCACAGAGATAGATTATAGTCTGGAATAGGACATAGGCTATTATTTATTCCGGTTAATTGAGTGGTTAATTTTTTATTAATTAAAAACTAATTTTCTAGCCAAAAATCTGAGGCCAAATCTCACCAAAAATGAATAAGGTTTCAGTTTTTTTTCCCACGCTAATCAGGTTAGGCTTAACGTGTTTTCGACCGAATATTTCAAACGATACTATTTATTTTCTTAGTGTTTGATGCATTTAAAATTAAACATTGTTAATGAATCGATCTTTCGGATTCATTCTGAAGTACTTTTAAATTAAAATAAAACATGAATTAAGGAAATTGAAATTTTTAAATTTGTATTGCGTTATCCCAACTGGCGTAGAAAATTCAAGCATTTGCGTTACGCAAATTGGCTTTGAAAATTCACACATGGGCAGTGTATTCTGATTGTTGACAATCGTGTTTTCATTTTAATTGAAAGTTTAAAAAATATGTGTATTATACTGTTGTAGCTATCTCAATCTCGATCGATAAATAAAATAGACTTGACTTGATTTTAAAGAAACACGGACTTGATTTGCTGATTTGTTTTATTTCAGGTATACTATGTAAATAAATTGTTTTTAGGTTAGTTGAATGCTTTTGTAATTAAATTGTATTTATATCTATACTACTATTATAAATGTGAAAGTTTGGATGGTTGGATGTTTGTTAGTCAATCACGCCAGAACGGCTGAACAGAATTGGATGAAATTTAGCTGAGAGATAGATTATAGTCTGGAATAGGACATAGGCTACTATTTATTCCGTTTAATTGAGTGGTTAATTGTTCATTAATTAAAAGCTAACTTTCACCCGCCAAAAATCTACCAAAAATCGCCAAATGAGTAAAGCTTCAGGTTTTTTTTTCTCCCCACGCCATGAGATAAGGCTTAACATGATTTTGACAATTATTTCAAACGATTCTGTTTATTTTCTTAGTGCTCGATACATTTAAAATTAAACATTGTTAATGAATCGATCTTTCTGATTCATTCTGAAGTACTTTTGAATTAAAATAAAACAGAATAAAGGAAATTAAAAATTTATAATCTATATTACGTTACCCCAACTGGCGTAGAAAATTCACGCATTTGTGTTGCCCCAATCGGCTTTGAAAATTCACGCATGCGCAGGAGTAACAAAAGATAAAGCCATTGATGCTATAAATTCCAATCTATTTTCACGCGTACGATGTCGCGGGTAAAAGCTAGTATCTAATATAAATAATTTTTTGTCTGTTGATATCTATCATTTTTTTTTTTTTTTTTTTCTCCCTGGAGTAAAATTGCTAGTCAGAATTGTGACCAATAAAAGTTTCTCTATGCTTCCGTTAAGAAAACAAAATTTTAATACGAATTAAAAAAATAACATTAAATTTATCCTTCGTGCGCGTGTGTTTGGGCTTTGTGAAAATTTTAAATTTAAATTATTGAAAAAGAACGAGCTGATACCATAAATAAGTTATTCTAGGTAAAAAGTACTTCGATTAAGAGTTTTTGAGAAATATCAATTTAAATTGTAAACAATTTCTCTGTTTCCTATTTCTAAATTTAAAATTAATAAGTGTTCTGTGGAATAAAAAATTTGATTTAAAACCTGATAATGATTTAGATAGAAGAAGAAAAGCCATTTTTAAACCCATGTTCTTTAGGTGTATTTTACCGACTAACTAGTTACCTTGTGACACTATTTACTGTGCAATTTGTGGATCATTATATTGACAACTAATATTTATCATCCTTTTGGGTTAAATCCTTATAAAAGTTTATTTTTAACTTAACATTTAATTTGTAATTTAAGTAGAGTGATGGTCTATTGGTGGTAGTCAACAATGCCTTTTCTTTCATTTCAAAATAATAATAATGATAATAATTGCCTTCGATGTGATAAAATGTAGTATGAAAAATATCTCAAATCGGATTATTTTTAATTCGTATATTAATCAGATATAGCGAAAATATAAGGATGCAGAAAATATGTAGGATTATTTATCCTCGCAACACATTCTCATCAATTCTGCAGTTGATTATAGCAAATTACTTAACCAAATAATTTAAATAATTTTATTCGTAAAATGATACCAGTACATAGTTTATAGCATTAAATTTTTAGCTATATATAAAATGAAATATTCTTCCACATTTTAAAATAAAGTTTAACCTTCAATTGCATTTTTAAATATTTTATAGAAAATATTTTTTTAAAAGCCAAATTAAAATGTAGCTTCACTTAGAAATGCTGGCTTGAAAAAAAATAATAATAGCATGGAATGTTTATTTAATAACCCACCTATTATGTTTATAAAGTATCAACATATAAAATGTTTATAAAAAATCAACCAATTTTTACAACCAAAACAGTATAACATGTTCCACACATTATGATTACATTCAAATTGTTGACTGCAAATTTTAAACTTTAATATATTAATTAATTTGAAAGTAACTCATGAGATTATTTTGTAATGTGATTATTTAAAGAAGAGATTAATATGATTCTTGGTATGGGAAGTATTGCTTTATATTAAATAATGTAAAGTCCTGTAATATTTCGGTTTCGAATTACATTTCCGTCAAATTTCTTTAACTTATTATTTGTTATTTCAATCATTTTATGATGGTCATTATTTGGTAGATGGTGGTCATGTAGATTTTTCTTCTGACTCCTTCTTCTAGGTTTTTTTTTTTTTTTTTTTAACCTTTTCTTTTCCTTAAAGCAAAAATATTATTCAAGTATAATAAAAGTTATATCATATTAAATTTTACTTAAACCATTAGCTTTAAATTAAAAACTAAAAACTTTTTAATTTATTAATTGGCTCTATGCATTATTCCTAAAAATAGAAATTTCGAAATCTTTATGGAATATTTGTTTCTTTTTAGTATATTTTTTTTACATGTCTCCCATACCATAACAAACCATCTTTATATTTTGATCATTTCTCTGCCCACTTACGTTAGACCTTTCTTAGGAAATACTTCCTGAATTTAGAAAAAAAAAAAAAGTGAAGGTCACTACACTCACCGTGAATGGACCTCATTAAAAATTTTATTTGCGTTTTGGAGGTGTCCAGTACAATACACTTTGTGCTGAATAAGTCTGTTATAAAAGTATAAAAAAAAGAACCTTCAGCGGTCAATAACCGAATACAAAACAATGTAATAATATGTCGGCAACAACATCTGTTTACTGTGAAGTATGACACATTATTCGGAAGCTATTGTCGGTAAATATTCAACAATAACCATGTTACGCAACATTGTTGACGAAAGCGGCTTAAAAACGAAAATGTAATCCCTGCACTTCTCCGTTATTTTTTATTATTTAGTTGCTCTTTTAATGGGGGGGGGAGAAAAAGAAGAGCACTTGCCCCTTCCAATGGCAGATGTCAATGCTACCAGCCATTCGTAACGCATTTCGCACTCGGTTGGTATGTTACCGCGTTCCGAGTCACGCCTTCGATTTCCTCTCATTGGTCACTACTGAGAAGTAGGCAAGGACATATTTCCATGACGTCAAAAAGTGACGTAGAAAATGACGCTTGCGCAGTAGCGATGATAATTTGATGGTTGAGGCGTGAGCGAGTCTCGGCTTAGTCGAGTCCGAACAGCTAACAGTGCTGCGGTGGAAGGGCTACTGGTTTGTTTAGAGCACCAGGATTATATTTAGTGGTTGCTTTTTGTTGTTGTTGTTGCGGCCCTCCCAAGATTATCTTATTACGTTATTCAAATAAATGATAAACCGTTTTATCATTTTCCCTGATGCTAAGGGATTGTCAAGAATTTTGAATCTGACTTTGGTGAAGATTACTGAATTTGATATCTATTGTAAAGTGAAGCAACTGATTGCAGCCGCATATGAAAATAATATTAAGAAAGGTTGAATAATTTTTCCTCCTGGATTCCATAATTTACAAAGTTTCAAATCTGTTGGGAACCACTGGTGAGTGTGCTTTATATATTTTAATATGAAATTTTATACGTAATGCATAATTTTTTTGTTTAATTTTTCAAAGTTAAATTTTGTTTACTACACAATGTTTTTATCGAGTCAGTTTCAAACTTTTAAAAAATTACTGTGACACTTTTCAAATACGTTAATAGCTCCACTTTGCTTCAAAAGCAATGTAAAATACAGCATTAACTTATGTGAAAGGCAATCGGTTGATTTGTAATAATAATTTTATTTTCCCTAAATAACATCTAATTACTATAATTGATTTGATTGTAACTTACAAATTAGAGGAAATGCACTTCAATTTTATATAATATTTATCCAGAACTACCTTGTTAATTTTTATAAAGGATTCGTCTATTTGATTACTATTTCATTTACATCTTTTGATTTTCTATCATTAAAATTGAATTTCAAAGGTAATTTTTAATACTTTTGTGACAATCCACAATCGCCATTATCAAAATACAGAATAATGCAATGCTATTTTTACTATACAGAATGAACTGACATTTCAAATTACTGAAATTTAGGTACTATAAAATATCATTTAAATGGAAGAAAAAAAAAATTCTAAGAATCGATATCTCTATTGTTATAACTTGTAAAAGAATTATATTAGAATGGAAGTTTATTTATTTATTAATTTATTGGATTACTACAATTTACTTTTAGTATTTACGGCAATACGTTAATGCTTAAGACAATTGAATTTAATAAATAAACTATGTACTAATAACTCTGACTCTGATACGAGAAACTAAACTTTTTCATATTGTAATAAATTTTGGTTGTTTTAAATTTGTTTGATAATTGTTTATTTACAAATTATTTTATATCTATCATGGCACCATAAAAGTGTTTCGGGCCTGAAATAGCTTCCTGAATCATATTGAAAAATGTCATATTATTTTTTTTGAAACAAATATATATATATATATAGTATGGCAATTTCAGATATCAATGCACATGAGAAAAATGAACGTAAAAAAATGCCTGTTTATACTAAAACAAAAGAAACTTTTAAATGCAATAAAGAAATAATTGTTTAAACTATTACATTTTACGGAAAATATAAATGAGAATGATGCATTGGATTATATTTTATTTGATAGCGTATGTCTTTGGTAACTACAATAAAAAATCGATTCTTTTCTTTCTTTTTTTTTTTCTTTTTTTTTTTTTGAGGAATTATGTTTTTTTTTTTATTTCATATTTATAATGTTTTCTTTATAAAACCGGTGGAATTTTGTTTTGATATCTATTTTTTGGGGAAGTTACATTGATTTTTATATTTGCATTTACATACGTTTTCATGCTGTTTTACATTTTTAGATATCATTTTCTCAAATATAGAATATGATATAACTTTCTTACGAAAAATCTTCATAAATTAAAATAGAATGCAGATTTTTTTGCTCAAATTTGATATAATAATTTCTCAATATGGTCTTCTCTTCCTGAACTAGAGAATAAGTAATTTATTCATTTAGAAATTACATAATAAGTAATCTATTCATCAGAATTCACATTTTACGGTTGTTTCAGTTGCTTCACAAAGTGAAAAAAAAAAAAAAAAACTGAAAATTTCATGCTATTTATCAGTCGGGCGCCAATATTTAAAGAGTGGATAGAAATACAGCTTATTTTTTAGTTCAGAAACTAGATAATATATTCCTTAAGCTAACCACAAAATTTGAAGCAAATCATTTGATAAACCTCCGAACTATAAAACTTTTACTTTATACCCCTTTTTAGCCGAAAAAAAAATGTCCTTTATTCCAATTTTTGCAAATTGTTTGGCACTTAAATGGTATATTTCGGTTTCATAGATGTTTTTCAATCTTTTTTATACAAATATTCAAAAGTATATTAATTTTCGAACGTGTTTCAAAAAATTAATCCGAACATATTCACATACCTTAAAGTGTTAAAAGTCAGAATTTTTCTTATCTCTGCTGTCCTATTCCTTTGCTTCCTTACATTCCCGTTGTAACAGTCATCATCTTGCAAAAATTTGTATGTGAACTTTAAGCAATTCAATACATTTTGAAACAAAAATCATGAAATGGTGTACGAAATTTTAACGTTATATTCCGACGAAAGTTTATCGCTTATGCTATCGTCTTCCTTTCAGACTTCAAAAATCACGTGGAACTCGATTTCTTCCGATGGTTCCTAATGGCAAATCGGTGGGCTAGTTTGTTTGCAGAAATAGTTTGTAGCAATCTTCTCTGTTGTGCTTGTAAGAAGAAATAAGAAAAGAGAAGACATTCTTTATTAAATGCAAGGCTAGAGAAAATATAAATTTACCGCATTAAAAAGCTTTCGACATAAAAAGAAACTTAATTTAATTACATAGCTGTCAGATTCAAATGAGCAAACAAAATTTTAGTTTGGATGTAAATACATTTTCCAAATTATATAACCCAAAAAAGTTTGAATATTAATTTTATTAATCAAGCAGGGCTGCTCTAAGTACTACATAACTAAAAATTAATGCTCACTCAAATTAACATATCTGATAATAAGAACAGATTAATTTTGTTCGAAAATTCAATTAATTCTCTCTCTCTCTATATATATATATATTTAATGCATATATATATATATAGAGAGAGAGAGAGATTTTTATTACTGTGAAAAAGCAGAAAACCTTTTTTCAAGTCGCATTCCAAACTGCAAACTTCTCTTTTCATGTTTGTCTTTACAGTGTAGCATTTAGCCAATTTAGCCAAAATTCCGTAAGTTCAGTGAGCATTTTAATATTTACTGCAAATAAAATATGTCATGTTTGCTACAAAAACAATGCAAATCATTTTTGTTCTTTAGTTACAAGCCAAATCACCAGCAAAGTCATTGTTGCTAACCTCCAATTATCTAATTACGAGAGGGGGGAACCACATGTAAAAGTTTAAGAATTTTATTTCCATTTGATAGAATCTTGTGTACTCTTTAATCTTACGACAAATTTTAAGGGACACTGTCAAAATCTTACATTACCTTCTGTATATGTTAATTACTGCTACGATAAAAGCTGTGGGGTCACTTCTAATATTTTCCATTATTTTATCCTTTATGCAAAAACAGAATTTTCAAAAGTGGGTTACGTGTAACATAAATTATCTATCTACCATTATCAAAATCTACTTATGATCAATTTTACAGTTAAATTTCATTTGTCCTTATGAACTGGTATTAAGAGTAGGTTCTATTAAAAAGTAAGTAAAAATTAAATTTTTTTAATGCTAACATTTTGTGAGAAATAGTATTTATTTCTTTTCAAGAAAATTTTCTCATAAAATACATTTGAATATCTAATAAGATTTTTATACTTTCTTTGATATTTAAATTTGATTTTGTTCTTGACACATGAATAATTTCTATCTTACAGACGTACTTCGATTTACTGTTAAAAATATAAGTAATTCTATGGTATTCAAAATCAAAATGGTCGTTTTTCTTCTTTGACAGTCAGGAATCTAAAATCTTGCATTTTAATAATATCTAGTAAATAAGTATTTTCTTACACTTGATACTTGATTTTATTAGTAAAGGGGCTAGTTATAATTAAATCTCTAATTTTTAGAAATTTTTTTAGTCAAGATTTCTAGAAAGTCTACTTAAAAATTAAAAGAATTGTTTGTTTTAATTGAATTGTTTGAAAAATTGTTTCCATTAATGATAAAAATTATTGCGACAGAAAAATTTGTCACAATGGTTATTTTTAGAATCTTTCCAAAATTCATCTACGCTTTAAATTATATTTATATTAAATAAGATTTTAAAAGATACCATAGATAACACTCCTGCATTTTACTCTAAACACCAAAAAGTAAAAAATAACGTTGATGATGACTCTGTTCCCTTTTTGTACATAGAACTTTATCTTTAATACCTTTATTATATGTATTTTACACAAATAAAAAGTTCAATACGCCCCCACATTAAGCATAACGTGAACAAAATATGTGAGAAAAAAATATTTCACAAAATTACCAGCATGGCATTGTTTAGTTTAAAAATATCTCTAACATTCTAAGTTCCTTTTTTAAATGTTTCAAAATGGCTCTCAATTTATGCTATATAATTTAATATTTAATTTGAAAACATCTTGAAAACACTTTAGGGGTCACATATCTTTTTCTTGAAAATATAGTCATGGGAAAAAAATCAATGCTATTTAAGCTTTTTTAAATTTTAATGTCAGTACCATATTTATAAAACTAAAAGGATCGATAATTTTAGTATTTTGCTCTCATTCTGATAATATATTAAAAGCGCAAATGTTTTCAGAATTGAATTTTTTCCAGAAATAATTGTTACAAATTTATATTTAGTATTATTAGAAATTATATTTCGTATTATTATTAGCTTTTGTTTGCATGCATGCATTTTTTAAAGTTTATATTGTTATTCTGTATAATGGACTGTTTCCAAAAATTCTCTGTTTCAGCTTTTCCCAAATACTTTTAGAAATTCACAATTCTTTTTATCATTTCTTTAAATTTCGGCCACTATAAAAACTATTATTTTACTTTTTATATATTAATATTGCTCAAAATTTCTGAAAAAGTGAAACAAGTTAAAAGATTTTTTTTAATCAAAAATAAAAAACTGCAAAATTCTAGTTACTTATTTCTTAAATAAGGGTTATTGTCCCCCTAAGCACCTTATCTTTGAAGTTTCATTTAATTAAAAAACACACATTTTTCTAAAAGAATCCATTATCCCTAAATTATATTCAGCTTTTAATAGTCCTAATAATTAAGGTCGAAAGGTGTTTCCTTGGTTATTGTAATTCATTTGTAATATATAAATATGCAATAAAAGTATTTGCATTCTTAGATAATATAAAGATGAGCAATTAAAGTATATCATCCATAAATTATAATAGAATATTCAATGATACTCCAATTTATATTAGAAAATTCGAAAATCCACATGTGATCATAGAATTCACTTTTGAAGACTTTCAAATATGATAACATATAATCAAACATGGGAAAACATTTTGAATGCTTCTTTTGAATATACAAGCACAGTAGTTCAATTTCTCACTACTGTTTAAAAAGTTTCGTACTGTTGTATTTCTATATGAAAATTGATGAAAACATCCTAATATTTTTTCAGGAAAGCGATAAAGAATTTTATAATATCCCTAGTTAGATATTACTCTTAAAATAAAGAAAATATTTCAAACTAACTATTTTATAAGTGTCTGGAAGAAAAAGAAATTGACTTGAGTAATTGAATTTAATAATTATCATTAAATTTGCATTTATGGAACAAATGAATTCTTGCAAGATATTCGGGACATTCTCGAATAATATATCTCAAGTTATTTAAATTTTAATCGTTTCAGCATATAAAAAGTTGAGATAAAAATTATTTCAATAATTTTTTAAGAACCCTATAAAATGTTTACAGGACCTTATATTTCATAAGATCATGAACATTCGTCTTTATTTTACCATAGTTCCTTGACCATAATTTTGCCATAAACTGTAAAACTAAATGGATAAATACTTACAAATTTAGTAAACATGTTATTCATTTGGATTCTGTATATATTTTCATCTTTTAGAATTTCTAATAATTTTTTTTAGATTATTTTGAGAAATGATGACAGTAATGAGATAAATGTTGTTCACGCCGTGAAGAATCTTTCGTTGTGGAAAACAAAGCTTATCTCTCAATCTTGATCAGTAACGGTTTCCATTTCTGATCCACGTGGAAGGGTTGGTTGCATATTTAAATATAGTGAATCTGAAGTATGTGGTATGCATAAATTAGAATTATCTAGCCAACCAAGTAATGCTTTTATCATTTGGATGAAACGCTTCATCGTTTGACTAACCAGCTGGAAAAGATTTTCCTGACAAAGTTAAGCCTTTCGAGTCAAAGAATGCAAATAGGACAAAAAGGGTTAGCTCATGTTACGGAATGAAATGAATCGTGCGCGCCTCACGCTCCACTATACGTGTTTGAGTTAAAGTAAGAGATACGAACACATAGGCAGTCACATTGACCGATTTTGTTTGTCAATTTTCTTAGATGTCGAAACCAAAACCTTTATTCAATTTGTCATGTAAAGCTTTTTTTTCTATTGCTGTTTCCTAAATTGCAAAGTTTGTAAGTTTCGAATGGAAGTGAAATGAAATAAATAAATACGAATCAAGTTCACAAATTGAAAAAAATCTCACTCACGTATGTTATTTCAAATAGATTGGAGCAAACAAACTGTAAACAGAAAGGGAAAAAAGTAGAAAAAAATCAAATTATATAGACTGTAAAGTGTTCAGACATTTCATGTCTCAATAATAAGAATAAGAATAAAAATCTTTAAAAACATTTTATTTTTGAATTTTAAAGCACAAATCAGGTTTGGAAAACAAATAATAAAATATTAATATAAAATAAATAATAATAAAATCGGTACCATAATCATAATATACAATAGTTTATATTATTTTAGGAAAAAAATTATTGGTATAATTTAAATTTTTAAAAATTACATTTATTGAAACAAGTTCCTAACTAATAATAAAGATAAATCTGTGTATCTTTGAATTTTTGCGCTTTATAGGCTAAACTGTTTGATCAAGAGCCTATAAGCCAAGAGAAAAGTATATATGCTTTGGAAAGGGGCATCTTTGATTTATATTTTCAAAATTTTAATTAGAATTCTAATTAATTTTAAATTAAGCAAAATTTTGATGTTTTCCCGCTATAATTTCTCAAAATACTATCTCATAAAAAGATTTTTTAATGTCATAATTAATTAAAATTCTAAAAATTATTTTTCAAATTATACCAGGTTTTTTTTGTCGTATAATTGGTTCCTATTTTTAAAGAATTTTTAACAATATTTTAAACATATTTTACAATATATACATATATATAATAACATTGGATCAAATTATTCATCTCCAATACAGATTCATAACAAAATCAAGTGGTCTGATTATATATAAAATAAAACCATAAAAAAAATCACTATGTTAAGTTATTTATATTCATGTAGTGTATTAAGATTTCGTCAATTATATAAATAGATTAATGGAAGAATAATTGAAATAGGAAATTTATCATCATATTAATAGCAATTTTAAAAGTGAATTAATAGTACTTTTTCCTTTCAATGTAATAAAGAAAGCTTGAAGTCGGGGGGGGGTCTGTTTTAAATTTTTAGTTCATCATTTAAAAATTTTTTATTTCGTAATTGAATTAGAACAACTCTTTATGAAATAGAAACCTTTCTATTTCATAATCATATTTCATCTTAATTTAACAGAATTTTGAATTAATTCTTGATTTTAAAAAATAAAAATAAATTTTTTTGTGCCAGATCCTGACACAAATAAAAGATCAGATCCTTTAGTAAAGGAGTAGTTCCTTTGTTGGTTTTAATATTAATCGTAAATCAGATCCTTTTCAGTTTCCCTCAGTTAAATCTTCAAATCTGTTATTAAAAACAACTATATTTTCAATTGTCTACTATAGTTCAGAGCAAGGGGGAAAAAAGGCTTATAGTGGTTTATTAGAATCTGTTTGGTCTCCTTCAATGCAATCTTTCAAGAAAAGATATTTTACTTTAAAAGAGATTTATTAAGATTTTAAAGAATATTTGTTAATGAGTTTAAATGACATATTTTAAGGCGAAAATAAATTGCAAGAATCCATGTAGTTTTCGGTCTTGTTTGTTTTAAATACTTTCATTTAAAAAAAGTATAAATCTAATTTAAAAGAAGAAAATAGCGGAAAAATATTTAACACCCTAAGCAAATTTATTATATTCTAGAGACTTTATATTTATTGCATAATAAGTAAAGTTTAGGTAAACTAAAAAAATCTGATACAAAATAATGAAATAATTTTAAATTTTTAAGATCAAGAATCTTTAATCAATATACAAATAGATATTAGAACTGAGCACTTTCAGAATTTTTTACATTAAAATGATAAAATTGAACGAAAGGAGTTTTTTTGCTTTTACTGATACTTTCAAATTCTTTTACAATTCATGCATTTATCATTTGTACTCATAATTGTAATGATTTCACTTGATGAATTTGAATGCATTAAAGTATAACTTTTGTTTTATAAAGTTACACAAAGACACTTATTTGAAAATATGAACTGAATGATATGCATTATTTCCTTGAAATGCTCCAATAGCGTGAGAACATAATTCAGAAGAATAACAGCTTGTTGCCTTTTGCGTACATATTTTCTCATGCCTTCAACTAAATCCGTTAAAGATTTAGGCCTTTTTCCTAAATGAATGCATATCTCACGAAAAAAATATTGTTTATTCTGAAAACAATTAAACATCAATAAATGAGGCATATTAAAAGGAATAGAAAAAAATGCAGACACACACGTATAAATAAATATAAGACCAATGAAAATTATTTATCTCCATTTTTCAAGTTCATTTCGTACTGAAACTGCATGATTAAATTTCATGGATTTTCTGTTTATAAAATAAATAATGAAAACTAAATTAAAAGGGTGGATTTGAGATGCATCAGAAAAGCTGCATCTGTGTAAAATATGTTCAATTTATTATACTTCCGAATCATATATAAAATGCATTAGAGAAGATAAATAGTTGATTCATGAATCTAAAATAAATACCCAAATTAATTGTGAGAATACTTGAAAATATTTCTTTATATAAAGTATAAACAATTAATATAATAGAATATGATAGTATTATTTGCAAGCAAAATAGTAAATTAGTAATAAAAATCTTGCTGTAATTATTTTTTTTCCTGTAATATAGAAAATACAAAATGAAATAGATCATGAAATAAAAATTTGATATCAAGCACTTGAAGATTAATTCCTGGCTACGTTTGCTAGTATTAATTATGTATTAATACTAGCAAAAAAAATTTTCTTTTACCATGTATCTAAATCGTTCCAGTTTCATTCCTAAATCGTTTATTGGAGTCTTTTTATTGAATTTATTTATTATTTTATTGAATTTCACTTTTTATGAATTCTGTATTATACTTAAGTTTAAACTTAACTTAAACTAAAACTTGAAGTTTTGACTAACTCGTTTGATTCAGTGATATAAAATTTTATTTATAGCTTCAATGAGAGTATAAAAATCTTATTTTTTTTTCAATAAGAATTTTTTTCTTCGTATTTTAATTTTTAATCATTTTTCGTAACTATGAATAGTGTGATAATTAAAAAAAAAAAGCACCAAATGAAAATCTGTTTTTATTATCAAATGCAACGTATGATATTATAAATAACCTATAAAGAAATTTTCAAAATTTTTCTTTATTAATATTTGTCGGAAAAGTCGGTTATTTTAATATTAAACCTTATTTGATTCTGCATGCAAATATGGTTAAATTATTACACTTCAAGTTAAACGTCACATTTCAAGTGAATAGTTGAAAAGTTCAATACTTGAAGTAATGTTAGATGGGTTCTTCTTATTTTCATCCTGCTTCCAACTGTTAATGACAAATCTTGAAAGGTTGAATGTATATTAACTATTTACTTTAAGATAATAAGATAAATAAGAAAATTATTTACAATATAAAAAATGTAGAAGACTAAATTATAAGTTGGTTCATATTTTCAATTATTAATTTTTTTCTATTTCCTGAAAATTTTTATTTATATGGTAACATTTATTTTAGTAGCAAATTTAAATGAACTTTTTATGCTTCGTTTAATTTTTTATTTCAAAGAAAATAAAGTTGCATATGTTATTTTTAGTCCATTAAATATCTCCTGTCTAAAAATTTACTTTTCATAATTTTACAGCTCATTTTTAAATACTTTGCTCATATAAATTTGGCTATTCAAGGTCGCATTTTTTTGAATGCATACTTATTTAATTATTATAATTCCCACTCTCTCTAAATAGCTGCACATAATGCTCTTATTATAATACTTTGTCTGCCATCATTTGGCAAGGTAGTCTTTTGTTCTTACATAAACAGAGACAACTGACAGTTGCAGAACACGCGTTGTCCTCATTTCTTGTAAATCCATTCGAAAAATAACATTTCTCCGAATGGTAAAAAAATAACATCTTTGTATCCATGACGAGAGTTTTCCATGCCTCCCCCGGTACGGTCTTAATGTCAGTCGCAGCTCCTTTCCCGGCGTCACGAGTGCTAATCCCTGTCGGGTAATCTCGGTGTTTTTATTCCTGCACCCCCATCACTTTTGTACGGAACGGAATTTAATTCTACCGCAGGCGGAGTTTTACGGGAGCACACCCCGGCTTAATTCGAAATCGAACGGAGGGAGGTCTTTACAGACGGTCAGGGTGAGGAAAGAACATTATTTACTTAGTGCTCTCCGTGCTTTCATTGAAAACAAGTGGCTGCTAATGTCCCTATGTGTGTTTAAATTGTCTCCCACACTGTACTAAGTGGTCTTAAATGGTGGTGTGGTATTCTGTAGATCTGTTAACTGGTGATCAGACGTTGCTTACTTAGTTTGTATCATGGCGATAAGGTCGGAAGATATATTTGTGGCAGTGTTCCATAAGCTAGTGAAAAATCTGGGAATATTCCAATGATTGCCAACAGACGAATTCTTGCAATAAATCCTTTAAAATCGACACCTATTCAATTTCATTTGTGCGAAATCCAGCTGGAGAATTTAGAGCGAGAAACTTATTTGGATTCTTCAATAACTATCTATCTGTAAACAATGAATCATACGATAAAATCATGCTCATCTAAATATGGATGGTACAAAAGTAAGTTATAAACTTTTATCGGTTATTGTAAGCTCGAATGATTTTCTGCTTTGCTAATGGAATGAAAAAAAAATCCTTGCCTTTCTTGAATAAAATCGCCGTTTTCCGATAAGTAAGTAATATGCATTAAATATTGTTCTGAGAAATAAGCAATATTACTGAAGTCTTGTAAAAGCTGCATTTCATTTGAAACAACATGTCAAACTATTATTACATAAAACCAGAAGTGAATGAAGACTCACAATGTATCATAGCTACTTACCAAAACTCTAATCCTTCACGAAACAGTTGTTCATCCATTGAAGATACTAAAAAATGTTTATATCTCGTAAAAGAAGAAAAAACTATAATTGGCAGTTCTCAAGTCATTAAAAATGTATCGGCAAGCATTTATTACTCAACAGATATTGAAGTTTGTGGTATTCCTGAACAACGGGACGAGGATTGCAAATTTTTGTTGGTTAAACTAGCTGCAGCTTTGAATTTACACCTCCCTTACTACAGCATCAGTGATTCTCAAAGAGTTCATGGGAGAAGTGGAATGAGATCAATAGTCGGCAGATTGCCCCCAGTATTAGCAGAGGAACTTTTGAAACGTGCCAAACAAAGAATTTTAACATTGAAAGATATTGGATTTGATATTGGCTTCATGCAACCAAATAGATTCCTTTCAGTAAATAGGTATTTGCTTCCTATAGTTCAAGGGCAAGTAAACTGGAGAGCAAAGAGACCAAATGGAGACAAATTTTCCATCCGAAACGGTAAGAAAATGATTTTAAAATTCAAATTATTCTATGCGGAATATGAAAAAAAAAATAATAATAATGTGTGTGCTTGACGAATTTTTTTCTCGTTTTAACTGAGTAACTACAAATTATGCTTCTTGGTATCTGAGATATAATCAAAATTCAGAAACTTTACTTCTGAATATTGGTTGGTTAATGGTTAAATTTAGTTATTTTATAAGATTTTTTCAGGGATTTTCTCTCTCTTTTTTCCCCTTATTGTTAAATGCAACAGCTGTATCTTTTTTTTTTTTATATTATACATTTTAAGAAGCTTTCTAGAATTTAAAATAAAATTTAAAAGAAGTTCATTTCCATTATTCATGTGCCATGATATTTAATAGTTTCAATCAATAAGTAATTTAAACAATATTGTTTATTCCTATTTCTCATATGAAACTTAGATAGATGTTGCTGTTTTTTTTATTTTTAATGTTTGGCATTTATTGTCTTATTTGTATTTGGTTATGGAAGTCCTCATTTTTCTATGGTGAAGCTGAAATTATATTTGAAAACCAAACCCATTTTTTTCTCTTTCTTTGAAAATAATGAACATTTTAGATATTTCATTTGATTCTGTATGCATAGCAGTGTTTTTGCAAATAGCAGCAACTAGTAGTGAGCTTAATTTTATTTTTCATCGTTTGTTATAAAAGCACAAAAATTGTTTTATTGTTTTATATGAGAGAATATAACGCTATTAAAATGCGTCAGACTATAGTTTTAGGAATAATTATTATATGAATATAAATTATCTATCTGTAGTTTTATTTACTTTACAAAAATTATGTAATCATTTTTAAAACAGCGCCTTATTATAATTACTCAGTTAATGTTAAACATTAATGCTTTCTAAATAATGAAATTATTGCTTTATGTTTAAACTGAGTTTGTCTTCAATATGCATATGAGCTTTGTTCCGTTTCCACTTCTCATTTTATATTCTACAATTGCTAAAATATTAAAACTATGATATGGGAATATATATGTGATGTTTATAGCAGAATAACAAAAAATTTTGTCAATGAGTAATTAGTGCGATTAAACAGTTGCCAGTTTTTAGAAAAAAAATTCCTACTGTTCATTTATATCTATATGCGCAATTATGGCACTTGGTTCATCAATTCAATTCCTTGCATAAATGGCTGTTTACAATGGAAAAAATAAAAAGTATGGAACTTCGGTAACTATGTAATGTCTATTGTATTTTGGAAATTTCATTAGTAAAAATAGGATGCTAAAACTTAATTTATAAGCTTAAACAAAATTCATTAACTATTTTTACCTTAACATAATTTCTATAAACGTAAAACTCCTATTTTTTTTCAAAAAATAAATAAATAAAAACGACACTAATGAGGATCTTGACGTTGTCGCAGATATGAGGGAATTAACTGGGCATACCTTTATCCTGCTTTTTTCGAGACAGCACTTGCGTGAGGAAGGCCACAAATCAAAGAAACCTACCTGTTGCCTTTGGGTTTGTTCACCCCTTTGTTTGGCTGTGAGAAAGACAAAGGAAATAAAACCAAAGACGACAGTCCGACACAAAGTTTTATGACAGTAAAGAAATCGAATGGACAATCTGCGTTCGAAAATAGGAAATTCATTCGGTTACCCGATATTTCAAGAGCTCTTGAAGTGTTCAATAGATCATTCACGATGGGTCCCTAGCAATTCTTTTGTGCTTTGATTCGCTCGCTGATGTCTTCCATTTATCACATATATAGTTAGACAGTTGAAATAAGTCGCAACTCAAACACCTATCAAAAAGACAGTTTGAGTTTTAATTTGCTTATTTACAGAAAATGTGCACTGAACTATCCGAGGTTTTGTTAAAAGAAGTGGAAGTATCAAGGAGAATTTTGGGGGAAACATTTTCTAACAGTTAATATTTAAAATATTAGAGTGCTTTTATAAAAGTGCAACTTTTAAAAAATTTGACTAAAATAATTATATATGTAAATTCTTAATTTTTTAAAACAAAAAATGGAATTTGATAAATTACCTTAAATTATTCATTGGAGTTTAAAAATTATGCTTAAAATAGCTTTTGAAATAATATAACCTGTAAAGTTATTAAGATAAATTTGAAAAATAAAAGGGGAGTATTTTATTCCAGAAATTAATAATTTTAAAAAGATATGCATAATTTAATTCAAATTTGTTTCATAAGAATGAAGTTATGCTTATTCAATTCAACATTTTTTGATAATTTACTTTTATTTTTTTTTCTTGATAATTAAGTATTTATAATTCATGACAAAAATATTGCATAGTTTGATTAATTCCCAGCTAACTTTGCATTTTATTTAGTATACAAACAAAAATAATGAAGTTTAAAGTAAAAATTAACATGAATTTTTCCAATATGTGGAAAATTTAATTTCAGAGTACTTTTATAGTAGATGCAGATTTGTATTAATTTAGCTGATGTATTATTCTTTGCATAGTAAAATTAAAAAAATATATATATAATATAAAACGGCTTTATTTTTCATACCAGGGTACTTACTTTTAAATCGCCATTTTTATTCTCATCTTAAAAAGGCATATTTCTCAGAAAGTTTATCTTTGTGCATATATTTTTTTCTATCTTTGTCGCAATGAATGCAATGTCGCAAATGGATAATAGATTTAACTTTATAATAACTCGTTCACTTCAACTTCATTCAAAACCTTCGTTTTAAGTCTCTTTATTTACCTAAATTATAAGTAAAACCATTTAAACTAAATAGAAGTAAAGTGAACGAGTGCATTGAAAGTTGATAACTTTACAATAACTTTATCATCTAGTATGTATAAATATGTTAGTCAAGAAAAAACAAAATTTAGTAATTAAAATGTTTCACTTTGGAAAAAAATGTTTCTGAATCCAATAAAAAAAATTGAGAGTTTCCAAATCTTCTGTTCACTTCGCAAAATTTTTCATTCTTTTATCAGCTTAAATATCTGCGAACTGCGATTCCATTTCAGGATAATGATTCCCCTCTTTTCCCTTCAAATTACGCACAGCTACTTCGATTGAATTTTATAACTTTCTATAAAGAATTATTTTGACAAGTAAGTTCACTAAAATAAATTTAATCAGTAAATATTAAAGCATAACTCCCTGTAGGAATTTTATATGGAGGAATAATTGACTCGTCTAAATTTCTGAATGCTCGAATAACTTGTATCTGCAGAAATGTGTATTTAGAACAAAAATAAGCATAATATTATAAGCAATCGAAAGTAAAATGTAAAAAATGAAAAAAAGGGATTAAAGCAATTTCGTTTGTATAAAAACATACAATATCTGTGAAAAGTGATAAGTGATATAAAGTGATAAAACATACAAGTAAAACAAAATTTGATATGTTCTATGGCATACTTCTCTATAATACTTAATTGCAGTCCTTAATGATTTGTTTTTGCATGATCGCAAAAATTAATTTTAATTTTCTTTAAGTAATAACTGTTTTATATTTTAAAATCCATATACATTTCATCTACGAAGAAAAGCTAATTTTGTAATATGCCATGTAAACACTTTTAGATTTCTGGTTTTTTTCTTTTCGGGTTTCTTTTTCACTTGTTTTTCTTTAGTAGTTGTTAAAACATATACAATATATTTTAATGTTAGTCAGAAAATGAATGATTCATGTTTCGGGTATTCAAGGGACATGAAAATTATTCATGTCTCTGCATTCAATAAGCAATGTATCTGGATATTTTTCTAATCGAAGTTCCTATATGTCAATATTAATATTAAATCTTTATAAATAAAGGTTAAAAAAAGTGTAAATATTTAATTGCCTACATAAATTTACATTAATTCATGCTATTTTTTTCAAATTTTTATCACAAATATAATGAAATATAAAAACATTTCATAACAATTGATTTTATAATTCATTTTTTTTTGTTGCCTTAAAACCATGCTTCTATGTATAAACAGATAATTTTATATTTATAGTGCAGTTCCTATTGAACGAAAATATTATGGATTTTAAAAAATAAATTCGTTTATACGCTTACAAATTACCACTCGCAATATTTAATAAAATTTTATATCATAAGAAATTAATAACAAGGGGAGCAAAAATGAACTTTCGACATTGCCTTGCACTATTTGTAACTTTGAGAAATATCATTAGAGCAGCCGACATTCTCATTTTTTGTTTTATTTTTTAAATCCTGCAGAAAATAACATTATTTTGCCTATTACTTTATACAAAAATATATTTTATGTTCAAAAAAAATATATGAAAATGTTTTCATCTCGAGTAACACCGAATATATCTGCAATATGATTCTTTGAAACTCTCACTCAAAAATTGAAGGATCTATAAAATACGGATGTCGAGGAATTAAATTGTGGGCTTCTTCAGTTGACAAAGCATAGGAGATGGGAAGAGCCTTAACAACAGCAGGAAATAAAGTTATGTCCCCAGATAACAGAGCGAACAAGGTGGCACCTTTTAATACAATCCTTTCGCGTGTTGGGAGATCGCTCAATCACTCGGGACTCCTGAACCCCGCAGAACAACAGGGAGGAAGAGAAAAGAAACTGGAGAAGGGTGGGAGACGTCGTGACTGACCGATTGCGTGCTCTGTGATTGCCGGCCTCTGTGAAGATGTCACCACCCCCGGGTGACACGGGAGAGTCGTCGACCATTGTCGGAGGAGTGCTTGTCCACTTGAGTGTCATCTTCGGTTTGGGGAGAGGATGCTGGACTTGGAAGAAGTTGAAGTTGGGAAAATTATTGCGCTGATTTTTAAATGGAGAAAAAGCGAAAATTGCATAAAAAATTTGGAAATATAATCATGTATTAATGAGGTTTTTTAATAGTCTATTTTAAATATTATTAACAATTTAAAAGTTCATCCTTTATAAGATTATGAAAAAAATTATTACCATAAATTCATCTACTTTTTTAATGATCTAAGTAACTTTCTTTACCACATCTGATTAGAGCTTTGGCCAATCTTTTAACAACTTCGTAAGCCACAAAATATGAATAAGTATTTCCATCTAATAATGTGATTTTATTATTAAAAGTAATTACCAATTAACGTTGACATTAACATTTTGAAGAAGTAAGGAACCAATAATTACTGCTGAAAGGAAGTGTGTTGGTAGTTATAATCAAATTTTTCATTGAAATAAAAATTTAGATTCTTTAAATCTTATCTCAAACTAAACGAAGTGACTTAACTTCCAAATTATTTATTAATTAATCAAATACATTAACAAATCGGATTAATTTTGGTTGATGGTACTTTTCTCAAATGAATTCCCAAAATATTTAATAGATCATTACTAGAAGAAAGGCCTTTTAAAGGTTAAATTTGAAATTCCTTTCTAGATCCATTCATTATTTCATAACTGATTGTAGTTGTATGATAAGAAGCAAATAATTATTTAAGAATTGTAATATTCTCACTTTTGGAAATTGTACGCTTTTGTTTGTAGATTGGTATGCATGCTTTAAAAAAAATTCCGATCCTTTACATAATATATTATTTACAATGCAATAATTAATTTTAAAACAACTCAGCAGTTGTTGTTGTTGTTGCTTGTGTGTGTGTAGAATTTTGTTAAAAATATGCATGAGGAAAATGATTTCAAATTTCATAACCACATACAATCAAAATTGTTGCAAAAATATTATTTGTCTAACTTTTAAGCAATTGCTCATTGTCTAGCTTTTCTTAGTTGTTTTGAAATTTTATTTATTTTCAAGAGTAAAAATATTATCTGAAATTTTCTTTTTAGTCTTTTCTTCTTCATTTATAGCACTCTTTTTAAATTTAAAACATTTCTGCTCATCCATTTCATTGTTGTCCTTTCATATTATTAATTTCAGTGTAAGTTAGGGGAAAAATAAATTAATAGTTATAATGCATAATGAGCCAGCTTCATTAAAGAGTAACTTGCTAATTTATTAACAATTCAAGGCAATTTAGTTATTTACTCATTTAAACACTCTTTAATATTAATCTAATAATAATATTAGTCTGTAAGCCTTTTAATAAATAAATAATGGTTCTCTTCCCGGCGACCTTCAAGGTCTTACACCATTTCGGGTAGGCGGGTCGTCGTGGGGTAGGCCAAGACCAAGACTAGCATTTAATTTTTGGAATAAAACTGTCAAATAACAAAAATAATACCAATAATCTTTTATCAAATTCATTGCTTTCTTTCCAAACCTTCAACTTTGAAAGTTAAATTATCAAATATTTCACTTAAATTAAATAATTCGAGTTGACAGAAGGAAACACACTGTTTTCCTCCATTTTGTAATTATGTTTGCATTCATGCCATTTCGATAATGAAATCTACAAATTATAAAAGAAGTAGCATTGAATTTTATTAAATTTAGCATTTTGACTAAATATGTGAATAAAAAATATTTTTTTGGTTACTATAGCATGTTTTCGAATTAAAAAAAAAAAATAGAAAGTTGTGAAAGCCTTTTTGCATTTTGCTACTTAATTGAATAACACATTTTCTAATAATTAGAATACGTAATTTTATTTCAATGCCAAGCTCAGAATGTTCCCTGCTGCCAAGCTCAGAATTTGGCAGCAGGGAACATTAGATAAAAGCAACAACAAAAAAAGTCTTTCAAAAAATCAGAACTTTACATAGCTGATTTATGAACATCTCATTTAAGAAATTAAATGTAGAAAGAACTCTATCTTATTCCATATTCATGCAGGTCATCCGATGATATTATTTATTCAACAATTTGAATTAATTACGTATTCAAGTGGTTGTCTTTCTTTTGATAGCTTTTCCCACAAATCTTGTATGATGACTCATTTAAAGAACAGCCACCATCGGCATAAAAAAAATCGATCGAATTCATTGATGTTGAGGTCACTTATGGCCCAGACTTTCGCATGATTAGGAAGTTTCCAATAGATAGTACAACGCCTTTTTATTATAAACGCTTGCAGTAAAATGTTTTATTGTCGTCCATGCACTTAATTCCGTAATTAAATGTCGTTCACGGAAGTAAGGGCAATTAAATGTAACAAAAATGCGTGAGAATTCTTCGTGTTGCTAAGTATATCGACGGTATTTTCGAAGATAAACAAGATTTACTTGACACGAAAGAAATATTTATATGCATATATATTCGCTATGATGAGACTAAATGGAAATATTTGGATAAAACCAAAAGATTCACTGTCACATTGAACTAAAGTGCAAATTTAAATAATAGTTTGAATATGAATATTACAAACGAATCTAATATGAACACACACACACCCACACAGAAAAAAAAATGTAATTCAAATGTATCATTGATTTGAAAATCAATTTGAAGAGCAGTACCATTTCAAAATTCTCACTTTTTAGTAATCAAGTTTCGTTCATTTAAAAATAAAGCATGGCAGGAATCAATGAAAGGAAGTTACTATAGTACTGGCTTTGTACATACTGTTTAGATTTACGTTTATCGAGAAAAAAATTCTAAAAAAAGCCCCCCCCCCCAAAAAAAAAGGTCGAATCCCCTCCTCTCCACTATTTAATTAATCGACCTTTGGAAAGTTAGAATAAATTTGATCATTTTGTTAGGGCCCTATGTACTGATATTTTAACTAAAAGCTTTTCATAATATAATATAATGTTCAATTATGTTTATATCAAGATGCATACAATTATTCTAGTTTAAGAAAATACACTTTGAAATTAAATTTTAAATAGTAAAAATTTAAAATCCCCGAAGCTTATGAATAACTTTTTTTGCAGTTAATTTATAAGACTTATAATTTACTACATTAAATTTCAATAAGAATGTATAGCTTATTCTTATCAAATTCATACATTACTTGATACTAAATCCTGAATATAAATCACATCTGACGTTTCAGAAAAATAAATTAACAGAAATTATACAATTGAATACTTTTCTTTGTATTGCTTTTCATCTGCGATATTATATTCCCTCCCCCTTCACTTTTCATCATGAAGTACTATAATTTGTTTATGGCTGCACCGCAGCAATAAACCTTAACACATCTTTTTCAATCACTTTCGCTTACGGTTGTTCTTATTCATTAGATAAATTGAGATAAATGATTGAGTAAAACATAGGTTCCGTAGATTGCTGGGAGGCAAGAAAATTGCTTTGACCAGTAGCAAGAGCAGAAGTTTATGAAGATGGCATTTTTCTTCGCATTTCTCTATTTTTGAGGGCAGTTTTTTTTTCTTTGGGGAAGGGGGGACAAACATAAGACTTAATTAACTGTAGACCACTATGTAATGTGAAAAAAAATCGGATTTCTATCAAATAATTGATTTTAGTTGTTCACAAAACAATTATGGAAATCATTAAATAATTTGAAAAGAAATATGAGTTTTCACAGGTATATCAAGGGGTCGATTTTGTTTTCACGTTGTTTTTGTGTCAGTGTAAGTGCCTCCTTCAAAATTAATGATTTAACTATATCTAAATGATTTTAGTAATTTCTCTGAAACTTAAATGAAACTATCATTAAATAATGCTTTTAATAGTAAAGCCACTGAAGTTATATACATCCTTATTTTATCACATACAAAACAGCTTCATTTTTCATAATATACATTTTGAATGGAACCCTTTACTTAAAAGCGCATATTTTCAAGCAATTATTTCAGAAATCAAATTTTTACAAAATGGTTCGAACTCAAATATAAAACAGACTGTAGACATATTTATTAAAAGAGATATTTTTTCTCTATGTTAAGTGAAATGCTTTTTTAAAAAAAACACGATTCTATTTCTATTCAAGCAAGACCCACTATAGTATTGATATTTTATGATGTATATATATATATGTGTGTATGTGTGTAACTTATGTTTAGAGACAAAGATATCAGTTATAATAATTTATATCGTATTAATGAGCAATTAAATTTATCTTTGGCCTAACTGGCGGATTTGGGGAAATGAACTTAACACAAATTTTCTATTCAATAATTATTTCTTTAAAAAGGATTCTCGATCGAAGTAACTTTATTTATTAGATCAATTATTACTTTATTAAATAAAAGAAAAATTTCATATAATTTCTATTAAAAATATTATATCAAATTTAGTGGAAAGTAGTCTAGAATAGGAACACAATAAAGAACAATAGATTAAAATTTTTTTACATATATTAGAATTTTTTCATTTTAGATAAATGCATTTCATAACGCAACAATGTAAAATTATTGCTATCATCTAATTGGTTAAAAAATATTAATTGTTTCACATGAAAACATTATTTCCTTTGTATTGAATACCGCAAACACTTTAACCATAAAAATGTGTTTGAAATATGACAACTAAGATGCGCAAAGATTTCGTGCCTGATAAAATTTCTAGCATGTGAGATGTCTCATTTTTTTCTCCTCTTAATTAACACCAACTTAAGTAAAAAATGCAGATTGAAACAATGGTAAGAAATACCTCAGCTCAAAACAAACTGCGTCATTAAACAACGAAGTTCTCCTGAACCATTACTAACTACTTTCAAAACACAGGCCACCTGCCGAGAAAATGAATTGTAAATAAATTTAAAAATTCATAAACAATTGCAAATGGATGCCAATGAATATTAACAATTGGAACAGAAAGACGAAGTTATTGTTTTTGCTTTAAAAAGATAAGTCATACGAGGATTCTTTATAGGTATACAGAGCTGTCACGAATATTTGTTTGACTGATTGATTGAAACGAAAAACTCTCTGCAGTAATATCATTGGTTTATTAATTATATAGATTTGATATGACAGTTCATGATTTATCACTTATTTGCTTTCTTTTGATTGTTCCATGAACAGTTTTATTCATCAAATGATGCCGCCTCAGTTCCTGGAGGCAGAAGGAAAATGTAAATCAATAGTCACATTCATGACTCCAGTTTATTTCTTTAAATTTTGAAATTTTACTGAAAGCATTGAATGTATTTATTAGATTTTATTACTAATCCTATAAACATTTGATAATAATTTTTAATTAATATAATTGTCTTTTCTTTTGCATAATTTACTTCAGACAGATAACTTGAATTTATTTCATTTTGCAACAGACTAGATTTTTAGTTATTGAATGAAATTTGTCTTAATAAATAAAGATATCCAGGCAATTTTTTTTAATCCTTCAAATAATATTTAATAACAAAGTTTTCAAGTTACAGAAACAATTTCTTGTTAGTATAGTGATTTAAGAATGAAACCATTTTAAATTTTATTATCCTTGAATAAAATATTTATGGAAAAAAAAAATATTTATTTGAGCAGAAAATTAGGAAATTTGCAAATTAAACAATTCCATTATTGTTTAATTATTATGTCATAATAATTTCTCATGATGTTTCTTAGATATTAAAAAAGTGCCTTCAGTCTCTGACTAAGATGGCAAATAGTATGTGACATAAAAGTTTATTGTTAAATCAAACTAAGTAAACAAAACGATTTTTAATTTTTATATTCGTTTCATGGTTCATTTCTTTATTTGTTCACTTTTTTTTTTTCATTTCAAAAAAAAGACTCAAAAAATTCTCTATCGATTTTCAGATTTGCTTTATAAATTGTTGCGTATTGTTAATTACTTGGTGCATCACTAAAATAATTATGAGGACAATTATTTTTTGATAAATGATAACTGCCATATCGTAAGCTTTAACCATGGGCATAGAAAATCTGCACATGAGTAAATCATATATAATCTTGTATGTCTTATTATCTAATCAATACATGTAATAATTTCTAAATAATCTACATTCTAAAAATTCCCTTATCGCTCAAGCTTCATCTTCACTAATTTTAAATTGCGCGGGCTATTATTCTTTCCACATAACAAAATACTGTGTCGGCGAATTCTTTTCTTAGCTATATAAGTTCAAAATGATTTCTCATACTCTCTCTTTCCTGCTTTTTGTCTTTCAGTTCGATATGCTAAACCGTGCTTGCCATAGTTTTAAAAAAATTGATTGAAGATAAAAATTGGAATATTTTATTAAATCATGGAGAACAAAAAAATCAGTAAAAGACTCCATGCATGTTTCTTCAACACACACACACACACATACACACACACACACACACACACACACACACACACACACACACACACACACACACACACACACACACACACACAACCAATTAGATTTGTGTGTGTGTGCAGTCGAACCTCTATATAATATACTTGAAAATCCCTGGGGAAATATTTGATGCAGAGTCATTTTAATATATAGAAATTTCAATAAACAGAAATAATTTCTCACAAGATTTTCGTTTGGGAGCTGTAGTTGCTATGAGAAATGTCAGACTAAATTGAAATTAAAGTTAAAATCTCACTCTACGTTAGGAAAGAGATTCGTAGAACAGAATCTAAAAATAACATATTATTCATTGACAAGTGTTTATTAATTTGTATAAACTAGTCCAGTTATTAAGTTTTATAAATTAATCCAATAATAACTTATAATTTTCTTAATAATAACTTATAATTCTGTTTTAGAAGTAAGAATCGGTATAACAGTTATTTTTCCCCTCATTATTCAATTTAGGTTTCTTCTTAAGGATCAAACTTAATGGTCACTTTTCTTTTTATTGCAATATGTATACATAATTTTTTGTTGGAAGCTTTGCTTAGCATATGGAAATGTTAATCGAAGTAAGTAACTGTGTTTTATTGAAAATCCAATATTCCTGAGAAAAATTTGATATTGGGTGATTCTACTGTATTTCTCTTGAAAAATAAAAAGTCAATTTGGTGATCGGATTAATGCCACAAATAGGGGAAAAACACCCCTTATTACAAAATATGTAATGACTCAATTTTTCTGCAATGTAACTGTAAGCACATAGCTATTTTTATTGGGTTTCCTTTTGTATCAAAAGAGATAATCTTTAACTTCCATGCATAAATTTTGAATTTGCTACATTTGGGGAATTTTGATTATTAATTACATTAAACTGCGCCAACAACTAAAGTCACATTTCTAATATCACGTTTCTTTTCAGACACCCTGTGGCCCAGTCAAGGTGACGGCATGGCACCCCGGGGAAACGGGGCGGCCTCAGGCCTGTTCGGGCCGTACCGAGTGCCTGACGTGCCCTTGCAACATTACGGCGCATCTACTGCCACCTATACGCCCAACCACGCTTCACCGATGAACTACTACAATACCAGCCGATACTCGGCCAGTCCAAACTGTCCGCCCATACAGCCTACTCCGATGGGATATCCAGGTAAATATTTATTTATTTTTATTGGTTCATTATCATGATTATTATGATTTAAATCAGGTTAGTGGTACCTTCAAAGTGACCAAATTTTCTGAGTTTCTACCCGAGGTAGAAGGTAGAGATAATGTAGAGCTTCATGCCGTTTGAATCAACCGGAACATTATCACATTTTGATTTTGAATAATGAAATTGAGTGTAAATGGAGATATTTAACTTAAGATGGTTGAAAACTTGATGGAGCCTGATATTTAATTGCATACAACAAAGTTAATTAATTTCGTGTTGGATTAGCAATTAAAACAAAAAAAAAACTGAATTGATTTTTTTTATTCGTTTGAATGGTTTGTTTTAAATTTTTAAAAAGTATTTTTGTTAAGTTACTTGATATATAGAAGTTATTTTTTTTAGATGGACCTTTCGTATCTTCCCACACCCCTTTCTTTCTTTAGATGTATATCATTTTATAAGCAGCTTCAGAATAAATAAATCAAATGTTTAAAGGTACACTTATAAATATTTATTTCAGTATTTTTTTAAAATTTAAATTAATCATGTGTTTTCTTCAGAGGTCATGCAACTCGTATTTCTCAGATATAATGAAAGTAGACTGAATTGAGAAATCTATCTCGCTTGAGATTACGTTTCACAAGATCAGATGCGCTATAAATAAATAAATAAAACAAAAATAAATAAATAAATAAATTTAAATAAATATAAAAGTTATTAAGTAAAGATAAATAACCAACAAAATAAATATAAATATAAAGAAATAAAAATAAATATAAATAAATAAATAATAAATAGATAAAAAAATAAAAATAATAATATTTTATATCGATTGCTAATAGCAAAAATTTATGAAATGATCGAATCGAGATTGTAAGGCCAAATCTTGCATCGATTGTCATTTAACAAGGTACCTCTGAGGGTAAATGCATTACTGGTTCAAGATTCTAATTTCAATTGCCCATTCTTTTTTATCTCTTTAGACTTTTTCAAATAAAATTATTTTTTAAAGTTGAGAAATTTAAGGTTTTATACATTAAAAAAATAAGGATTTAAAATTTGATTTAATGAATTTCAAGCTAATTTAGTGAATTTACAGTGCGGATATAGATAGTAACAATTCTAATTTCAGTTTAAGTTTGAATGAAAATTCTGTTTAAAAATTAAATTAAATTTGTAAATGCGTAAAATTTTAATTGAGTAAAAACTCGCATCTAGATAGGATTAAAATGAGATATTTTGGTTCAAGAAAAAGAACAGTTGAGTTAATTATGAAACAGAATGTTTCTTATTTAATGACGTAAATAGTCATTCACAAAAATGAATTATTACTTTATGTAGCTTTCCAATAAAAGTTCATCTATTTTAATTTCCCTTAGCAATTGATAATTAATCTTTAATTTACTATTACTTTAACTGAATTATTTTCATTTGCTGAATTATTAAGTTCATTTGCACTTCCTTTAAATTTACCACATTTCTTCTTTAATTATGGAGAAGATAGATATAATTAATTTTAATTTGGGCAGAATTTTGTTTTACGGCTGCGAAGCTATTATAATTAGTTGAATGAGAATAAAAACATCATTATTAGGCAAAAACGAGATTGATAAAAGTGCAGTTTAAAATCAAAACATTTTTTTAACAAAAACGATAAAATCTTTTAAAGCATTAAAAATTTTTTTTCTTGGAATCACGACCTTCATTTTCTTTCTCATCTAGTTCAACAGCTTCTAATCATCCGTGCTAATAATCGTAGTGCGAAAAAACAAATAAAAAATGACGAAGCGATAATACAGCTCTCGCCGTTAAACCAACAGAACAACGAGTCAAAGAAAAAATAACAAACAAAACACAAAAAGAAAAAGGAAAAAAAAAAAAAAAAAGCTTGAAGAAGAAATCAAAACAAAAACAATGTTCATTGCTATATTTATTTTATTAATTTTTCTACTTTTTTTTTCTGCTGCAAACTTGATGCAACTTCCTTAATTGATCCGTTTCACTTTTGTTATTGGCAATTTTTGCCGCCTTGGGCAATCTGCTTAGCGACTTCTTCGTAAAAGGGTTAACACAAGAAGGAGGGAGAGCAGAGGTGTTCGAAATCGGGGGGCATCCACTCATAATGAGCGCCACCTCTTAGAATCGAATGTTATGCATGGACGGACGGACACATTTCTAAAAGAAGTAAATAAATAAATTTTTATAAGTCACGTGACTCCTTTTGCTCCGCTCTCTCTCTTAGCGTAATGAATTGAAGTCCATGCTGTTTATTCCTGTTTGGAGTTGCTGCTTTTTTTTCGTACTCTGTTCGCTTTCACCTTTCGTTTGCCTTTTAATTGTCGAGTTCCGAGAAGCGGTGAGTTGTTCGTCCGCTGTTCTGACGAAAGAGTGCCATGTGAATATTCTCTTCACGAAGTTCACAAGGTGTAACTTCATTCGGAAGGTTGTCGAAAATTGCTTTTATCGAGAAACCTTGCATAAACAGCACTCTGAATTGAGCTGAAAAGGAAGCGAGGTTGTGCTTCGGAATATGTAATTTATGTAATTGACGAGAATATTAAAGATAAATGTAACGGAAGTCAACAGGCTCTCGCTTCTAAGAAATGAACTTTTTTATTTTTGATGCTAAATTGAAATCATTTCTAACGTTATGAGTTACCTTTATATAGTTACCCTTATAACGTTATGAGTTACTTATATATAGTTACCCTTCTGTAACTATATATAAGTTTTGCAGAATGTTTTTATTGAAGAAGATAGAATCTCAAAATATTCTGTCTTCTGTTCTTTGTCTAATATTCATGCTACTAGTGCCTATTCCTCACATCATTAAAAATAGATTTTATCATTAAAAGAAAAAAAAAAAGAAAAAAAAAGACAAACACATGGTTTAAATAATTTTCGAAAGTCTTAAATTAAATTTTAAGCCATTTTTAAAAAATTAGAATATTTTGTATTTTATGAATATTTGAATTTATTAATAAGAATTTTGTGTTCTGGGGAAATAAACGGTATTCGAAATTCCGTTTTTCAAATGCATATGCCAAGAGGTCGAAAATAATTTGTGTTTGATATTAAAACTTTCTTTATCACTGATTCTCTTGATCAAAAAAAAATTAAATAATTTTTTTGAAATAATTATTGATAATTGAATTTATTTCCAATTTAAATATATGAAATTTCACATTTTAAATTAAAAAGTAAGTATTGCCCCATAATCATTAGGTTACATTATTTATAAAGTATTACTTATCACTTTTATTAGTATATCATTATGTGTTAGGGTCATAAAAATATGTGAAAATTCAAGCTGTTAAAGAGATAAACGAGTAGCTTTCTTGTAAATTTCCAGTTCTATATTTATTAGATAATCTAACGCTTCATTAATGTTTGTTATAAGCAGACATGAGGGTCATAAAAAATTTACAACTCTTTATTTACTGTTAAGATTAACGAGTTTCAGGAATAAGAATTCGTACTTACTTACTATCCAATATTTGTGAGTTTATAATTTCTTTCTTGTTCAGAAAATATTATAATTGTATTCAGAGACAAGACTAAATCAATGAAATGCTGCAATGATAGTATTTATAAAACAAGAGAATTCTGCAAAATTTCTAATTCCTTTAATGTTATTTGACGGAAAGTATACATGTTTTATCTTCCTTGTGTTGCTTTTTTCATAGTCTGTTAAATTCTTTAATGTTATTTATAGCAACAATGTAATTCTTTAAGCATACGCAATCCAAATAATTCTCTCTCTCTATATATATATTATTTGAAATTTAAATTATCATGAATATTAAACAAAAAATAGTTCTGTAGTTTTGATATATAATAAAATATTAATGCAAAAATGTATTAAAAATAATACCTACGCAAAAGTTTACATTCAAGATGGACAGAAAGATAAGGATTTATGATATGTAATGTTTTAGAATCAAATTGAACATTACTTGGCATTCGAGTCTGAAAACAATTTCAATTCTTGTCTCAGCTCAGTAATAGATCTGTCGAGCACTTTTCTGTTTCATATGCAGACAATAGGGTAGTCAATCAAGGCCAGAGAAAATAGACTTGGCATATAGTTGATAGTGATACTGAAGCTTCTTTAATTGCGTGCACAGCAAAGTAATCTATCAGTGCTGGTAGGAACAGAAAATTATGCAATAAGCAGCACCATCTTGACACTGATGGTGAGAGGATGCGATAGCTGAACAATAGCTGACAGAAAGATAGCGAATAATTCCTAATTTGTCAAATGCTATAAATCAGCTTCATTTAAATGTTTTTGCCGACACAGTTTCATAGAATGATTCCAACTTATTTACATGTTGTGACTGAATTGCGAACAGTTAAGATTATTCTAATAGCCCTTTGATAATAGAAAGTGAAGGTATGTGGACAGTATGTTGCTCATGAAAAGATTCTCAAAGACGGTTCTTTCTTCCATGAAATATTTTATGTTGGTTAAAATAAATTAATAGAAAAATTCACAGAAATCTACTATTTCTGGTAAAGTTTGTAAAGACATGTTACACTTACTGGAATGTGCACCTATTTTCATTAAAACTTTGACTACTGTGTCACTTACATTCACCTGACAGCAAAAGTTTTCAGTCAATTTAGAATTTGATGCGAGTAGAACAAGCCTATATTTAATTTATATCTCCTTTTTTTAACAAGTTCCTCAACACGTGAATCGTCTTAATTCCTACATACTATCTGATTAGATATTTTCTTCTCTAATACAATTAAAAGAGAGAAAGTAGATAAGTATCTAATTAGATAGTGGTTCAAAACACAGGCATCAATCATGGAAGTAAATAGTTAATGGTTTAATAGGTTCTTCAGTAATTTTATTCCCAACACTGCTTATCCTACTTATACATTTAATAGAAAATGAAGATTCATATTTAAAAATAATATCAGCAAAGAAAAGCTATAACTCTAAAAATAGATGAGAATATGTCTGATTCTAGATTTAACTAATTTCGATATCGAGATATACGTTTTATAGAGAATATTTTTCGAAATTCACTTTTTAATAAAGAGCCTCAATTTTTTTCTGGATTTCTATGTATTTAATAAAAGTGTTGTTATAAAAAGCCTCCCTTCATAAAAATATATCAGATGCTTTTATAATGTAAAGGTGATATTCATTTAAATATATAAATGCGAATTGTTCCATAAAATTTGAAATATAAATCATGCAAATTATTTTCATTGGATATATTGATAAATCTGATCTCTTATATGAAGAAATTGTTTTTTCGAAATAATAAATTTATCTCTCCAATCAGCTATTGTTTATCTGTTTTTAATTTTGACCATTAATAGCTCCATCCAAAGATGGCCGCTACCGAAACGATCGAACGCGCAAACGTCCGCGCGCTATCGTCTGCCAAAGTCATCATTCTCCTCAGCGAGCGCGCCATCTGCCGGATGTTCGACCGAACCCCGACACTCATTAAAGAATTAAGAAAAGAAATCAATCACCGCGAATTTTCGATGGGATGGGCTAACAATTTAATTCTATTAGATTGTTACTCGGCTGACCGCAAGCTTAGGGAAGGGAGAAGCCGATAACAGAGAGCTTTAATAGAGACCATTTATTGAATTGATTTTAGAGGCTTTAATACCGTTGCGGTCCGTAGCCCATTGCAAGCGTGATCCGAATTTATAAGGTCTTTTTTCCGATCTCTGTGTGTGTCCAGTTGAGAGATGGGCCTGCTCGACTGCAGTCGTGTAGCCAGAGGAAGAAACCACTTTTTGGGCCAATTACTGCGTGCATCGCAAATGGGCAACTAGAAGCAGTTGCCTTTCACTAAGCCATTAAAGGGAGTGTTGTATGGACTAATTCACAAAGCGTTTTCAATAAAATTTAAATTAATGGGATATTATTTTAAAAAGCATAAATGTGAAATAAAAATTAGAATCAGATTTGATATATGAGATTCAGAAATAGAAGATAAAGATCAATTTGATTTGAGTCAATAAAAACTTTTCAAACTGCATTCTAAATCAAGATTGGATATGAGAAATAGCGTTAATTTCTGATTACTGTTTTATATATCTCTCTTTTCAACTGCCATGTTTGATATTTTTATGTGAATTTATTTTCAAATATTTCAGAAGGAAATACACAGAATATTTTAATATATTTTTCAAAGATCTCATCAAATTCATTTACACTTATGAAAAATTTTGTTTTTTAAGACAGCGTTGTCCGAAAATGAATTTAAATTTTTAACTCTTTCAGCGTTCAACAACTAAAATCTATTTTCACGACATTTCTGTTACTATTTATCATTTTTATAAATATTTTTTCCAGTCTAAAATTAAAAATTAAGATTTATTTTAATTATAGTAAAAAAAAACAATGAAAATTAAAATATTTAAAATATAACTAATTGCTTTTCTCCTACATTTTTTTTTTTTTTTGAAGCTACGGTGAATTTTATGGCAGATTTTTCGATTTCGGAATTAAAGGACTACAATTTCAAGATGAAATTTATGAAAGATCTATTGTGTGTATGAACTACTGGGCTTTTTATTTGTTGGAATTAATCTATTCCTTATGTTGTGAGGAAGAAAAGTGGATATCGATTTAAGTACCCTTCTTGCCATTTGAGGATAGTTCTAATTCGGAATTCTGTTTCAAAATAGCCTTAATGCAATCTTAAAATAGAACGCTAATAGCGTCTTTTTTTTAAATGGATGGTTTTTTTCCCCTTGAATATAAGTAGGTTTTAAACTAAAATACAATTAAGATAAGATTTTTGTGATGAATTAACGAAATATAGCTTTCATCCGTTACAATTTCTTCAAACTCACTTTCTATGTTAGAAAAATATAAGTCCAACAACAAACAGTTAAATATGATAATACCAAATTTTAAGACACACAGATAAAATAATACTAGAAACTGCGCAGTTCACCCCTTCTGCTTCCGCTGAGGACAGAAAGTTATCTTACTAGATAAAAACACAAAAAGGACTCGCTAATTTTTATTTTCTCATAAATGAAGCATAAAGAAAGTATTGTAATCGTCGAAAAGGTCATAGATATTTTGGCAAATCTCGACGTTTCAAACTTTCCTGAGTTAGAAAAACATGTTTCTGACATTATATCTGTCTGTTTGTGAACAAAATAAACTCAAATTTGTTTTGTACTATGACACAGATGAACTTTAGTTTATAGACTTTAGACAAAATTTGTAAATTTAAGTTAACTCGATAATTACAAAATGTAATTAACAAAAAAAAAAATTGGTACTTAAAGTTTAGCATTTAAAATGTAGATTCTTATCAAATTCTTAACCAAGCCTCTCATAGTTAATATGCTGTCGGTCTTTATTTTTGACTGCACGTAAACGCAATAACATTAACCTCTGCGTAGTCCGTTAACACGTCTAGCGCGTTCAAGTAAAACTTCAGTGGGGCAGCCATAACGCGCTTCAAGCGTCTTCTACATTTGAAAGCATTTAAATGTTTTAAACGTTTAATAAAGTTTAGTTGTCTGAGTTTTTATTTTTGTTTGTTCTAATGCGTACGAAAAACTGAGAAGAAAAAAAAAAATTCGTAGACAGGAGAGGACGGCGAAAGGGTTAAATAAACGAAACTCGGTAAGTGATCTTGTGATTAGCAGCTGCAATTTCGTGTCATATTTTATTTCCAACCGATCGGAAAAAAGACATCCAGAAGTGTATATTCGTATAATAGATTCAGTAAAATTGCTAGATTCATGCCAAAGATCTACATTTCGCAACTATTACTCAGCAATCCTTTTCAAGATATTAACAGCTTAACCAAGCCATAATTTTATGCGGAAAGTGGGAGGGGGAGGGTTAAGACCTGTATTGAAAAGTATGCGAATATATTTCAGAGAAACCGTTTCCGCTGGTTTTAAATCAGAAGTACTGTTTGAAATTTTTGATAGGCTAGTGATGTTGTTTTATGACCCAAGCAACCTAAGAAACAACTTAGCAGTGTGTGCAGACGTCGGGGTGTTGCTACAAAGAAAACGCAATCGTCTAATTCACGCAAAAACGAAATTAACTCTTCTCTATTCGATGTAAATGAGTAAAGAGTTTACAGGCAACCATCACAGGGCCCGGTCAAGCCTGACCATCGGAAACACAGAAACCATTTTCTGGAGTCCATTGTGTGCGGAACGTTTTCTTTCATTGCCATGGTCATTCGAAGTTGTTAGCACAATGTGATGACTGTCATTAAAAACCGTCCGTTTTGTGGCAGGACTGTCCCGTTGTCATCTAGTGTATGTGCACGGAGATGCGACTCGCAAACATCAAAATGTCGCCGACCAGAGCTTAAGTGGCATATGTCACTAGACAAATGTATATGTCAAAGAAACTACACTTGTTTTAAAAAATCTTAGGTAATACCTGATACTTTAAGAATGTTTTGAATATACTTTGAAAATACCTAATACTTTGAAAATTTTTGCTCCTTATAACAGCATCACATCCACCGTTGTAACCAATAAAAAATTTCTTTTATCATACATTCTGTGGAAGAATAGTTAATTATCCATATTGAGAATATACTTTGCAAGAATAATTTGAACTTAGACTGAGAATTATCGTTTATAAAATGATTACTTCAATATAGCCTTTAGGATGCTGAAATTAGCTCAAGAAAAATGCGATATCTGTTGAAAAAATTTGCTTGAAATTTGAAAGAAATTTGATATCTGTTTCCTTTCATACGGTTTTAAATCTTATTTTACTCGATGCATAAAACTCAGACTATTAGATGATTTCAATGTTTTTATTAAAATTTTTTTAATGCAAACAACAGATTTAGGAATAGCCATTTAATGATTATCAGCTTTAAGTAACATTGAACTAGCATTGATTCAGTGGTAGATCGGGCAAAATATTAACAGTTTATATTAATCAAATATAGTTTCCAAGTTGAATTTTAATCAATGAACAATATATGTTTCTATTATTAGATACCAAATGAATTTTAATAAAACAGACAGACCAGAAAAATCTCTTTTCTCCATAATTGGGATTGAACATAGTTTTGATGAAACCATTTAATTTAGTAACAAATTATCTATACGTTAAAGTTTAAAATTTTTAAAAGCTTTTTTAATTTATCGGCCTACGCGATTGATATTTAAATAGTAGTTTGTAACATTCATAATTCTCAGTCAAATCATAATATCTAATGTCATTTCCACTTTTGAAATTATTTAACAAATGTTGTCAATAGAAATAATTTGAAATTGAGTGGTCAACAAATTTGAATCAAATTTGTGAGTCAAATTAGTGAATCAAATTTGAATTTGAATAAACCATCAATTTTAATAAAAAGAATTTATGACATTTAATTTTTAAAAATATTTTTGTTGGGATGTAATTGATTTTTTTGATTAGATACTTTTTAAATTCTGAACGATACAAAAATTTTATTAAATAATAAAAAAGGAAAAAAAATTACTATTGTGTGTGTGTGTGTTTGAAGAACAAAGATTATTCAACATTATAAAGCACCACATATCGGAGAGCATCAACAATTTATGAATTACCGAATTATCAAACAAAAAAAATCATTAAATAAGTCAAAAATAGTTCCTAAAATTGCATCTAAACTTTTCAATGCTTCCTTATCCAAACTATTTCAGACAAAATTGATCTGACTTTTAAGTTTATTTAGTATCGATTACCCTCAGAGAATGTATCCTTTTACATTATTTAACTTAATGCTAACTTCACCATATCATTCCAACTATAAAATTATGTAATTGGATATAAACTATAACAATTTAAATTCTTGAGCATAGTTCTTAAGATGAAATGACTACAAGCGCATGTCAAATCGATTTGCTAAAACTCCACCTTGTACAAATACTTCTTGAGGATTCAGACCTCGTACCTTCATTTTTCACGGGGTCGCTAGATTATTATTTTTTTCTTTACTTTTTAAAAGCATACAGATTCATACAGGAATATGAATAAGACATTAGTACGCTTCAGTGATTCGTAATACATCTTCTCTGTGATGACAAATGATTTCGGGGACCTAACTGGATACTTTGTTCTTCAACAAGCACCAGAATTTAAATGTCGCTCGTTATAAATGAGAAATGAACAATCCACTTGTGTCTACTATCTTGAAGTTTGTTACTTTTTGCGCATTTTAACTATTAAATGTGTCTCTATTGTTTGCAAATTATGAATGGACAAGAAATAGCCATTCTGCAAAAGAAAACGCAAGCAGAAATAAAATAAGAAGTTGCAGTTGCAGATGTTTTAAAACTTTGGTAGCCCACAATCAGATTAAATGTCATTTCATATTTACATCTTAAAGGTTCTTACAGTGTATTTGTGTTTTAGTTACATTAATTTTACAAAAAGTCTTTTTTTCGTTTTTGATACTTTTTCAAGCATTTTTTTCTCTTTTTCTTTTTATTTGAATGAAAAATAATTATTTATTCCAATAATCTTGCTTATATAGTTTTTAAAATGTCTTGCATTCATTTTAGAAAAGCTGTTGAATTCAACAAAGAATAAAATTCAATAAAATTTGATAATATTTTTACATAATTTTTAATAATTTTACATACTCGATTTGTTTACATAAGGAAGTCAAGAAATAAATAAAAATATCTTTTATATTAAGTTTTCATATAAAGAATTATTATTCTTTTAAAGCATACAAAAAATATTAAGTATTCAGTTTTTTTTCTTCATAAGAATTATGATAAATATTATTTAAAGAGGTGTTTTTTTTTTTTTTTTTTTTTTTTTTTTACTGTAACATATTTATGTATGTACTTTATTAGAATTATAAACTATAGTAACTATGTAATTATTATTGTATACAAATTCAGACTAACGGAACCATGATTTTTCTTATCTACATAATAAAATGCAATTTGAAAGATTATAAATGTTCTAATTAATTTTTAAAAATTCGGTTAATTTACATAAATAATTTAAGATATGAAAATATTCATTATTCAAAAGATAATTTTAAAATTTTTGTTAATTTCCGTAAGTAATTAAGATGTGAAACTGTTGATTAATGAAAAGGTAATTTTAAAATGGAGATCCTTGGGCAATGCTAATATCAATTGGTTTCTCAAAACACAACAAAAATGACTGAGAATTGGCAACCAATTGTTTCTGAGAACTTTCAATGGTTTCTTTAATACTTCATAATCTTTTATGTTTTTCATTTGAATTAACTTTTATAATCGTAGTTTAATATCATAAAAATGCGTTACTATCTAATTGTTATCCGTATCGTGAAAATCATGCATCATATTCTTTATTACTTCTGAAATAAAATTAAGAAAAAATGCAGTTTGTTTATTTTTTTAATTTAAATTTTCAAAGGAGTATTGTATTAATTTTTTCAGTGAAGGGGTTTCCGAATACTTTAAAAATAATTTTAGATTATATATTCTGAAAAATAAAGCATTTTCATATCGATTTAAAGATTATTCATTATTTAAAACAAGAGAGAGATACTGCCTAAAATTAGCAGCTCAGTATTTATAAATACCTTAAAATGAATTATTTCTGATTTGAAATCAATAATTTGGTTTTCTTTTGAATATTTATTTAGTTAATAAACTTATTAAAGGACGCATAATATGATAAACAGCCAAGGAAAGCTACTTTGCATTTCAAATTTTAGAAACAAAAATTAACTTTAATCTCCCCTTTTTTGTAACGATAACTCGCTTCTACTTTAAATTTCTTTCCACGGGATATGTACATAATGTATCTAATAAAATATTTAATTTTTACGTTTTTTGCAAATGTTTTGCAAAACATCATTGAAATAAAAACTATCATCGAAAAATTAAGGTTTTTTCCCCCAGTATCTCAATGGATAAAGGCATTTATTAATTTTTCTATGCTCACATTTTTAAAAATAACATAAATATGATCCACAAATTATTTTATAAATATTTTTCTTTATTTTAAACAATCAACTTAACTTATAAAACTACTTTGTGTTAGTTTAGGACATTAAATAATTTCTCTGAAACAAACTGAGTTTCCTTTTTATAGAGAAATACTTCGATGATTGTGAATATAATAATTTGCCCCAACAGGCACAAGCCTTTTTTCTGGATGCTTGATTCGTCATCTCTGACATAGCTCACTTTCGCAGTCATCCGTCGCCAAAGGATGTGTCTACATAAATCAGTGATGTGTGCTTTCATCCCTTTGCGTTTATTTGCAGCAAGTTCTTAACTATCATTTGCATTAAATGATATACAAGACGTTGTTCTTTTCCAGAGGGTGCGTGTTCTTCCCATGTTCCCTGCCCATCACGCAGGGAGGGTCACAAACTCAGCCTGCTTGTTCGGAGGCCAGGAAAGGAGCAGGTTCACAATACTCCTTTCCGTCCACTTTATTTAGCCTTTGTTTCCACTTCAGAACACACTTTACCTAGTCTGGAAAAAACTTGTCGAAGAAGAAATTAACTTATGAGAAGTCTCCTGGTTCTTTTCAGTCAGATAGTAGCAGTTACAGGACATGGCATCAATTATTTTATTGCAAATTCAAAATGTAGTTTGGTTAGAGTTAAGTAAAATTCTCAAAATTTTTTTTATTGCAAACAATTTTGCTAAGTAATTTATCATCTGGCATTTCAGAAACATTATAATAATTAACAATAAACATAATTTGAATGCTATGTCTTTCACATCACAACTTTAAAACTACAGTATACCTATACATTTAGTACTTTTCAAACTCTTTTTCCTTCATATATTTAAATACAATCAACTGCCATAGTTACAAAAACATATTACTTTTTTAAAAAAAAACTACTTAGAACTTTTAAAAATCTGAATTTAGCTTACTATGCATTAATTAGTATTTGAAATCTTTTTAAAGAAAAACATTTTTTGAATAAACAATAATTACATTTTGTGTCAAATGGGCATTATATGGAGTTATTTTTAACATTCTGCGCATATACAATTTTTTAAATACATTTCTATCACTGAAAAACTATCACTAACAGCTTTTAAAGTTTCAAGTCACATTTTCTAAATAATATTTTCAGGGAAATCATTTATTAAAGACGGTATAAAATGAACATTAGTGATATCACCCATAATGACCAGGGTGGCCGGACCGATGTCTCTGGTCATCCCCCTCGAGATTCACCAGGATGGGGAGGATGTTGGGAACGGATTACATATAATATTTTAGTTGCTCAGTTGACAACACCTTTTCAAAATTAGTTTTGCTTTGAGAAAAATAAAGAGATTTTTTGATACTTTTCAGTCTAATTTAATACCTACAAATTAACACATAATATTCCTAATTCCAGGAAGAATTTTTAGTGTCTAACATTTTCTTAAGTTCCGCTCTAGAATAATTCATTTTTCATCTTTTAAAAATCTTTAAGATAGACAAAATATTCCTAATAAATAATCTCAATAACAAGATTAATTAATTCTCAGCATTATCCATATTTATGCAGCTGTCTCTTTTTATTTATTTATGTACTTTGTTTTTAAACTTTTCATGACAAATGTTCAGTTTTTCTAACTTACCTTAATCTTCCCTACTAGTCAAATTATCTTCCAAAATTTGATTGAATATCCCTTGAATTTTCAAAGTTTCCTTCATTTCTGAAATTGTTTCACTATCAAAATTTTTCTCGTAACAACTTATTTCTCCACGCATACTAGGTGACAATCCTGAACATATACTCAAAGGGAGCAATTTCAATGGTGCGCTTCAAGAGCCAAATATATGGCGCACTTCGCCAACGAATCCTGGTCTCGGTCCAGAAGGTAAGTTATAGACAGAAGCTTAACAAAACATCACTGTGTTATATGGTTCAGTTTTTTTTTTTACTGCCCCAACTTTTTTATCTTTCATTTTATTCCCTCCTTAGCAAGCATTAAAAGAAAGTAATATCTTCACAATTCGTCAGAAATACGGCACCAAATTTTAAGACAAAAATTACTTCTTGTAGCATTGAATTTTATATTCTATTACTAAAAACAACAGAAGTGAAGATACGAGGAAATTTAATTGAACATAATTTTTCTTTAAACATCAAACTTTGATACGCTATTCAACAACTTTAAAACGGAACTTGCTTTATTTAATGGCGGTCCTTTCATTATCTTAAGACGTGAAGAAATATATAGTCATCAAGTAGTGAGGCATGCAACTATTGGGAAATAATTCACCGAATAATTTTTTCTTTATTTTGGGATTGTTGAAGAAATTTTTTTAATGATTATTTATATACATTCCTCTTTTTTTTTTTTTTTTTTGCGCTACCATATTCAGATAAAGGAAGAAATTTAAAAAGATATGAAATCTTCTGAAAGATAATCGAAATTCTTTGTACGTTTTTAATCCATTTTCTTCCTTCCATTGAAAAAAAATCAAGACGAAGATTCGCAAAGATTATAAACTCTTTCTAAAGTATCTTTCAGTGCATTATATTTTGTAGTGGTAACCGTTTTGCACGTTTGAAGTGGATAATTAGTACATATTTGAACAGTAGCACAGTATTAGTACATAGAATATGTCCGCGAGATATTTCTTTTGAAAAATAATTTTGCTTGAATATTTTTAATAGCTTAAAATAAAAATATTGTATCACATCAAATATCAAAAAGGAAAAATGATCAATAATTTGTCTTTTAATTGAAAAACAGTTTTTGTCTCAAAACGTTTATTCCTTTTCAGTTTTAAAAGACATTTACTCTTTAAGTTAAAAAGTATCTAAAGGAAATAAGAATCTCCACATAAAACCTTAAAAAGGCATAAATTTACTTACAACTCAGATTAAATTATTTATTTTTAAAGTTTCCACCTCAAAATATTTTTTATAAAAAAAAATATTATTAAATTTTATTTTTAAGATTTATATATCCATCAAATACCTACAGAATTTCCGTAATTTCTATGAAAATTGGATTGATATATATACGGAAAAACTACAAAAAAGAGCACTCGGATTTATAAACAGAAAACTACATAATAGATTGAAAATACCTCTTTCCCGAATCTTCGCTCATAGCAATGCATTAGTGAAAGTACTTTGTTAGCATTATAAACTATAGTAACTATGTAATTATTATATATAAATTCAGACTAACGGAACCATGATTTTTCTTATCTACATAATAAAATGCAATTTGAAAGATTATAAATGTTCTAATTAATTTTAAAAAGTTCGGTTAATTTACATCAATAATTTAAGATATGAAAATATTCATTATTCAAAAGATAATTTTAAAATTTTTGTTAATTTCCGTAAGTAATTACGATGTGAAACTGTTGATTAATGAAAAGGTAATTTTAAAATGGAGATCCTTGGGCAATGCTAATATCAATTAGCTTCTCAAAACACAACAAAAATGACTGAGAATTGGCAACCAATTGTTTCTGAGAACTTTTAATGGTTTCTTTAATACTTCATAATCTTTTATGTTTTTCATTTGAATTAACTTTTATAATCTTAGTTTAAGATCATAAAAATGCATTACTCTCTAATTGTTATCCGTATCGTGAAAATCATGCATCATATTCTTCATTACTTCTGAAATAAAATTAAGAAAAAATGCAGTTTGTTTATTTTTTTTTAATTTAAATTTTCAAAGGAGTATTGTATTAATTTTATTCTTTTGGAATAAACAACGTTTCAGTGAAGACAAACAATGTTCGATATCTTTTCAATTGAAATTACCTATTAAAGACAACTTTAATGTCATCTGTTATTTATTTTTCAAGTTGTCATATAAATTGCCTCGCCAGGGAACTCATTATTAATTAAGCTTTAACAAATTGCATCATATTGTAATTAAAAGGGCTTGCTCTTCAGAAATGTACTTGCATTCAGGAAAAGGAATCCATTAAAATTGAATTGTTTTGTTACAGATACTGAAGTTAAAAATAAATCTTACCATCTATCAGATAAATTTAAATGGCAAACAATTAACCTTTTTTAATACTTTATTTGCTATCTTGTGCCATGTTTATTGAAGTGAATTTTCGACTTCTCAGCTATTAAGATGTAGACGGATGTCAGAGAAATCATATCTGTAAATCGCGGGGAAAAAGCAAGAGGCACTCAATTCTGGAAGAACATGAAAAGTTGAGAATCACTCAAGAATAACGAACCAAAAATACGCACTGTAAAAGCATTGAAGCTGAGAATGACTTTAACATGACGGAATCTCAAAAACTCGAAGAACATGAAAGATAATCAATCATTCGAATGCACTTAAACAGACATCATTAAATGATGATTAGAAAATTGGAAATGTACATTAGATAGATTTCGCTTTTGTTCATTGGGCTAGTTTTAAAAAATAAAGTAATAACAATTAAAATGCAATTCTCATGCGAATACTTTATTTTTTTTTTTTTTTTGCTTATTGTGATTTTGTATTAATATGCATTTTATATTTAACGCAAGAAAATAATTAGAATTTTCTTTATTAAATTCTTCAAACTTACGATCGCATAATCTTGCATATTCTCACGGGTTAAGAATATTTACACCTGTATATGTTTGCATATACAGATGTAATTTTTCATTCTTTCATTACTCTTTCATTAATAAGATCCTTCGAGCTAAGAAGCTTTGGAATAATACAAGGCTTTAGTTTCTCTGTCAACGATACGAAAAATTCCCTGACTACTCTATTTTACCCTTCAAAATCCGTAATGACAGTCCGTGTACCTAAGGTGTTTATATAAAAAAGTGTCTCGCTTAGCCGAGGGTTACTAAGTAAATGTATACTGAAACACCATTTGAGAGCTCTCAGGAAATCTCCCTAACTACTTAAACTCATCTGAGAGAGTGTCTCTATCGAATAAAGTAAGCTCTTCGGGCATCCAATCAATCATATTTAACTAACGTGGGAGGGAATTTCTCAGTGATGGTCGAGTTTCTCGGGCATCCACTGCGGTTTCGTTGAACGGCCGTGTGAGGCTTTTCAACACTGAAAACGTTAAAGGATACTTCGTTCCATTGGCCCAGGTATCAAATATATATATATATATATATATATATATATATATATATATATATATGTAAATATTCTGTTTTCACTGTTAGGCAAATTAAAAAGAGTATATATTCAAAAATATGAATTAAATTTATATTATGTTTAAATATATGTTATATTTAATATTAGAAATTTTTTCAAAAGTGAATCATTTAAAAACTGGCCGATATAAAATATGCACCAGGGATAATAAATTCAGCATACGTATTTTAAGGCATTACAGTGAATTATAAAATATAATTTTATATCTTTATAGTAGAATTTATCCTTTATAGTTTGATTTTATTTAAATCAAGTATTGAGTTTTCCCATCAAGTTCCAATAAGAGATATTTCATTTAATTTTTTAGACTGTCATTTCAAACTGTATTTTGCAAGCACAGCAAAGGCTGTCGCAGCCGGCGTTTGTAATAGATACAAATCCTAAACGGACTGTAACCTCAAATTGACGGAATGTGAAAGATTCGGCAGGAAATATCACATCCACGGTTCGCCTTGGCACGCGCAGGACGCGCGCGTGGTCGGTGTACCGCGACAGCCGCACATAGCACAAATAGACCCACTCGCAGCAAATGGAGCGAAGGGTGCGCCTGAGGCTCCGAAAGCACTCGGGATGCTTCGGGGTGGGGGGAGGAGAAAGAGGACATTTAAAAAAAAAAGAAGTCCACCCATTTTGTATTCATTGTACTCTCGCATTTAAGGGGATTAGAGGAATGTTTCGATTTGTAGCAATTGCTCTTAAGCTCCGCTTTGAGGTTGTGCGGTTAAGACAACGAAAGGTTAAGCTACTCAAATTTGCATACATTTCTGTTCAATTCGTCAAAGTGATAACTTCGATCTGAAAAATATCGTTCATCTTCTGATTGGAAAAATGAGTTTCTGTGATTGCTGTGTCATGAAAGTAATCACATCTTCCTAAAGAATCGATATATTAAAATCTTAAGCTAAAACGCTCCTAAATTTATCGCCACTTAAGGAAAAGTTTCTTATTTGTCTTATTATATACATACATTCTCATGTAAATTTTCTAAGAATGTATATCTTTGTATAAATATAAGCATTGGATGCCGACAAATATAAGGTAATTTAAACTAATCTTATAACAGGAAAAATTATTGCACTCTTTTCAATTTCATTAAACATTATATTTTAAAAAAAATTTAACTATGTGAAAAAGTTATTATAGAAACCTTTATGTAGAATTTTGAAAAATTACAGAATAGTTCGTGTATACCCGGGGGCTTAGATTTATTTATTTTATATCTCTTTTAAGCATAACGTTTTACCACACCTTTGTTTAAAATATTTTTATTTACACATCGTAATAAATTGCGCAAAAAAAAAAATATTATTAGAATTATGTAAAAATATAACATATTCTTCAGTAATTGATTGAGATTTTGATTGAGAACTAAGATCAGTAAGATTGAGACAGCTCCATGAATAGGTGCTTTTCTTTTTCTTCTTTTTTTTCGTGCTGTTGTTTTTAATTAATATTAAGAATATTCATTTGCTACAAATCCATGATTTAAGTGTCACAAAACAAATCTGATCATTCTTTTATACAAACATGAGTTGTAAATATAATTATCTACGACATTTTCCGTGACTTTTCTTATATGTTGTATCGCTTGTCAGTTAATCTCATTTAATTCCATTAATTCTTCAACAACTACAACATTAATATTCAGTTTTTTTTAAATTCTTTAAAAGCATAATGTTATTTTAAGATTATTAAACTAAAAATTGAAAATAGAATTGAAAAAATGTTAATCCTGCATAATATGGCCTATTTGAAATTAGTTATAATTTATCTAATAAAATTGTCTCGATGGTCGTTCAGTGAACATAAACTTTAAAAAAAACAAAAACACTTTTAATTATTTTGATAAGTAATTATTTTATCTGACAATGATATCGTACTAAACTGCATTTTCAATATTTCAATTTCTTGAAGTATATTTTCATAATTTAACACTGAAGTTTTAAATAGTTCATACTAAGAATTAAGCTTAAATTATGACTTTACGACGATGATGAGGTTCCAATGAATTTAAATTGTTCTCTAAATATAAGACCAAAAGGTCAAAGAAATGCGTAAATAAAAGTTGGTAGGCCTTTTTTTTTTTTAAAAAAAATATATTGTATGAGCAAAACAGTCTTTTCATTCGTTTGAAATTTTTTCTCTTGAACCAAAATGCTTTCAGAGTCGCAAATCATGGATGTTTTTTTAAAGCATGCTATGCTTATAGTTTGATCTTCATCTATAAGCAAAAGTTCTCTCTTACGTATCTACATCAAATAAAAAAAATGCAAAAAAAAAAAAAAAAAAAAAGGCAGAAATGCATGCTCTCTGATTTTAATGACTGGGTGAAAATTCTATAATAAGAACACAAGTTGAAAATTCTTTGAAGAAAGAATATAGATTATTTCTGATATAGTAATGCTGATTCTCCAATAGATAAGGACCTCTTATACATCTCACTCGATGTAACACTGCGTTGTTTTACGTCTAGCAATTAATCAAAATGGCTGTTTCATGCAAGTGTAGTAATCATTTTCAAAGCAATTCCTACAACTTCCTAAAGTTGAGAAGCATTCAGAAGCACCGAGATATTTCTTTACAATAGCATAAGTTTAAAGAAAATATCTCGTTTTAGCAGTGTTGAAAACACGTGAAATAAGAGACATGTGAATAATCACTTAAGAAATAAAAGTTAACTTAATCGAGTGATCAGTCTAAATTGAAATATCCTTGCGCAAAATGTTTTCAAGAGATCTGTTGCAGCCTTTGTTGTCCGTCTATAAAAATTTCTAAGGTCTTAAAACAGTTGTGAGAGGGAAATAATAATTTTTACTGGCCACATTTATAGATGTCATTATGAGGAACTCTCTACCCCTTGTTTATTTTATGACCTTATTAGAGATGCTCGCATTGTATATCCAAGTACATTGTTTTGATGCTAAAAGCATCTTTTTATTTCAATATTTGGTAACAATCTTTAATAAAGAACCATGTAAATATTTTTTTCCGGCTATTTATAGGTGATTGTTCGATCGATATTCCTAGAAGTTCGTTGTCCTTATATTTATTAATCTCGACGATTTTATTTATTAATGGAAGACTAAAATCCAATATTTATAAAATAATATTTGTGTAATGATCAATTTTAAGTGCTTGATTGTATATCTAATAAGGAAAGCTATTACTATTTGAAATGAAATAACAGGTATCGAACTCCTATCAAAGTTTATTTTGTTTAAAAAAGCAGGTTTTTCTGGATCTATTAGCTTTGTTCAAAACATATAGATGCTATCTGTGCTCATACGTGCTGAAAGTGACTGAGATAAAATTTTCTTCCACTATTTGAGCTCAAAACAACGGTTGCTGGAGCCCTCAAGATATCATTATGTCCCATTTTATGTCTCTGCTTTTACCGCAGGGAAGCAGCCACTTTAATTCAATGTTTCAATAGTACTGGAAACGGCATGTTAATTCCTAACAGCTCTTTGAACAATGGCTAACTATCACGTGCCCCAGATCCATATAAATATAGCTCCGGGACAGAGCTATTATCCTCTAACTTTCTAAAAACGATCCCGCTCGCATCGCACATGCTCCTTGCTGTGCTGTTTGATGCTTCCTCTATGACAGCAATGAAAGGCAAAATGCCTTCCTAAAATGACTAATGGTACCGAAGCGTAGATGGTCTTTTCCCCAGAAGGCCTGTTCTTCAGGTTGCCATGATTCGGTTTTCGACCAAAACCTTCGGAAATATACTCAAGAGTCACACCTGGTTGATTCTCATGCATTATTCATTTATGTTTTCTACTTAACGGGAAATGTCGCTGAAATTTTTCAATGTTTTTTTTCCTCAAAATGAACGAAAATATCATGTTTGGTGAAATAACTTCACCCCTTTGCTTGCTCATTTGACTTCATTTAATGTCGCATTTCGTATTCTGGACTTGTTTTAGTTTTCTATCGTTATTGTGTCCACATGATTTTTTTGCGGATAAAGTTGTCTGATCCTGGCTCAGACTATCCACACTTCCAACACTAATCGGCGGATATTTAAGACGTATTTCAGACGTTATGACTCAGTGTCTGCCTTTCCGTTAACGGCCTACTTAGGAGATTAGTGTAGCGGGGAGACATTTTATTATTACCTTTTATTTTTCAAGGAATCAAAGTATCGGACCTGCTGACAAAAAAGTCAAAGGATTCACTTTCGGTAGTATTCGTTGATAGCATAAAGAAAGAGATGTCAGAGAATTATGGCAGTAATCCTCTAAATCTGTCATTGATACTGACGGTAATTCCATAACAGCAAGACTGGTGTCTCTTAATAAATAATAATACGGATAAATTAAGATAAAAAAACAAAGGATGAAAGGAAAAAGAAATTTTGCAATACTTCGTGGTATTTTCGGTTTAAAAAAAATCAATCAATTGCGTCAGTAGTGAGAATCTTTATGGCACTTAATCTTACAGAAGTTAATGCATTATCTCTTATATACACTAGTCTATGCTCGTCTTGTTATACCGTTATGTTGTTGTGTTTATTTTTTCAAAAGCTGAATGTAATTGATTATAAATAATGCACATACACACACAAATATATATATACAGGGTGTTCATTAATTATTGCCGAGGTTTCCGTACCTTTAACTTTCGAATAAAAAATATTACGCAAAAACCGATTACGTATTCGTAAATTACAACTCAAAGAATTTTATTAATGGTATTAAAGGGTAAATCTTGCACAATTTGCACTTTGTAGGTATTCAGCTGACGGCGATTCTTTGAGTTGTACTTTACGAATACATAATTCTTTGAGTTGTAATTTACGAATACGTAATCGGTTTTTGCGTAATATTTTTTATTCGAAAGTTATGAGGTACGGAAACCTCGACAATAATTAATGAACACCCTGTATATATATATATATATATATATATATATATATATATATATATATATGTAGCATAAATCGAAGACTTTTTTGTGATTTCTACCTACAGGGATTTAAATTTTTTTGTTACTAATTACATGCGTCTTGTACAATCAACTTAACATTTTTTAAACCTTCCCAGTGATCGAGTTCAGCTATAGCTATTTTTATAAAAGTATTTTTAGTTCCGACATATCAGTGACGTTTGCAAATATCATGGTCTTTTGAGATTTCCCAACTCTGAGAAGTAAAGTGTAAATAGGCTTATGGACGGTCTTTAACTTTAAAGTGCTTCGTAATGAGCTACTGTAACACCGTCACCATTTAAAACTTTCACTTTAGCTCTACAGGCCATTAATTCCGCACACTCTATTAATTTCTCTCTTGGAGTCTTCCTAATGTCGTTTATTAGTCGACTGACATTGTGAAACTTTGTAACATTTGTTAAATCAGAGGTCGTGCTAAACTTGGATGTTGAAATTTATATGAATCCTTTTTTTTTTCATGAATTTATTAATAGGTCATATTTCAACTGTTTATATGCTTTGATGCGTTAACTTTTAAGCTCCAAATCTAAATGTTTTTTTTTCTTTTCATTTATTACATTTAATAACTTGTGTTCGCTATTCGTGCTTACTTTTACGTTTTCCATTTCCCTTTTCTTTTTTTTGGGGTTTTCTTTTGTTTGTTGTTTTGTTATTTTGCTCATTTTACATCTATTTTTCACCCTCTCTCCAAGATCATAACTTTATTCAGCTTTTTTTTATCAGCAGGGTTGCTTTGGTAATTAAATTTCTTTTTCCTTTGTTAATTAAGTGTTACTTTCAGGTGACTAAAATTAAGTTTTAAATTCCCCTATCTTTATTTCTGCAATATCATCGCATGTTTTCTTTCTTTCACTTTTGCTCTTCTTCTTTACGTTATCAGTTTATGTTCGTTGCAGATGAGTTTCAAAATTTTCGATTAAATGTTAATGAGTTTTTATTATGGAATAATAATTAATTTATGGATTAATAACTGATAATAGTTGTAGAGGAAAAAGTATTAGAAGAAAATTTTTTGTAGTTATTAGACGAATATCATTTTGGGATTACAAAAATTTCATCATACTTCCAATTTCATTTTGCTCTCCTACTAATATTTTTTTACAAAAATTTCACTACTGTATCATTCAAATGTATTTCAAATGTTTATGAACACGAAAATTCTAAAACAAACCTTTTTATTTCTGTCGGGGGAAAAAAATCGATTTTATTGCTTTTGAAAGATGAAATCTCTAACTTGGAGATATTTTTCTGTTAATTTTAAATCAGCACAGTTACGGTCTTATGCTATAACACCTTATGCTTAAAAAAAAAAAAAACTCTAAAGCAAGTGTTCCTTCTTTTAATAAGTAATGCAATTATTTCGTATTATCTTCTAAGAAAAAAAAATTAACTTTTCAAGAATGTTACAATGTTTTCCGAATCACAATTTTACTGTCCGAGATGTTATCATTCATTCCGGAAATCTGCTTCCAGTTAAAATTTCCAACAATTCTTAATGTATCCATCCTTCACCATGAAAAGTGACTCGAGTTATAGTGAAGCAATGCCGTCGCTTACAAGTTCCAGATAAAAATCCTTGGGTTTGTTTTGTTTTCCATCTTTCCGGTAGAGTGGCCATCAAGGGTTTCTGAATTACTGGCGTTTGTCTCCCTCGGAGAGGAATAATTTCTCATCCCATCGCCCCAGAAGGAAAAACATGCCGTTGCGACATGTAGATTTTCCAGTACGCTCCCATTCGGCTATTAATGCAAGCGACGAGGCGAGCGAATCTTGTTTAACTGCCTTCCTGTTAACCAAATTGCGCAATGTCATCTCCATCTTGACTCGCGAAGTATAGACTTCTTCGGAGATCATTATGGTTGGTTTCGTCCCCTCTTATGTCATCTAATAGATTAGGCCGACAACCTGTTTTGCACATACGTTTCGGTTTTGTTTGTGGATATAACTGCGATTGAATTATGTGGGCAAATAAATATAAGACTCTAGACGAAAGGTACCAAGTAAAGAACTGGAATTTTGGTATTTCAAATACAATTTACCAAATTCAAATGCATTTTTAAAAAATTAAAATACAGTCAAGTTTTTGTAGTTGTTGGAAGCTTTCTAAATATGAAATTGTCCAGGTCTGCTATCCAAACTAGAAAATGAAATTCAAGGCTGCGTGGAAGTGGGTAATATATGGGTAATGTAAGTAAATGTTACAAAGGGAAGTGATTTGAAAGGCTTTCTTGAAACATACCAAGTAATTTCACAAAACTAAATATTATTTTATTCATTATTAATTGCTTTATTTGCCTATATCATTTTTCTGTTTACTTTGGTATATATACATCAAGGTAAGACAGCTTATAAATTGCGAACTATTCATACCATGCAGTTCCATGAATAGACGATTACATGCCAGTAATTTACTCAGTATTCAACATATTAGAATGCAATACTGGTTTTTTTTTTTTTTTTTTTTTTTCGAATTGAAAGTGAAAAATCATATTTTACAATTTTATGATACTTCGACTCTTTAAATGTGAATTTCAATAAACTTATTCTAGTTTGCTTCAAAATCTTACATGAAAAAATTAATATTTTTCTGAATTTTTTAATAAATCTTCTTATTATAAGGATTGTTTAAAATTAAATAAGTGAAAATCGGGAACGTAGATATTTAAGAATTGGTATGGATATACAATGATGCAGTAATAATCTTATCGTTACACGCTTCCTACCTTCATTGATTTTGAATGATAGAGAAACAGTTATGTGCAACTTATTCATTTTATTCAGAGTAGTATGTATTCAACTGAAGATAAAAAAAAGTGAAAAAAGACCAGAAATATAGATTTTTTATATATTTTTTTGCAACTATATTCTTTTTAGGTCGATTTAAGATTGAACTTTGGCGTTTTTATTATTTACTTCAAATTATAAAGAAAATTATATTTACTTAACATATTGATAAATGAAAAATATTAGATTCAATTTTGTTCTCTTCCCAGCTTCTAATAATTAATTTTTTATTGGATACCGATAAAATATCGATTCAAAGAAATGTCAATTGCTCAAAATCTTTTAATACAGTGAAATATGACTTTATACTAATAGTTTGAATAAGGGTATTTAAATTTCATCCCTTTTCCAGTACAAGTAAAGCTCAAATAATAACTCAACTGCTTTCTATGTATTTCCATCAATTGAATAAAGAAATATATTGACCGTAAAGACAAGTTACAACATAAATGAGACATTGGCATGAAAGACTTTCAATATCAGTGTAAACTCGCAGAGATTAGTCGCTAAACTTCCTATTAGATCGAAAGACGTATCTCACAATAGCTATTTTTAAAGCAGAACACATATTAAAATAAATTGCACTTTGCTTTTGTGCAATGGTATAATTTTCTGGAAGAAAAGGGTAAATTACACAGCTGAAGGGTAACGCGTTATGAAGCAGATCGGCACCCCACCTCCCTGCAATAACCCATTTTTCTAAAACAGAGAATGTAAGAGCAGGACCTCGAAGAAAAAATAAAATAAAAGACAAGAACCTTGTTCTTTTCCCAGCGTACGAATTCCGGCCGCTTACGTACGCGTGAGTCGCCCGGAGCAGAATCCTGCGTCTCCTGGCACAGAACTTTCGAACGAATGATCAGTCAAAAGAAACGACGAGGAATCGAACCAGACGATTATTACCTTCTCTCGGAGGACGTGACTCCCCTATTAACATCCCAACTTCTCCCAAAAAGCAGTAACGCATAAATAACAAAAACAAGAGAAAAAAAAAAGACGGCTGGGTATTTGTCGCCAACCAGGAAATGCTCGGAAAAGCACAACACCGTATCAGTGCCATATGGGGTTTCTGTTCCTTATCATTCGAAAACTTCTGGCTAACCAAAAATGCAATGAACCTCTTCAAACGTCGTCCGAAAACGACGTTTTAAGGGCTATTAGGAGTTGAGCACTCTTTAACTGTAACGCTTCTTTTCTTGAAAGGGTACTAGCCCATCACCCATAAGGATGGACCAGCGCTCAGACTTTTTTTTATATTCGGGACTTCATTTCATCCAGAAAAATATTAGTAGCTCTTTCAGTGAGAAATAAAAAAATGACATTTAAGTGATCCCAAATTTACTTGAAAATATGAAAGCACAAAGGTAAAATTAAGCCTTCATGAGCCTTTATTTAAATATATTCTTTCGTTATAATACTTTATAATACTTTTCGTTGTGCTCCAAATAAATAATGTTTTCGAAATTACTTTTTAGGCATTATTTTCCAATGTTTTATGGCAAAATATATGTCATCTCTCATGAGGTTTTTACCACTTTTTGAAAAAATAGTTTTTGTTTTGAAGTTGTTTCATAAGTAAGCCTTTTTAAATTTCTTCCATGCGAAATTCCATTTCGTCCGAAGAAAAATTCCATTATTCTATCTATCTGTGGAGACATTTTAGATCATCCCAATATTTATATGATATATGAAATCAGAGAAGAGAAATAAAGCATTCAAGGCAACCGAAAAGAAATTTAGCTAAACATGGTATATTTAGGTGAACAGTTTAACGAAATGTTTTAAATCAAGATGGTTTTTATAATAACTTTCCTTATTAATATTAAAAGATTTGATCGCTGCTAAGTGTCAACCCCGAAATTCAAGTAAGCGACATCATTTGACGTCGAAGCTAACGGCATTAGAAATACTGATTAGACAGTCAAGGCCATTCAACTGTTTTCACTTTGGTTTCATTCTATTCATTTCCATTTGCATTCTGTATAGTGTGCAAACCAAGGTTGAACCGAGAAATTGGACTTTCTAGTGAATGACTATCGTTTCATAACTCATGATCTGTCTCTTGGACGAATTATGCAAATTAGTATTTATAAAATAATATATATATCAAATTAAGCTTAATGCAAACATGTAATTTCATAGATATAAAAAAACAAGTTAGCATTTAATTCATTGATTAGTTTTGCTCAGAGCCAAGATGAATTTATGTATTAGTTTTCCTTTGGGAGAAACTCACCAATAATAAAATAAAAGTAATACAGCGAAATCAGAGATTGCTGACAATTTCATAATTTCAAATTTTTTTTGAATTTAATTCAACCTACAAAAGATGATTAGGCGATGACATTTTCGGTATTGAAATTAGATATACTGTTCATTTTTTTTTTATTTTCACGTCTTTTTTTAAAAAAGAGTTAATGTCTTTTTAAAGTTTTACTTGAACTAATAATCTCAGGAATTTATAGCAAGAAAGACTGTTACCCCGTGTTTCCAAATTGATTTCCAAACAATTTCAGTCCTCCATATTCGTATTCTAAGAATTACATACATTATTGTTACGGTTCACTCCATAAATCTCTTTCCTTAATTTTAAACAATCAGTAGAAAACTTAATGAACTGCCGCAATTTCTGCTTCAGATAAAATTGAGAGTTGTTCCCTAATGATGGTCTAAACTATCGCTAAATCGTTTCAGTCAAAATGAAGGGAAAAAATCGCATTTTGAAACACAGACTTGATGTTTATCATGTTCAGATTTTTTTTTTTTTTTCACTTTTTGTGATTGTCGAATTAGCATATGGGTGTTTGAGTTTCCTAATGGCACAAATAGAAAAGCAATTTAAGTGCCTTTTTCCTATAATAACGGACAATATATTGAACTAGTACTATTGGAATAATTTGATTAAATACAGCAATTATTTTGATCAAAAAATAAGGAACCGAGTATGATCATCTTAGAAATTTTGATTCGGAATGACGATGCCTGCTCCGACTTCGCGTGCTCGAATCCAACGCTCGGATGGACTCGTGACTGCTCGTAGAATCTGAGAAAGCTTTTCGACACCCAATAATGACCGTATCTTTACCCCTACCACTTCACGACTCGAAAAGTGATACACAACTCTGGCTCGATTTTCCGCCGTTTTGATAGAATTTTTGCGTGACGTTTATTTTTTAGTCACTGGTTTTTGTGGTTTTTCGTTACAAATTGAAAGAATCACGCTCATATCAACCTACTTCATCACGCTCGTTGCGCGGAATCCAGCTTTTTGTGCAAAAAACGGATCTCTGTTGGTTAAAAGATATTGAGAAGCGTAAAGAGGCCTTTTAGAGTCACGGTGTTTGACTCTGATCTAGCGAAGTTTGGATTTAACTTTCCAAAAATTTTATAAAGCAAATTGTAAATTTAAAAGGCTATAGTCTTGCTAGAGTATATTGGAAAAAATTGTAATTAATTTCATTTGTTAAATATTTTTTTAAAAATGCTTATGATGAATATTTTAAGATAAACAAGAATTTCGACAAAATAAATCTCCCTCCAGGTACATTATAAAAAGTATGCAAAGGTTTGAAATATAATCTTGTCTTGAAATACAACATTCAAGTCTTATTTATTCAAAATATTTTGTTTTTGATAGAATTCTTACACAAAATAGTTGAATATGAGAAATCGTTTTAAAAATGTACAAATATTTTTACACAAACTTTGTTTAATCCATAGCTGTATTTCAGAAAATTTACATTTGAATGCATAGTTTAAACATATTGCCAAAAACAGAAAAAAAAAAACAGTTGATAAGACAAAGTTTGTCAAAATTAAAGTTGTAATACTTACCAAATATTTTTAAGCTGATAACATGGATGTATTTTATAAACATTTTATTATGAAGTGAATCGTAATTTAGTATTGAAAATGAATGGTGCGAAACTTTAACATGATAAAATTAAAAATCGTTTCATAAATATAATATATTTGTATACGAATAAATCTGACATGTAAATCCAGAAAAGTGAAAGCCTTCAAGACAAAATAATAGCAAATAATATTTAAAAAAAAAAGCATTTAAAATAATTTAAGAATGTTAAATGTCTAAACTCTTATATTTAAGATGCATGTCACCATTTAAAAAAAAATGCCTCATCAGTCCTACGTGCACGATTTCCGAAGACTTGATTCATAAGGCAATTTCTAGTCTATGCAAGACTTTCCTCCGATATTTCCACAGTCCAGCCTCGTAAATAACCACCTCTCCAATTTAGCGGGATGTAGAACAAAGATCGTTCAGACAAAGGATCTTTATCAAGGGGCCACTTAAACTGGCTTGACCCTACCAGACAGGTGCAATCCGACCCCTTCGATCTGAAACATGGTCTCGACCCCTGGTACCTCCTCCAATTTTATGCCCCTCCATTTGCACCCGCCTCACGTACGCCACGTCTAATTTGTCACCTACAGCTCCCGTTTTCCATGACAGGCGAAGGAATAATTAAACCCAAACAGAACTCCGTGGTTCCGAACCGTAAAATACAGGAAACAGAGAGCCGCTCTTAGAGAGCAATTTAGCCTATTATTTTTTCACGTGCGATTCCCCTTCCACCTGCAAGCAGCGCGTCAAATCTTGACACAGATTGGAAGAAGATGGAATGATTCTCTTTTGATACTGTGGATTTAACAAGACAAATCTCTTAATTTGGCCAATAATAGGTTTACTTTGGGTTGTTAATACTCCAAAGATCATTTAGATTCGATTTGTTTGAACATCTCGGAGGTCTTCCGCTGCTGTGCGGTTTTCGGTTTGGAGAAGCATACTATTTTCCCATCGAAAGCTTATAAATGATTTTGTTTCAGTTTTGCGAAGTGTACTTCTTAACACACAGCTGGTGGAATACTATTTGCATTGGGACTTTTTGAAGCTGTTGAATTTTTGATTTGATCATATAGTTTTAAACGGATCTTAACATTACGCAAGTTGAATTGTAATGGTGAATAATTAATCATTTATCGAAATTGAACAGATGGTTGTTTGTTTGAATTCGAGCGGAATTTGCAGTCTTGTCAACCTTTTTAAATATTTTTGGTAGCGAGCTTTGATTTTCAAGCTTTAGCTTATTTTAACTTTCCCATTTACAAAAGTATATCTAAATATTTTGCTACTAAATCAATCGCTTTAAGTTCGATTTCGTAACAACTAAAACCCCAAAATAATGCAAAAAATTTATTTTTAACTAGATAGAATAAGGAATAGTTAACGTAATCCCTTATCTATAAGCTTAGAACTGATTTATGAATACTAATCTATTTTTACTTGCTGTAGACAAAGGGAAAATTGGAACAAATACTTGCGACTTTTGGTAAATGGTAATTAGAAATGGTAAATAGAAATCTCTGTTGAATCTCAAAGGCAGCAAATTTACATTTCAAATAATCTATTTCAGCTTTTAAGTTATCCTTGATGTTTCAAGCAAACTTTTCCTGTTCATGTAAACTGGAAAAAAAATTTAATGAAATTGCATATATTGGGAATTGGTATATCTAAACTATCTTGAATATCTCTTAGTATTTAGTTCGAATGCATTAATAATAGTTTAAAACGTATACAAATATATGGTAAATTTCCTTACGCGCTTCGCTGATTCTTACTACAGTTGAAATTTGAGAATTTCGGAAGTCGCTTACGAAAAAGCAATAAACACTTGCCGATGAGTCGTATACTATTCTTAGTTTCTATTCCACGAATTCATTTCGTACCTCTGTTTTTGATTCAGTTTAGTTTTAGAATTTTATTATTAGTGCAATAGCTAAAAGGACAATTTTAAGTGATAAAGCAAATTAATTGAATAAGAAGATACAAAAGAAAAAAAAATGGGAAGGGAAAAAAAAAAAAAAAAGGGGAATGAAACTTTCACAAGTACAGTATCAACAAATTTGAAAAATCAATGTTAATTCCAAATTTTTTTTTAAATGATAATGAAATCTTTACTAGTACAGTACCAACAAATTTGAAAAATCAATGTTAATTTCCAATTTTTTTAAAAAAAATATTTTTTTATTAGCTTGATTCTTTTAAGTCTTTAATCTTTTTAACACACAAACACAATACGGATAACTACTATAGTAAGAAACTGAAGAGGGAAAAAAATGCAGTGTATAATTCTGTGCATCTTCGAATACATCGATAGTACCGTACATATATATAATCTTATTTCTATAAATTGACCCCCCCCCCCGGGAATCTTCAAACTGTCCAACTGCTTATATATTTCGTGTTCAAGTATACATATCAATTTTTAATCTTTTAAAAATATATACATTTTAAGAATTTTTGCATTCCATATTTATTTTTCCATAGGGTATTTTCAAAAGAACATATATGGTATTATAACATACATGGAACATATAGGGCATTTTCATTAGAACATATATAAAAATCACACCTTTTCGTTACACTTTAACAAAGAAAATAAAATTATCTCAATTAATTCATTTAATATAAACACTTTCATTATCTTTTTGTTTCACATCCCCATTCTAAGCACGCTAATAAATGATTAATAATTCCCTAATGAGATTGCTTTTCATTTAATGAATCGTGCATCTCAAACGTTATATGAACAAGAGATTATATAAAGAGCCAATAAAATCACATAAGCAGAATTTTAAGCTTCTTAATAAAGCATGAGCGAAGTGCAGTTACTTAATCAATCCCATTTAAATCCATTATAATTTTTCGCTGTATCCATTAAAAAAACTTAATTCCTTTATCAAACATTCAGTTAAACATTTCATGCTAATAAACCATTCCCCTCCCTTCCCCACTAACGACTTTACACCTCTGAGAAACAATTCAGATCACTCCTTGCCTTTCTCAGAAAAACTGAGCAGCAAAGTTCCAGTCCAACTACTCTTGCTTTGAACTTGGAAAATAAAATTCTTCCACGTGGAGTCTTTAAGTCGTAAAATGTTAAACGATTCGCTGATTCGTACAATAAGATACATTTTTCTCAAGCCAGTGAATTTTGTCGCAAATTTCTGTTTCGATTTACTTTTTTTTTCCTGCTTCAGTTTTTCGACGCCCATTTTTGTAACGCATTGCTGGTGAACGTTTACAGTTCTTGTGTGTCATTTACATAATGATTCAGTCGAAATCAACGTACATTGCTTTTGGGATTAAAGCGTAGACACTACAAGCTACAAAATTAGTTATAATTACATAATTTTTAATTTTTATTTTGTTTTATGAGAATCAATATAGCATTGAAAAAAATGTCGATAATCAATTTTTTTTTTATTTTATTCACTAATAATATTTTATCCAACCGAAAGATTTTTTATAAGGATTGCATGAATTTGTAAGAAATGATCTACACAAATTTTTAATTCATTTTCTTTATGCTTTATAAAGAGAGAAAAAAAAATGCTTATTTGGATTATAAAGCTAAGTTGGACTGAATAAATTCTTCTCATGAATCATTCATTTTAAATATAATTAATTGATGATGCCTTGTATGCTTCGGTTCAATTAATAAGTCTTAATATCCTGTTTGCGCTTATAGATTTTAAGCTGATTATGTAGTTACCTAGATCGCGACTTGATTTACATTTGAATCTACAATTAAAAACTATTTTTCTCTTCATTAAGACTTAGAAAGTAGGGCTAGCATTAAATAAAATGAGTTACTTCTATATGGTTAAAATATATTTAATTTTTATCAATACTTTTCTTAAAAGTTCAATAATTATTATGAAGATAAAATTTACAAAAACTGATACTGAATATTTTTATTCTTAAAATGTTTCGATATATTCACAGAATATACAGACACTAATCTTAGTTCGATAACTAGTTTCTAAATTTATAAAGATAAGGATATACTTCAAATAGATTTTTTCAAAAATACTCTACATGACGTAATTTTTTTTTATTTAATTTGTTTGCTATTTTCTTGTTTGAGTTAGTTAATGCGATTTTAAAAAATATATTTTGTTACCTACATTTAGTGAAATTTTCGTAATACATTGACACTTTACTCAAAATAATAATAATAAATAAATAAAAATAAAAAATAAAGTTCCGCTCATTTGCAACTGAAATTGACTCAAAAGGGATGAAAAGCGAAATTATAATTATTTATGCCATTTAGAGCAATTTTTCAACTGGAAATACTTGTCTATCATTAAAAAAAATTATAAATGAACTACTAAACCACTATCAAAATGCACATTCTGTATATTAATTATTTTCTGCATCTGTTCCTGACTTATTTATAAACATTTAACAAATTATAGTTCTTTACGGAAATAAATTACATTCAACTGATCACTGCTCTTCCTGTTAAATTCTACTTCTCGCTGAATAAAGAGGAAAAATTCTTTTATAAAAGATAGTCTGTCTATGAGCTGCAAAGCATAGAATAGCTATAACAAACAATTCTCAAAAAAAAAAAAAAAAAAAATCGTCTATTCCTTTGACCCTGTACACTTAACTTGTGTCTTCCTAGGGCCATATATCCAATTACGGAACGTACCTGGAATACCGAATCTAAGAAAATATGAGAAGTTGCGCTTTTCATTATTTTTTATGTATTCATGCCCCCCCCCTTTTTAATTCGCAACTTCATTTGTGCCCTGCTCGCCAAAAAGAGGCGCTTTTGTGTGGCGTTATTTTTGTTTTTGCTCGCTCTTCATCATCGGGAGTGCGTGAAGAACAGCAGTTAGCCAATCGGGGTGCGTGAGGCATTCGAAGAAGGTGAGCGGAACATAAATTTCGCGTCGCGGCAAACCCTTAGCAAAATACAAAAATTCATATAAATAAAACGCGCCGCGGTTTTTGAAAAAGAGAAGGCTCGTTTGCGCTATTCGATTGGAGGGGCTGCAATTTTTGGCTCTTTATCGTTTTTGCTGTCATTAAGGTGCAATTTTACAGTCAATGTAGGGAGGAAAAAATTATTTTTTCAAAAATAATCATCAGAAAAAATGATAATATTTCAGATCATTTGTAAAAACATTTTGGCTTAATGATTTGCTTTTGCTAATTCAGTGATGTTTAACAAATCATCCACATTGCTTTATATTTTGCATTATTTTGTGAATTTTTTTTTTTATTTCTTTGAATTTTATATCAAAGATATTAAAGCACAAAATTAATGCACTTTTAAATTTTTTAAAAATTTTTCTTGAAATATTCGATATGATATAATAAAAGCTGAAAGTCTTTGCAAAGCCTCATTGTTACATAAAAGAAATCAAAATTTTTCTTAAAAATTGGTTTTATTTGACTATTTACACTGGCTATACATGATTAATTATGGCAAAAATCAGATAAGACAATTCGAATTATAAAAATAGACAGAAGAACATGAAGAAATGTGCAAACATGGTTGAGTTGTTTTCCTATTATTAAAAGATGTTCGAAATTAAATGTAGAAAAGCTTATCTACATATAAAAATAATGCACTCTATAAAATTTTCTTCCTCTTTTTAGTGCTTGTTTATTGTTATTCGAATGAATTATTATGTGTTATTTCGTTCTTATAGTGAACATTTTTAGAAATGCTATATCACTTTTCTAAAGCTGTCAAATATTTTCTTATTTTAAGTTTTCTTCTACTTTTTTTTTTTTTTTTTTGAAAAAATATCCTTGCTTTTTCTTATGATTAATTTCTAAAATAAAATATCCATTAAATACCTATCTACTTTTTATTTTTTATAAAAAAAAAAAATTTCTTCTTTCTGCAAATGCAGTGATAAGTCAGTTAAAACACAGGCAAAATATAATTTTCAGAAATATCCAAAAATATATATATATATACTTGAGTGGGTTTTTTTATATGCTCTATCTTTCTTTTTAGTTAGTCTTGAAGTGACAAATTTCTGAACACCTTAATAGTGTAATAAAATATAATGATGCCAAGAGAGAGAAAAAATTCTATGACGTTCTTCAGACTTTCAAACTCAGATTGATAATTCAATTTCATTTAAGGTTTTATTCCAATTCTACTCATTTTAGCCGCCACTTGGCTCTTTTTTCCTAATTTGGCGCTCTTCCTGGGTAGGAAACCCTATCTGAGAAGACGGAAAATTTTTCATATATTTTTTCTTTTTTATTCCCGAAAACTAAAAATGATTGAGACATAACAACTCAAGCTATCGCAGCGACAGGGCAATTAGAGTGCTTTTACCTGCGGCAGGGGGGGGGGACATGGGAGGGAGCGCTCTAGAGGTAGGGTAAGCGATGTGTTGGTAATTGGGTCTCAAAGCGGCCGCAAGAAGATAGTTAGGAGCATTCCGGCCGAAAACTACATAAAAGTGAAGCAATTGCGGTTTCTTTGAGGGACCATCCACTGCTTGTACAATCAGCAGTCATTTATGTTTATGTATTTTTGCTCTCTTACTTTTTGAATGCACCAAGGCAGTAAATGTAATTTAAAACTAATAGAATGATTGTAGGATCTTTCAGTTTTATGAAATAATGGAAAGTTATTAGCTCTGTTATTTTACACGATACATGTACTTCTGTTTATGATATGTGATATATTCTGTCTGAAATGTTGATAGATGCATTAAAAAATCTTTACATTGCTTTAGATATCAGTAGCGGAAGACGAAATGGCTTTTAAGTTTTTTGCTTTGATAGTCGAAAATTGTACGTAAATCCATTTTTAAAATCTTTTTCATATTTTTCTGCAGTGCATTCAATTGAAGACGCATAATCAAAATTAAAATATTCTATTTGTAAACTGATAAATTGTTCCAGTATTTCATTCTAAGTTTTTTTTTCCCATATAAAGCGAACTGTCTAACTCTTATTTAGATTTCAAACTGATATATTTCAGTTTTAAGTTACTATTTATATATCCTCTTTTTTAAATCTTTTTCATTTATAATTATATTTATTATATGATTAAAACATAAATACTTATGTAATAATTTCTAATTAAATTACTTTCCTAAAATTATTTCTGAATTGATTGAATTCCGTTCTCTCTGTAACTTAAACTTCTAAGTTGATCGGAGGGTTAGTTTTTATTTATTTATTTTATTAAAACAATATCAAAGGTCCAATGTCTAAAGCTAACGGAATTTACAATGATCGGCACTAAAAACGTAGAAACTTTTTATTATTTGAAGTTATCTTTTATAAAATAAACTGATGACATTAGAGATTTTTTTATGAGATGGAAATCATGAAATTCCACTTATAAGAATAATAGAAAAAAAATGAGATTTAAAAAAATACATATAAATTTTTAATTTCATTTATTTTATCTTTTTCTATCTTTAATATTATTATATTTTTGTGGCTTTACTTATTTATTATCATAACCATCTTTTATAACCATTGTATGTTTTAATTTATTTATTTACAATAATTATTTACCTACTCTTGGCTTTTTTTCTCTCTTAATATCATTATACCATTAATGTCAGAGCCTGCAAATATTGTAATATTAAGTTGAAGATCTCTAAGTTAAGTTAATTTCGTATATAAGAATAAGAAACTGAATTACGAAAAGAAAAATCAGAAAGTTATGGGAATTTTATATTTTTAATGTTCGGATTGCTCTGTTCTGTCGGATTGCACATCCCAAAACGGTGAGAAATTATGCAACAATTTCAGCACCGATGCATTTTTAGTATCAACGAGGGCTTCTATTTAGTTTTGCTTTCAAGCCGAAATGCCTGAAGGTGATACTTATTCCACACTATTCTTGCTTAACCTGCATTTAGTGGTTCGTTGGAGAGTTAATCATCTTCCTTATCTTGACAAACTGTCACTATTTCCATTTTAACGTTGAACAGAAAGGCATAAACTGAAACTTTCGATTGACATTAAAATGCCGAAAACCACTGTCTCTTCACAAGCAACTATCAAGGTTTTCCGTGACTTTCCTTGGGGTTGTCCGTCTTACGTGATGGTGTCAGGGCTCACTGGCTTTCGAGGCAGTTCAGGGTCCAAATGAACTCCCAAGAAAGTTCATCTGCTTTCTCTCTCTTTTTAAAAAAGTCTTTGGAGGGTATCCTACCCCCTTTTCTGGCAGACGATTCGAGAGCACGCCTACGAGGGGGAGGTTCTGAGGGATTTCCGCGTGCAAAAAAAAAAAAGTCGTCTGGCGGAAACAGCGACACAAAAGATAATTATGCTCGACGCTGCAGAACGCATTTCAAGTAGGGTCTGTGGAAATTCGAGATTCGCAAACAAATGTCGAAAAGAGAAAACGCATTAGATGCGCACAGCAGATAATAGACTGAAAAAGCCTTTATTTTTCAGTTCCGGACCCCTTGAGCCCATGTTCACGAGAGCGAAATCAACACTTTCCGCCTACTTTGAAGAACAGCGATTAAGAACGTATCACACGTACCAACCACTCACGTAATCGTTTGTAACTGGAGGCCCTTTTCAAATACCGTGGGGTGGGTGGCTGGCAATGACCTGTTGAATTTCGGCGATAAATGTTTGTCAACCAAAAAGTCATTCATAATCAGAATGAATCTGTTTGACAGAGGGGGGGGGGGTATCCAAACAGATTCCTAAATTTTGTCAAATATAATCAAATTTTTTAAACCAGTTTTTTAACCTTACTATAAAAAAATGAATCTTCTAAACTTTTCTTTCTTCAGTATTACACTATTTAAAAACTCATGCAATGGATTCAAATCAAACGATGCAATTCATACAGATAGACATACTGTATTATTGTGCCAAAATTCTGTAAATAAGCATTTTGTAAGGCTAAATCAATTTTTCGAATCATTGGCGAAAAAATAAGTAGCTTTTATCTTTTATGGACATTCTTTATGGTGTATTTCAGTATCAATTTTACTTTCATCATCTTTTACAAGTTGACAAAGGAAATCGAATCAATCGAATTTTTCGAATTGTTTACTAGAATTCACTTTTGGGGGGATTTCCTTGGTTGGAAAAACAGATATGATCTTGGTTTGTTTTTGTTCTGAAAGATTTACGACCATTTTTACACTTGCCTAACTTTGTACATAATTTGTACTTTATCCTCATTTTAATCTCTTAAAATGTTTGACATCCCATTGATTTAACATCACATCGCATCGTATTTTTGCGTCAATTTTTTATATTTTTGTATATATATATATATATATATATATTTTTACATACATTTATTAAACATTTTCATTTAACTTGGTTCAAGTGTATAACGATGAAATTTTGAATTGATTTTTCAATCATTTCCTAATGTTTTAAAGTTTAAAATTTTGTTCACTATTTAATAACTATTTTAATCCTTCGGAAGTTGATTATCAATATATCACTAATTAAATTAAATTATGATACCATATAAGAGGGTTCAACTGACAATGAGTTTCAAAAACAGAGGAAAAAGTAGAAAATAATTAAAAAATCCTTCTATTTAGTATAATTATAAAAGAGTGTTTAATTTTTTTTTAACTGAACTTCTCTTAAGTTCGTAAATATGTAATTTTGTAATTGATTTTTTTTCGTTTGCTTCCTAATGCATTAAAGTGCAGAAAGTTCGTATAGTTGATGATGTCTTAAAACGTTAATGATCAGTTAATCAATTAATTTAATTAAACTTTGATTCCATATTAAAAGAGGCATTTAATAGTGAATTTGAGAAAGCTTTGATTTTAAGACTTCATATTTTTGATAGCAAATTGTGAAATACTAAAGAAAATTGAAAATAACAAAGTTAATTTTTTTTCAAAAGTTTACTTTTATCAGAGACTTAGACAGTAGAAAATAATTTTCTTAAAATTACAGTTTATTTAGAGTATCTTTTTATGATTGTGATTTACCCTCCATATTTTTTTTATTAAAATATTATGTTCTCTTTTTTATTAAACTGATAAAATAATTCTTTAAAATTTTTTTTCGTTTTTATTATTTAAAAGCTCGTCTATAAAATGTGATTCTGTCAGCATGGAAGAAAAAGCACAGTTCAGTTCGAATTTATGACCAAAATCTGAGATATGCCGAATCATTCAATTGAGTTATGTCAGTATTTCAAACAATTTCACCTAAAAAAGATCCAAAACCTTTTACCTGAGGTGCTTTTTCTGTTCTCGAATTAGATAATACTTTCTGATTCAGCAGTGGGTTATCGTATTAATAAAAAAAACATAAAGCACGAGATATTTGTGGATTATCCAACATTTTGCAATGAGTTACGACATGAACGAATTAAAATTAAATTACTAATTTGAAAATACCATAATTCGATCCAGAAAACTCGTGCACAGCAGTTAAGGGGTCAATGGATGTTACATGATGAATTAAACTTAATCCTCTTAGCATTATAAGCACAAAAAAGTGCTTCCCTAGCTAAAAATTCCAGTTTAGCTGTGCATCTATATGTGCATCAATATTTTATTTCAGCATTAAAAAATATATTTAAGTAAGTGTGTAAAGCAAATCATTATACACTTGAACTCTATTTGTTGTGTTCTGAATGTGTCACACATTTTTGTGATTTCTTCTCTTTTCTCAATACAGCAAATCCTCAAGGAGCTCGCAAGCAGAGGCGAGAAAGAACTACTTTTAGTAGACAGCAACTCGACATTCTGGAGGCTTTATTCCAAAAAACTCGCTATCCAGACATCTTCATGAGAGAAGAGGTCGCTAATCAAATACGACTGCCAGAATCTCGCGTTCAGGTAATGTGTGCATCTCTATTTTATTTCAGCATTAAAAAATGTATTTAATGGTGAATGGTTCTAAAAATGGAATTTTGCTCCGTGTTGATAAACAATTATGACTGTATAATTTATTTATACAAAAATTATTTATTGACTGTTTCATATAAAAAATTGAAAGATCACTTCTCTGAGCTATTCAATTCATATTGCTACAATGTCTGTTCTAGTGCTGTAGGATAAATTAAAATTTGTAATATAATATTTGAATTGTGTATTATATAATAATATGATGTGACCATATGTTTGATGTAAATTCTTAAATAGAGTTAAGAAATTTTACTTAGATAGGACCTCCTCCCCCTCCCTTACAATCCATATTCAGATTTAGAAAAAGAAGTCTGACTTCTGAATAATTAAACCTTTTTATCAAAAATATTTAAATTAATATCATTTGCAACATATATAGTATGCTGTATTACAAAAATAAAAGTATATTTACAAGAGAATGCTTTTTATATTTATAAATGCTTTTTTTGGATATAACTTTTACTCTTTCAGTAATTGAGAAAAATGATATTCAGTTTTCAGTTATACATCTGTTAATTAGAAAATGTCTTCCTAATTTCAGGTTTGGTTCAAAAACCGCCGAGCTAAGTGCCGGCAACAGAGTCAGAATGGTTCCAACAAAAATCGTACCACCAAGAAACAACCGAAGAGCCCTCCATCCTCCCAGGTAGCTAATTGCAGCAGTCCTTCAACGTCCCAGTCACATGCCAGTCCTTCCTCGGGAGAATCTGGCTCGAGTCCTGCTGCTAACATTACTCCGCTACCGCCACGTAGTGGCGAATACAGTCCAGCAACTCCAGATCCGATGCTTATGCCCAGTACCTCTTCAGCCAGCTGCATGCAGAAAGTCGATTCAATATCTGCTTATCAGTTCAACACTCCAGTTTACAACACCAATGGATACCTCCAAAACAGCACCTACACCTTTCCATATGATTACTACAACACACCTCTGGGGCACGCGTATCAATCTCATTCAATGACTCCAAGTCACCACCAAACAGTGTCGCCTCCAGTTCAGCCTACTCCTCAGTGTCTGGGAACACCGAGGGACATGACTGGTTACAACACTTACCCTACACTCCCTCGCAGTGATTACACAGAACTTCCAGATTCGAAGAATATGAAGTTCCAGAATCTGTAGAAGTTCCTATGCAGTAGCAGTGACCTAAACAAACTTTAACTTAACAAGGCAGCCAGGAGTTATTTGTAATTCTTGAACTATGGCATTGACCTGCAGCATAACAGAGTTAACTACAAACTGATTTTTCTACTTATTCAAATCGACAATGTATCTACATAGCAGTTATGGCTGATAAAATGGAGCATCTGATGCCCATTTTTGTTGACAAAAAAAGTATTGATAATGACAAATAATATTACCATTATAAGTCTATGAATACTCTTTTTTGCACCAAAAAAAATGTTTAAGTTAGTGAGATTTTGAAATAGTATTTTTGAAAATTTGAGTAAGTTGATAAATGTTTGTGGGTAAATATATTTATAAGTTAAGACGAAGGAAGTTGAAATCATCCTTAATTTGAATTCATTAACTATCGAATATTCTTTGGATATGAAACGAATCTCACATTTAATTAGATGTGTTTTCTTACTTTCGATATCATTTTTATTGTGTACAAATTATATGCTTGGTCAAACGAATTAAAAAAGATAATATTTGCGGGTACTCTACCTACAGATAAAAGGCTATTTATTGGTATTGTAGTAATGCATAATGTTTTATTTACGAGTTCTAAGCCTTTTATTTAAATTAATCTTTATGTTGATGAAGTAATTTAGTATCTCGAAATGAATATTTATACATTTTAGAAAAATTAAAATACCTGTAAGTAAAAAATAGTGAGAAATAGGAATTGCTTAAAATATGTCCGACTATAAACTATATTTCTGAAACAGGTTATATCAAAAGCCGAAATTAATTATTATAGACTCACCTTTTAAGAATTCTGGCCCGCACGTTACGGGGTATTTTCTCCTCTGTTCGTTTTCTGTTGTTGAAAAGGAAGCCAAAAAAAAAAAAAAAAACCCTCTTTTTTCTTCTACTACAGTATCTGCAAATAATTTTTATCTGTTGGTAAAGCACATACAAATAACCATTTCTAATTAGAAAGACCTAACTTCAAATATAGATTTATTAATTACTGAGTTTATTTTGATCTTATTAAAACATTACCAATCTTTCAATTTCGTATTATTAAGAATTTTATTCAATTTTATTTTTTTTATTCAGAATTTTATTAAGAATTTATTTTTTACTAAGAATTTTATTCAATTTTATTTATTTATTTATTCAGAATTTCACATCATTAAAAGTTTGATAACTTTCCGTAAAAAATTTTGTAGAACTAGAAATTTTTGGGGGAATTTATTCAGTTTTATTGAAAATTTTAGTAATCAAAACTTATCCATTTTAGTTTAAAATTTTATCTCTTTTCAAAATTTCTGTCGTTATTTTCCGTAAAGTTCAAAATTATGTCTTATAAAAATTTTTATAATATTTTTCTTCTTAATTCAAAGTTCGGAATCAATTAAAAATTTACCAATTTTAATTCAAAATTTCATCTAGTAAAATATAAAATTATAATTTATTCAAATTATATTAACTTTAATATATTGATGTTATGAATTGAAAAGTTTAGCCATTTGTTAAAATCTTAAATGAAACAAAAATTATATATTTTTACCTCCAAATTTCTCATTTTTTGGAAATTTTAGTTATTTTTATTGAAAATTTTATTTATTTCAGTTCAAAATTTCAGTTATTTTAGTTCAAAGTTTTAAATGAATAAAAAATGTATTCATTTATTAAAACATAATTTCTTATTAATTGAAATTCTCATTCGCTTTAATTTAAAAGGTAAAACTATTCAAAATGTTATTCATTTAGATATAAGATTTTTTTTTTATCAATGGAAAAGTTTAATGGGTGTATATATAAAATTTGTAAATTATCATAGAAGCTAAAAATGACATTTTGCCATTAGTTATTAAAATATTTCACCACAGAATCAAAAGCAACGATGATCCACGATACATATTTTTGCGAAAGCAGAAACTTAATTCACACAGAAAGAAAAATACATTGCATTCATACTTTATCAAAAATCCCAAACATTTAAACGAGCTGAAGGCTTCATATTCTAAGTTTAATTTCAAACTGCTGTCCATCATCACATTTTTATAACATATAAAACATCTACTCTTCTTGACACTTTTAACACATTTGAACGAAATCATTTCATCAAGATCATCAGAACGGAACTTTACATAAAAATGCATTTGTTCAAGATTAAATGTAACCCTGAGATCTTTTTTTTTCTTCAAATAAAGTCACTGTAAACTGCCTCTAAACAAATAAAAAATTTAAAAAATGCTTTTTTGGTTGATTTTTTTTTTTTACAGCATCTAATAAATTTTCACACTTCTGTATAAATTATAATACAGAGTGCCATCGTTGATTTTCGTTGAATTTTTAACATGTTTTTTTTTGTATTGTATTGTAACAGCTGTTAAAGAAATTGAATCCGACAAAAATGTAAAAGTTGGTAAACTCTTATAAGATTTCCTATAAAAATTGATGAAAAATGCATGGTATCCTTGCATTTTATAAAACAACTGATTTTTTTCTTTATCTCAGATGAATTTTTTGGATTTTCAATGTCCCAGGTTAAATAATAAAAAAACAGTACTATTAATTTCAGTAATCATAAAACATTGGATTTTCTTTTAGTATTTACTGCTGAATATTTTTATAAAAAATACTAGAAAATTTAAATTCGATTTTGATGCTTTTGATCCAAATGAAATGATTGATCCAAAAAATTTTTATTCAACATTGAGATTAAATTGGGATATTTTTTTCATTCAAAAATCTGAAGAGTTCTTGTTCAGTCACTTCATTCATACCCACACAAACTTGGAGACCTTAGACTTTTGAAGGATTCACCGCGTAACAAACCCGCAAACATGATGAACATTCGATCGAATCGGATTTTGAGTCCTATATTTCGACCCCAAATCCGAGATTTAGACCATTACAACGAAGAATGGACAAAAATGTCTGGAGATATCATTATGATACAGTTTAACGTTAGGGAAAATTTAGATTTTAAATATATAGAGTGTCGAAAATATGAATTAATTCAGCGAGAATATTCATGATTTCGAGAATAATAGTACAAATCCTATTCTCAAAGCATCAGAATACTTACCATAATTCTTTAAAATATTTTGAGAAGTGAATGCTGCTAGGAACAGTTACTATTATTGCAATTTTTTCTAGCCTTTCTCGTGAAATAATCGCCACAATAAAAGATACTTTTGCGGTATTTTGAAAATCCGTAAAAATGGATTAGTAAAGCACAAATGATCTTTATGCATGCTATTTAACTACGCATTCATATGATATTTTGTAATATGTAGTTTCAATACTTTTCTACCCATTTTTTAAAGAGGATATAATCTCAATACTTTACTTCAACTTACTTAAGATATATGCTTATTGTGGCATGATTATTTCACTTAGATTCTGAATTTAATTACATAAACAAGTATTATTTATAAAAATTGCAATATCAGAAGGATTTTTATCATTAATTTAACTTGCATTATCATTTTTTTTCTTCTGTATTTTGAGAAATTTCGATTATTTATTTATAATGTTTGTGTATAAGAAAAATTTAAACAACGCGTTGCTATTATGTTACAATTTTTATTCAATTTTAATTCTGTTTTTTGAAATTCAAGTATGATAGGAAGGCACAGTGCAGCTGTTTTAAATGAGCTGTTACATGAGCCCATATTGTTCCACATTTTTTATTTCAACCTCTTTTTTTTAAAATGTAAATAATTATATAATTTTGCACATACCTATTTGCAAAATGTGAAGCAAATACAATGCCACTTTTGTTTTTACTAAACTTTACAGAAAGATATTTTTAAATGAAGTTTAAAAATATAATTAATACAAGTTATTTTCAAGTGCATTCTGCCCAATTTGAAACAAATTTGATGAATTGTTATTATATCAGCTACATCAAAATAGCTGTATCAAAGACTGTTATTGATACTGGCTATATCAAAATACAATTTGTTGCAAGTATATTACGAGAAATACGACATTGTGCTTTTGTGTGCAATCAAAAGCAGAATTTTCTTACTTATTCTTTAAGTAATTTCTGAACTAATATGTATTTCAATGAAAGATCGTCTTACTGGAAATATCTCTTTGGTCCTTCACTTAAATACTTTTCAACTGTATATTAAAAAATTTAATTGTATTGTAAGAATGTGACAATTGTTTAAAAAATATAAATTTATGATTCAGAGTATTTGTTGTTTTGTTTATTTCATTCACACATAGATCACAACAGAAAAACAAGAGTATTCTTCTTTAAAATCTCATGTAGGTAACAAAATTTACTTGGACTAAAAATAATTATTAAATAGTAGATCTTCAATCTTTAATCTTTCAGTTGATAAGAGGAGGGGAAGGGGGGTGTCTATGAATAGCTCACTTGATTTTCTCATAACTGGCTTAAGTTTTTAATTAAATCGATAAGTATGCATGATCTTTAAGTGGAACATCTTCTATTCACAAATCTTTTAATCATGGTTTTCCTCAAAATGAAATAAAGAAAGAAGAAAGCATTATTTTTTGTAATTAAAATGAATATCTATGTATTAGAACATTTAAACATTTCAAAGAGACATTTATCTAAAAGTATATAAATATTAATAAAACGCATTCTTGAAATTGTTATATTAAAGAATTAGACACTTTTTTTTAAATAGTTAACAACAAAAATTAAAATCTACAGCTATACATAAAACTTTTTAAGAATATATTATTTACAGAAAATAGACTTTGTTTCAAGTTTGTTTTTTAATAAATATAAAGCAGAATAAATACTAAATTGACAAGAAAATCATATCATTTTATACGATATCCTCTTCTGATGAATTCATATGGTAACCCCATCTCTTTTTATGATAAGCTAATAGAATAGGCATAAATAAACACTTATTTCAGATCATAACTTAAAAAAGGTTTTCGAATAACGTGCGCCATTTTTATAATTAAAAGGCAAAATTAAAGTAACGAATACGATTTATTTCTTTGACATACACATAAGCAGCAAATTTTTTTGCCACATTTTTTTTTCCTTGAGAATTTAGGGTTAACATCTTTAATAAACTTAAACCATCAAAGAAATTTATTTTTTTAAATGCATAAAAACGCATATAATTTGCAGATTTGTTTACTATATATCAAATATACATATAATTGCAAAATTGAAATAAGTATTTACTTCTAAACAAAGAAAATTCGGTAATTTTTTTTCATTTTAATCTCTTCCGATCTGTTTCAAAATAATGTTCATTTTCATTCAGAAAGGCCAGAAATTTTTTCAGGAACATTAGGAATAAATTTCAAACTAAATCAGATGACTTGGAATATTTTTATCACTTGTTTTCTAAATAGCATGTCAATTAGTTCATCTTTGTTAACATCATCTTTCGGCCCATTCTGTTAAGCAATTCCCAATTTATAGAATAATCAATCGCAAACTCTCCTGCTCATTTTAAATATTTTCGAATTCAGTACTGTCGCTTATTATCAGTAATGAATTTTATTTATTCCATCATATCAAGTAAAATTTCTATCTCGTATAGAAGTTTTATTCGAAGAAAAAAGATCTGTTTTTTTTTTCTCTTTAAAATAATCAATATTTGTGAAAAACGTTCAGGATATTAAAGTTCTATATTAAAGATAACAGCATTTTTCCTTTTAAAAATATTTAAAAAAAAGCCAGTCTAAAAATGCTAAAGTCTGTAAGTGTGAGATTAAAAACAATGGAGTACCTTATATTCAAAATCTCTTAATATGTTATTTTCGAATAGGCTTCTCGGTTTTTTTTTTTTTTTTTTTTTTAAACACATAACAATTTTTTTCCAACTTTTATTTTTGAAATAAAAATTGTTTCATTTGAAACTGACAAGATTGCAATAAAAATTCGATTTGTCCAAAAATAGAATTAAAAATATTGGGTCTAAACATGAATACAACAAATGAAGACGTCAGTTTTTACCCCCAAAAATGGTAAAATAGTTCTTGTTTTTAATATTTAAAAGATGTTATAAGTGTACAGTAAATAATTATAATGATTAAATAAATGGATAATAATTATATATTTTTAAATTAATAATTTTGAAACAATAATTTCAATAAGTAAGTAAACTAACAGTGCACCATATGAGTGCCATAAAAATTGAAAATAAACCTTTCATTTTACAACTGAAGTTAAAATTTTCTATAGCAATGAGATAATTTTTATTGCCCTTTAAATAGAATGTATCGTTTAACAGTAAAATAATCGAGTTAATTATGAACATTAAGTAAATATTAACTTGTAATTACTGAGCACTGAAAGTACGGATACATTTGTTTTTCGGAAACAGTACTTGTAAAATTATTTTTTTTAAACAATTTTCGACTGCGAATTGACCAAGATGAATCCAAATTACAGGCAATATTTTAACTTTAGCTTGATAAGGAATTTAATAGCGGGAGAAAAATTCAAAATGTTGGGAAATCTGAATGAAACCAGCAGGAGTAGTCTCCCCTAAACTCTCACGCATACTCTCGAGTAAAGATGTAATCCTCCTTCTCCTTCTTCTGCATAAAATTGCGGACCGTGAGAAGACAACGAACGCCGCCTTTTGCCGTCTTTGGGGACACGTTAGGAATGATCAACTAGAAAGGGCTTTAAAAAAATTGTTAAACATTTCAACGAAATATTTTATGTAAGTTGATTTTAATGACATCCTCAGCAAAATATTTTTGAAAATTTTCATATTTTTTATATAAATTTCAAATTTGAGTGATGAATAACAATTTTGGATTTTAAATTTCATTTTAATAAAGTACAATCGTTACATCTTAATCCTCAGCAATGGAGAAAAAGCCAGACTGAAATATTTGTAGCGACAATAGAAACAACTTGAATTTCATTTCAACAATGAAATATATTGTTAGACAATACATAAAGTATTTTTAAAAATTGATTAAATATTTTTTTTAAAATTATATGGCAAAAACATTAAAGTTATTGAAAAGGAATTTTTTTGAATATTAAACTGATGCCAAAATCCTTTTTGCCCTTTGATGTTTTCAGAAACTATTACGAGAAAACGCCAAAATTTCACTTATTTTTAATTAATTAAAATTTTAATCAAATTCCGCCCCCCCTAAAAACGATCCGAGCAATACGTCTCCACTCATCACAGTGTGTGTGTGTGTGTGTGTGTGTGTGTGTGTGTGTGTGTGTGTGTGTGTGCGCGCGCGCGCGCGTGCGTGTGTAATCAAGTTTAGTAACTTGCTGAAATTTTCTGGCCTCTAGAGCACAAACACGTAAACACATCTTTATTATTAATAGGATTGTATGAAAATCGGAAAACAGTTCTTGAAGTATTGGTATCTTTTTAGACCTATAAGGGGTTGCAATGAAGTATTATTCTGGGTTTCAATTTCTTTTCTATTCTTTTGTTTCAAAGTAATTGCAAGAAACCACAAAAATGAAACTGAATCTAATAAATAGCCATGACCTAGATTTTCATTAATTTTATTATTTTAATATTTATTTGTGAATGAATGTCATGAGAAATAATTTTTCGATACAACTTCAAAAACTTAGGGAGGTGTTTTCCCTTCAACTCTTATGCATTGCAGTATGGCTCGTTTAATGCTTTTGTAATATAATAAAGAGAAGCGAACGTCCATTTTTGACTCTCCACAACTATAATCAAAATTTGATATTGATATTTAATTTCATTTCCGAGATCAAGTTGAATTTCTTTTATCTAGCTTTCTGAATTTTTAAAATATCTTGTTTACACATACATATCAATAGATAATCAATCCATTTAGTTCAAAAGTTATACTACGGTTTAATCTACATTTACAGTTCTAGTGATAATGCCATATGCCCAACTTCAATCATGTGACTGAATGCAGTTTTGAGTTATCACATGTCGGGAATCGTCAATTATGAATCTCCTTCGGATAAATTTCGTCTGAAATGTGATAGAGGTATGCAAAATTGGTTTTAGATCGAGTATCAAATTTCATCTATCTAGCTGTTTGCGTTTTTGAATTATCATACTGAATATGATTCCGATATATACATGATAATCATACTCACATATGTCAAAATCATTTTTGGGGGAATTAGGTTTTCAATAAAGTCTAATTCGTGATCAAAATCATAAGATCAGATTTTTTTGACAATTATAATACTTTTGTTTTCTATACATATGTGAGAAAGGAATAACTAGAAATGATTAAATTCTAGAAGCAACATCATAAGCATACAAACAGCAGGGACAACTTGTCACCAGATTTCATCCTTAATAAGAATAGTTCGAGTAGAAGAGAATGGAGCTAAATGCAAGAATTTTTAGAAAAATTATCATATTTTTTTATATATTTATGTTATAAATTACTTTATTATAAATATTTTTATTATAGTTTAATTAATCATTCAAAAAATGCATAGAAATAAATTAAAAAATTATTGATTTTAGCACCAGAAGTATTTTTCTAAACTTTTGACTCCAAGTTTCACCGTTCTTTTCCAATCGGGCAAGTCGTAAACAAGTAAAAGAAATGATATTTTTTGATAATTTTTATCATTTGGCATAATGGTAATAAATGATATCAAGTAGAAAAATAAGATAAATCTCTTTAGACAACCAACATAAAAGTCAGTCTGCATCAGAATTATAGTTAACTCAAACAATTGATAGACTTCATGTCGCACCTTTTTAGTACTCTTATTTTTGCACAATTAAACATTGAATGTATTTCTCTTCATCAGATCTGTGGGCCATAGTGGCCTGTTTGTCAGAATACATTTAATATTTAATACATTATACATATTAATATTTAAATAAGAATGTTTAACAACATAAATCAAGTAAAATCAAGATAAATATCGCAATTTATAACATGTTACAACTTGCCCCAAGATTTTGTTACAACTTGGCCCATTGTATCGTTTCAGACATTTTTATTGATTTATATAAAAAAGTATTGTGATTAATAAAAAAACTAAAGTAGCTTTTTAAAGCTTAACATATAAGCAAAGAAAAAAATATATATATATTTTTTAAATGTATCATTTTATCTTAACCCTTTAAAGGACCATTTTTTTCTAGTCATATTATGTTAAAATATTTTGAAACTTGAAATTAGAATAAGAAAAGGGATTCATTTAGCTTATTAGATAAATTTAATTTGATTAATTAATTCATTTGGTTAATTAATAATTAAGTACAAATCGAGACACATCATTTTGTGCGAGAAAAAGAACTGAAGTATCTTAGTTTCTGCTTCAAAATGATGAAAATGTGGAAGAGATAAAATTATGCATGTCTTTAGCTTTCTAAGATAGGTGCGACCAAAATAAGGTACTCAGAACAAGTTGGCAAATGTTTGAGATGAAAAATGCAGAACCGTTCTCAACAACATTTGAAAATTAATTCAATATCATGAATACATTTTAATTAGCATGGAAAATTTTAACAAAACCTAAAAAAAGTTACATTAATTACATCTTTTTACACAAAAAATATAACAAAAGAATATTACAAATGGAAATTTAAAAAAAAAAATATTATACAAGAGTTGTCTTGTTTGATTTTAATATTATGACACTTTGTATAATTACTTTTATAAAGTCTAAGCTTGAATAATTTGTAACTATCATTTTCAATTTAAAGAATGCTTACAAGTGAGTATTGGTATAACAATTTAGATTCCAGATTCACATTTAACAAAACTCGCTCTAGAAAACTATTGGAGTTTTCTAGAGCGAAAAAGAAGCTGGAGAAGCTGAAAAGGTGTTCAGTTGGAAGAGACTAAACAGCACGGTTGAATTGAAATTATTTATAATGTGCGTTACATAGAGCATCGTTTAGAATAAATAATGCGTAATGCTGGAAATATGCATTACTGAAGAAACCCATATTTTAAAGGATGGTTAGATTCACATTTCCTTCGTTATTTCATAAAAACTGTATTTTTTTTGTAGATACTTATGAATTGAAATTTGTTAAATTATCTATTAAATTTTAAAGATATCAGCCACAAATCTTTGGTGTAAGCATCTCCCTTGAAAAGTAAAATATTTATATGACATTTAATGCCATTTGAGATAAAAACAGAATCATAAAATCCATCTTTAGCCTTTAAATTTGGGATATTCTTCTATGAGAAATGATTTTTAACTATCTAACCTTTTAATAGAGAAATATTTTTTGATTTCAATTAATATAGGTCGAATCACTTTAGCAGCAAAATTAATTGAACAGTTTTTGTATAAAACGCTTTCGTATTATAATAAGATTCAACTAAAATAGTGAAGGATACTTCTAATCGTGGCTCAAAAGTTAAATCGCAAGAGAGAAACACATACTTCCAGTTGGAAAAATAAGAGTGCTATAAATGATTTAAAGAATATTTCATGTTATTCGAATCAATAAAAACATTTCTAAAAAAATACGAAATCCGATTTTTTTATGCAAGTCAAATTGGTCATTTTCAGTTAAATATTATCACCATGGACACATTTGAAACAACAAAAAAAGTTGTGTACTTCAGCTACTAAGATTAGTCGAGTTATGAAGGTTTCATTCTCATTACCTTTGAAGATTTTAGATCATTTCATCAATGATCTAAAATAAGAAAATCAAGAATTGATAGCTCGGTCAATGTTGGTCATGAAAAGTGTAGCTTTCTTTTATTTTAAAATATTATTGCGTAAAAAATATTTTGCTAAATATGACTGATAAAACTGGTGACAATATAAAAATTTAAATATCGTAATTTTTTCAGAATTGTATTTATTGATTCAAACAACATAGATTATAACGTTCTTTATATCTTTTAAAACATTTTTTCTGATTGGAAAAGCAGATTCAATTAGAAAGTTTCCAGAAATTAGTTACTGGAATAGGATTAGAGTGGACACACTTTTGAATGAATCAACCTGAAATAGTGTAACTAGAGGAATTGCATAAAATATTTGAGAAACGGGTAGATTAATAATATAGGAATCTCATAATTGGCTTAGATTTAATGTACAATGAATTACTTCTATGGGTAATTTCTTCAATAAAAATTAAAATGACTTAATAGACAAATTTATAAAGAAGAAGTTTTAAGGAAGTAGTGATAGATTAAAACATCTATAGCCATAAAAAGTCACCTCATTTAATTTTAACTAATAAAAAACAAACAAATATCATCTACTATTGGTATATCGAATGGCATCTACTAATGCTATGGAACTGGTCACACATCTGTGGACATCAATTGAATTTTCTCCGTGATAAAGACATTATTTACAAAATCCTCAGAGTTTACTATTCATTCAGTTTATAGTTTTGTCAGCTGGCGAAATGGAATTCAACATCATTTATAAAAGTCATAAAAACATTATCTTTTTTATGGAAGCTTTTAACAGCCTTTTATCCCCCCTGGAATTTGGCAAGCAAATCTCGATATCTTCACGATGATTTTTATAAGAACTTCACCTTCATCGTGTGTTCTTCTTCCATGTGATTAGAATCGTAGTTCGGCATCATTAGACAGAGGCATCATTTTGTCTCACCAAAACCACTGAACTCCGAAACTCATGCTTATCAGACCTCCAAATGGCTTAACTAAAGGACGCCGGAGGCACCAAAAGATCATTTGTTTCAGAATTCACCCTGACTTCGAGGATTTTGGTTTGGGAATAAACTTGGAATAAACTATATAAGAGGAAAATAAAAAACGTTATCGGCAAACGTTCACAGACAAACGACATAAAGCGTTAAGCGGTCACATGTACCTCATTCCCAAAAAGAAACGTAATAACAACAATAAGATGAGAATCAGTTCTTACCTCTATACAATGTTTGCAGGAATTTGGGATTAATCCATAATTTGTCATGCTCAACTAGCCTTGACTAGAACTGTAATGGTCAAAAAATATAATCGCCCACTTCCTACCTTGGTAAGTTGGGAAGAAACTATTAGAAGGCCAAATATTTAATCAGTTAACAGAAAACCGCTTTTAAACTCAAAGTATTAAGTTAGGTTTGTCACCCAAATGCATAATACTACCATTAGTTGAATATTTTTTTTCCTGTTAGTCAAATTTATTGGGATAGGAATAAAATGTCTATTAATCATTAAGATTAGTTAAAGAAAATCCATGCAACAAAACCTGTAATTAAAGGGTTATATAGTACATAACAATCAATCAAAAAGAATTTATGTTATGAAAACTTAATCTTTGAAATGATAAAAACTGTAAAAACTTTTATTTCTTTTTGTTACCCAATTGCATAATATTAGGATTTATGAATAATTGTTTTGTTATTTCCTGTTAGTAAAAATTATTCCGTTTACAATAAAATATCTAATATTCATTTGAATTTCTTTAATGACATTTATTTATGTTTATAAAGAAAATATAACCGACAGAAACTCTATTATAGTGTTGCATTAAACAAAATAAATATAATTTCTAAGCAATTATTTTCACAAATTTACAGGGTGCAGCAGAAAAACCCAGACAAACAAATTTTAATATAATTTGATTAAAAATAAATAAATTAACAAAATATAAGAAATAATAATAAGATCAGACATTTACTGATAAAAAAATTTAATTGATTTCAAAGTGGCCTGCTTTTGCAGTGATGCAGAAGCGCAAAAGCTTATTAAAATTTTTAGCAATGGGTCGCAAGTCTTCTTCCTTTTATTTATCCCATTTCCGCAGAAGTCATTGCTTTAGAGAATCCAAACTTTTATGTCGTTTACTGCAAGCCCTAGATTCCAAAATGGACCATACTCTTTAATCATGGGATTGAGACTTGGCGAGTATTGCGTCTATTCTCCAGATGGTATCACGTGCAGAAAATTTTCCTTCCACTACTCTTCTGTCTTTTTAGCCTTGTGAACTAATGCAGAGTCTTTTGAAACTCCCAATTTACATTGCCGAAGTACGTTTTGGTTTACGGAAATATAAAAGCTTCTAAAATGTCCAACTGGTACACTTTTTGAATTATTTTTGCTCCCTCACCCACAAAACCTTGAGATATTTTGTAGCTTTCGCAAATTCTGCTCCAGACATTGATCGACTTTGGATTTTTGCAATTTTCAACAATTGCTGAAGTACTGAGTGTGTTTACAGACCAGAACCTGTAGTTATAGGAGTTACGAGCTTTTGGACGGTAAAGAGTTTTTCATTAGTGAAAAGAAATCTCTTTTAATGCTGAATTGCGGCCTGTTTCAAAAATGTTTTGGCCTCTTTCGAGCCGTACGAGTTTGTTTTCTTCAGTGAGGAGCTGAAATTTCTGGATCTTGTAAGGTTTAATCGAACTCTGATTTTGCCATTCGTTGCACTGATCGGTTCCTTATTTCCAGTTCACCAGCGATCTTTCTCATGGAAACCTTCGAATTTCATTGAACTCGCCTTTTGATAACCTTACGGCTACTGAAAGACTTCACCATACATTTTCGTTCACTTCCTGGACTTCGACCATCATTGCCAAACTCTTTGAAATGATAGATTACTTCAGACGCTATTTGCCGAGACACATTAAGCAAACAAACGACTTCATACTGTTTGTTTTCTAACTTTAAAATAGCATATATTTGGCTTGACATTGTAAAAAGACCAAAAATCTATACATAAACTAACAAATGCATTATAAAATATGTTAAAATTGAAGTGGTAGACAAAAAGAAATGAATTAACTTTTATTCTATGATGTAATAACTTTATCCGAGTTTTTGTGCCGCACCCTGTATTATCCGACGCATCCCATAATTCCATCATCTGCAGAACTATGTGGTGGGATGAATTATAAACTATGCAATGCCTGTAGTTGCTCTGGAATTTTTAGTCATACTTGTAGATTTGATATAATATTCACTAAAAAGCCCTTGTAATAATTTTCAAAACATATGTATTGAGAATCCAGTTTAATTAGATTAATATTTCATTTTGAATCTTCATGAGAGCCGAAGGGGATGATTTTTTGTCATTTTAACCCATAGTCTGAAGTGGAGGAGGACACCTAAGTCAATATCTCTTCTATCTGAAGAATTTTACATCACGTCAATCAGAAGACGTTTAATCCAACGAACTTAAGTTGTACAGATCTGTATATTCAGCCCTCTAAGGGTTCTTAGTCAATGAAAATTTCATGTTTGGGATTAGTCATCCTCATCATTTGTTTGCGGGCATATTTCAGGTACCACTTTGATTCAAGCATTAATTAAATAAATAAAAATATCGTCTACAATTAAAAAGTTTTAATAATCACACAAAATCGGATAAATTTTCTACGAGCCCTTGAGTAATACAAATTTCGTTTATTTCCTTATTTCCCTCTAGAAACTATATATTTTTAAATGATTTTAATTTAATCAGTATGTAAGAAATTTTTAAATAACAAATTTTGGCATGCTGAAATATTAAAGCAGTTAATTGCGATTCACTTACAAGACTCTCAATTTCAATATCTTACACATAAAAAAAATTAATTAAAATTTTAAAAAAATTAAAAGCTATATAGTAAAACAATGGGAAAACCGAAATTTTCTCGCGTACTCCCAAAGAAAGATGTTATCTTTCTTCAAATTACACAATTTTAGGTCTTCAGTGAAGTTGAGAATTCCGCTAATGTTCAGATTATTTTACGAATATATATGTGTATACATTTTGGGTGCCTTACTTTTAACCAATTGAAAACAAAATTTAATGCAAAAAATACACTTTCAGAAACGATCAAATACTAAATTTCATGCATTTGCATCCCCCTCACTGATTTACAAGCCTGGCAGTATACAGACCAATAAACGGTTAACTTTTTGACGGATTTTATATAAAATTTGTAATTACAGTTTAGATGCATGTCATCCTTTAGATGCTAAAACAGAGTATTAAGTTTCGTTTATCTCATTGCCTTTTTCAGTTACCGCATTAACATGTTTGAGAAAGCCCAGACGGACAAATAATCCTCTAAGATCATTTATGCTCAAATTTGAATACAGATGTAGACTTTAGATGTTCAAAATGTTATTAATTTAAATTTTGTAGATATTGTGTTCACTTGTATTTGGATAGCCAACAGATAGACTCTGACAGGATTTCGTTCAAAACTTATAGAATTCAATAAATTTGGCGCCGAGAAAAATTTCGAATTTCATTTGCCTAGCTCAAGTTGTTTGTAATTATCTTTTTCACAGACAGACATAATTTTAGTATCAGGGATATTTAAAATATGAAAAGTCTCCAAAATCTCTTTTTTTTTATAATAGTTAATATTTCTTGATCCAAATTTTTATGCGATTTTTAATCCAGAAATGAACTTTTTTTTCTTTATACGATGGAATTTAATAAAACACAAGATACCTTACATGACGCATGACAATTCATAAGTAAAATATTTCCTCATAATTTCAATAAAAACACGATCACTACCGATTCAATTCATAAACTTTATATTTTCGTGCTGCCATCTATTTTCTTTTATACTCACCATGTTTTTTAAAAAATGTATTTTGTATTCTCGACAGAAGTCGAAAACAACTTATGTAATTTTAATCTATAGACAATATTTTTTAAATAAAAATAAATTCATTCTAATAATTTTACCTCAGCGTTTTTGGATTATTTGATGAAAATTATTCGAAGAATGCACACACGTATATACAGTGGCTCCCAAAAGTGTTCGTACACCAACAAGAATCAATTAAAAACCTCATTATTTACCATTATATATTCTTATTTTTACATGAAAATTTTTTCATAGCATATTTTTACAGTTCTTAATAAAGCAGTGAAGAATAAATTTTAATTACGATGCAAATTATTTTTTTAAAAATGACAATAAATAAAATTGCACAAAAATAGGACACAAAAGTGATCATACACTTTAAAAAAACATCACTAAATATGAATTTTCTAAATTTTTATAAATGTTTAGTATTTAATAGGATATCCTTTATTCTTTATAACAGCTTTTAAACGTTTGGACATAGATTTAACTAAACGGTCGGTTACTTCTGCACCGATCTTGTTCCATTCTTCGAACATTACTGCTTTCAGTTGAATTTTCGATTTAATGTCGTGACTTCTTATTCGCACCTCTAATTCTTTCCAAATATGTTCTATAGGGTTTAAATCCGGTGATTGAGCTGGTGTTTTAAGAGTTTGAGGGCAATGATAGAGGCAAAAAAGACGAACATTCATGGCCGTGTGCTTAGGATCGTTGTCTTGGTAATACACAAAGTTGTTTAAAATGCCCAATTTTTGTGCTGACACTTTTAAATTATTATTGAGAATATTTATATAAACTCTATGATCCATTATACCATTAATGAATACTAAATTGCCTTCTCCAGCCGCTGACATACACCCCCAAACCATGACACCTCCACCGCAATGTTTTACTGTTCCAACTAAATTCTTGGGATTAAGTTCTTCGTTTTTTTTTTTTTTTTTTTTTTTTTCTCCATACAATGATTCTCCCATCCAACCCAAAGATGTTAAACTTACTTTCATCTGCAAATAAGACAAGATTCCAATAGCTCTCTGGCTGGTTTATCATAGATTTGGCAAATTTAAGCCTAGCAATTCTGTTCTTCTGACTTACAAAGAATTTTCTTCGTGCAGAGCGGCCATGTATACCAGCATTCCGAAGAATTATACGAATAGTTTGACAGGAAATAGAAGTTCCATTTGATTCATTATATTGTAAAGTAAACTTTATTGCACTCAGACGTGGATTTTTTAGAAATTTACTCACAATATTTCTTTGACTTCTAGCTGACAGAATTTGAGGGCGACCATTACGAGGCTTGTTTGCAATCCTTTTTCCCTCTCTGTAACGTTTTATTATGCTTTGCACCGTTGAATGAGGTAGATTAGTTATAGTTGCAATGCCTCTAATTGATTTTCCAGCTTTAAAATGAAATATAATTAATTTTCTTACGTCTAAACTCGTTTCTTTACGAATGCGTGTCATATCTAAGAATAAAGTAAATAGAATAAATAATTGTGATATTAAATACTGAAATCAAACGATTTTAGTGTATTTTTCAATTGGAAGAAAAATAAGCCGCGAAAGATATTTTTATGATGAATTTAAATAAATAATGTTTGGATGTACAAAGACTTTTGTGTTCTAATTTTGTGACATTTTTTATTTATTTATTTTTTAGAACAATACTACTTGATTTTTTATAAAAATATTTGTTCAGTTTTATTAAGAACTATTTAAAGATGCTAATTAAAAAAAACCAACTAATAAAATGCTTTATTAAGAAGTATAGAACACAATTTCTGCAAATTTCTTTAGTGTACGAACACTTTTGGGAGCCTCTGTATATTTGATTTATTAGTAATTTATTTTGTTTTTGCGAAAAGTTTCGATAACTTAATATTCAGAAAGCGTTAGTATTTCTATGTATGTAATGCAGTGATTACAAATGCAATAAAATTATTTTATAAAATATACGCAATACAAATTATTTTACAAAATATGCGCAATGCAATTTATTTTATAGTCCAAAAGAAAGTATGTGAGAAATCAACAATATATTTATTTTTACGTAAAATTGCTATACTTAAATACACTATGCAGTTATGCATTAGCAAAGTAAAATAATTTTTTAAAAAATCGAGACATTGTAGTAAAACTTAGTAGTAACTGAATTCCTAGAGGAGTCTTAGTTGAGAATTTAAATCAATAAATTACTATACTGATCTGAACAATTTGTCTTTTTTAAGTGTCTATAAAATTATTTCTGTGATGTAAAAAACCTGCCTTATGAGTTCTATTAATAAAACAGTAATATTAAAGAAACAGAGAAGTAAGTTTGTGTCATCAAATAATTTTATAGTTTTAATAGAAACATAAAAAAATAATTTTTCCATAATTTTCAATTTTCTAAATATGTTTAATGGATGCATCTTAATGCTAATGCATTACATTGCAAGTTGTCTTCTAATTAATCACGGGAATAAAAAAATTCAAATAAACATAGTCTAAAAAAGTATATAGTGTAGAAAGTATTTAGAAATACTGAAATCTTTCCACGTTGTAATTCATTTAATCAAAAATAAAAATTTAATTTAAATTGACTTTTAAAGTGCAAATTACGACTCAATAATATTTTTTATTGTACTATTTGCTCTGTATTTTTGGAACAGTCCAATCAATGCCTGGTTCTTAAGCATGCAGTGATTCATTACCTAATATTTAAAAAGCCTATAAAAAGTAAAGAAAGTAAATGAAAATGTTCAGGCCTGTATGCAGAAATCTACTTTTTCACCGCTGTAAGATCAGAGATATAACTAGCTCAATAAAACCCATTACTCCAAAAATTTAGGTGATTAGACTGAAATTAAATCCTAGACTGAGTGAAAAGGAGGGTTTAAATAGTTAAAAAAAAAAAAATTAAACCTGTCCCCACCACCACCCCACTTTTTTTTTTTTTTTTGTTGCAAAAGATGACCCAAAAGGTCGTTTACGAACTTAAGTTTAAGCATACAGAAACCAATCATTTCTGTTACAGAACACGGAGTGAGAAATGTAAAGAGTCCTTTATCAGTGAATTAAATAAAAGAAAAGAACACACCAGATAAAATGTACAGCATAAATTCATTGGAATGCAAAGTTACAACATCATAAGAACCCATTCATGCTATTGTTCAGTTGCATGAACGCATGAATACTGAACATGTGAAGCATGTATCGCTTCAGATTGAAAAGGCCTTTGAACAGTTAATGGAAGCACAATGAAACTACGTCTCACTTGCCATTATTATATATATCATATTATGAATGATTTACTATGTTGTTTATTTATGTAACTGTTATTCAACCGCTTCTGTCAGTTCCGAGTTTCCGATGCCATGTTCAGTTGCAAAAAAATGTCTTATTTCTCTATGCATATCTTAACTTTAAAATTTACGAACGAAATTTCAGACATTTGACAGCGTACAAATACTGATAATATACAAATTACAGCCTCCTTGTACTGATAACATACAAATTAGAACAATAAAAAAGTCTGTCGTCACTGTTCTGTAAGTATATATCAATGGTGTAGAGAAACGTGACTTTCGAACCTAGCAGGATCTTTTTTTCCCCTCCGAGAATCCTGAATTTTCTTTAAAAAATCAAATTAATTAATTGATATTTTCTCTGTGAGCTTCACTCTAAGATTGCTTAGAGTGAATCTAGTTCCATCTAGATACCATTTCTCGCACACACATACCTTACTATCACTCTATCGATTGTTGCGTCACACTTTCATAAATCTTTGGAAGGCTATTTTCTTTGATGCATATCCATATTAAAAAGCGGGTATTTGCGATAAACTTCTCTTAATTCGTTTCAAATTTCTATGAAAAGATTTTTTTTTAATTATAAATCAAAGTTGAAAAGATTTATGAATAAAATATCAATGTATTCTTATGAATCTTTATAATTGGCTTAGATATAGTATATAGTGATAAATACTGGAAAGTAATTTTCAAAATAAAGTATTGATTTTCTATAAATGTTGTCAATAACAAATTACGTTTTATAATATATACCCCAAAAAATAAGCACTACGTTTTACTTGCAGTTGATGTTCATAAAAAAATCTGTAGTAATATAAAAAAAAAAACATTTAAAATTTCTTTTTAATTTCAAATATACGATTCATGTTCAAGTTCGCTTTTTGAAACATTATTTATTGTATAGTTAGAAAAGGAATGGATAAACTATGTATTTAAGTATCAGTATAATTTGAAGGAATTCACGAATTACTATAAGAAATTAAATGATAATTGCATATTAGATAATAATTTATTTTGAAAATGGTGCAAGTCCATTTTTCCTGTTTTCGGGGAAATTAAAAGTTATCAAAACAGTCAATATTCAAAATTATATAGATTATTTCAAATCCAGTAATGTTTCTACCAATTTATCAATTACATTAATTTATCAATTTGACATGTAATTTCTATATATAAATTTCTTTTTGGCGAGTTTAATTAAAATATATTTGCCAGTTGAAAATTGATTTGCACCATTTTCATAATCAGGAAATTGTAAAAATCCTTTACTTTGAAATATGAAAAATTCAATATCATTTAAAATATATTTTATATTAGTCCAATTTTTTTTTATAAATAATAACAGGAAATAAAACGGAAGTAATGGATTTTTTTGTACGCTAACTGTATTTATTTATTGTTAAATTTAACATAAGATATTACTATTATCTTCAGTTTCGAATGTTATAAAATAAAATTGATTTATTATTTCTTCTTACCTATATCGCTGTGTTAATATTAAATTATCCATTTTTGGAAGAAAATAAAATAAATAATACATATAGTTCAAAACATCAAATAAAACAAATGAAACCACTTAATTCTGTTACTTATATCTATAAAAAAAATGGATTTATTCACTTTCATAATCAACTGCTACACGGTATCTTTTATTGGGCAATTTTAAAACGAACAAAGCATAGCCATTTTTTGATATTAAATATCGATTAGGCATAAATAAGATGTTTACCCTAAATTAATCACAAATTAAGTGGCATCTCATTAAAAAAATCGATTTACATCGCTTTCAAAATAAACAGGCCAAAAAATAAAATAAAATTGTAAAATTGTTCTCATCACTGAATTAATCCATAATTTATTCGTTTTATGAAAAAAGCGATTTTCGTCATTCGTAATATTGTTATTTTTCTCCCTTCTCTTTAAATTTTTTATATGTGGCTTTTCCATTTAATTTTATACCAAAAATCTGTAATTGATAAATGATTTTTACATGCTTTATACGTGGAATAAAATAAAATTTGATAAAAAACATTTTGACTTAGAGTTACTTATTAAGTCTTAGAAATTAAAATTATCGAAATTTACAGCATTTACAAATGTTTCAACTTAATTTTTGCATTACATTTATATTTCACTATATGTACAATAAGCATGGTATAAATATTGAATGGGAAAACGTAAAATAAAATGTTTAATACATTATAGAAAAAAGAAGAAGAAAGAGAATGCCCCATTAAAGACCGATTTTTAAGAGTCTTTATTTCATAAATTACTTATTCCTTTTACTATTCAAGATTTTAACATTCTCTGGAAGTAACAAGCAATTTCTAAATATAAGATAGAAGAACGATTTAGGCTGTAAGTATTTATTAACCCAAGAACATTATCTATTTAATTATCCTAAAACATAACAAAATGCTGCTACCAATTAACAATAAATTCTTTTCTGGCATACTTTTGTTCTAAAAATAAGTAAAATTTACATTTTTTTTTAGATAATGATGTTGAGTTTACGATCACTCATGTTCTTTTAAAAGAAATCTTGAATAATGTATCTGACTGGTGCACCGTTATCGCAAAATCATGAAAATTGTTCGTCTGCTAGTGCCATCTGTTAACAACAATTTGAAATATAATTTTTGTGGAATAAAATTGTCGTCGCATAATGTATTTATAAAATACTGTGCATCTTGCTTACAAACCTCTTTGGAGAATTAGCTGGTAATTTCCCTTATTGAGAAAGAATATTGTGTGACCTTGATACTTAAATTTGCACCAGCAAATAAGAAATTTGTTAGGTCAGAAAAAAAAAAATCTTGATTTTGCTTTTTACAAATAGAATCTTCTGAATAATTAAAGGGAATGAAAAGTATCTGCGCAATTTTAAAGAGTTTACGATATTGTCGATGCTATCTTCGTTCTCTGGTAGCTAAAATATTAAATAAGCATTTCCCATTAAAGTATCTTCCAAAAATGATTCCGTTAAAGGAGTTTTTGCGTCTAAAACATCAATAACTCTTAACGGTGTATGGGACATTCTTCTGTTAATTCATTGATTAACTGAAAAAGATTCCACATTTCATTAGGCTGGATTTTTTAAAATCCGTATTTATTTCTTAATTAAGATTTCGAATTTTCATTTATTGCTTGCTTTTAGCATTGCCCTCCTTTGCCGATTAATCGATTAAATGGGAGATTTGATATCTGCCAACTCTATGAAATTGATAGATATTTAAAGCAGTAATATAAATTATTTTCTCATACATAAAAATAAGAGATTTTTGAATTTATGATTAAGAAATTGATTTGAGCAAATCCGATTACTGTAATCATATTCAGTAGAATCTACATTTCCACCATATATGTCGTGGCTGGTTCGTGAGTGCTTAATAATAGGAAAATAGAAAACTTAACAAATTTATTGCAGATTCGTTCGAGTTACCCTGCTCAGTAACTCCTTCTCCTCCAAGAGCAAACACTCGAATGACATCACTCTTTTAATTACACTAGCGCTAGTGGTCTAGCGCCATCTATGAACGTTTATTTCCTAACGCTTCAAAATCCAATCACTACAATATAGTTAACATAGCTTTTCTACTACTTCGCAGCAGTAGTTTCTTTCGATAAAAAAATTATTTCAATAAAATTTAGGTACATTTTTTTGTAAAAAATACCGACTTGAAATGATCCAGCCATGATCCAGCTATTTAAACTAACAAAAAAAATTATAAAACGTAAAAAATAAAAAATAAAACTAACTAGGAATTTTAATAGTTATAAAGAAAATCCTAAAAACAAGATGTTTGAATTTATGAATAAAGAATTTTTGGTATGACATCTTACCACAACCATCATAAAAAGAGGCAATTTTATGGACTAGCAAAAGTCCTAATTTGATATCATTTTGATGCTTTCACCTTAATAAATGTAGAATGAAATGATTTTGGCGTTGAAGGAGTTTAGTAAAAAAAAAAAAAAAAGTTAACATACCTCATTTTTAATTAATTTTTTAAAAATTCATAATCCCAAATTTTCAAGACAATCTATATGGGAGATATTATTTTATACTTTTTTTTATACTTTGAATGGAATAATCAAACAAACAGAGAAACAAGAAAGTGAATTCAATTGTATTGTAATCCATATCTGAATTATGTTTTAAGTCTTTAGCTCATTGGGGAGTTAGTTTAAAATCTATTGCAAAATTTGCACCGAACAGACAAACAGATAGGTCAGAAAGGAAATTAATAAAAGCATGTTAATAAAGGCACTATGATGACAAACGAATAAAACTAATTAAATAAAAAAAATGCTTAAAAGTGAAAGGTAGAACAACAATGTTGCTGTACGTAAAAAAGCGACACATTGATCTCTATAAGAATTCTCTTAAATAATTAACATTAAAGATAACGAATTTATTTGTATCATTTGATGCTTTTTTGATGCTTTATATTTATGTGCACAGTAACTTTTCTCAAACACAAATGTGCAAATACTCTAAGCAACTTGAAGCAAATCATTTCCTCTTCTTCCTGCACTCTTTTCAAAACTTTCCTCACGTCATCATTATTACGAAGATATTTAGGAGCACGAATCGTGATCATTTGTTTATATTTAGGAAGTAAAATCATGTGATTATTGCAGATTTTACCAAATTTGTAATTTTCAGGAATCCGCGCTAGAAAAATACAGATAACTAAAGAAGTTAGATGTATTATTTTATGAAAATTTTCAGTGAAAGGCTACTTTGATGAAACTTTGTGGTAATACTCCAGGTTCCCTCGTGTAATGTAGTGGCTTTCATGCAGTAATTTTTATTTTTGTGTGATTAAACATATCTCGGCAGATGTAAATGGTGTCCAAATAAAAAAAAAAATAGGAGCAGCAGGTTTGGTTTATAATGGTTGCAACAATATGAGATTGGATGTGCTAATATTGACGACGCTGGAACACAACTAACTGCGACAGATTCTGAAATCGCTGCACGAGTGAATGACTTCTAAAGGGATTTCTTTGCAGAAGAATTGAAAAAACTTGAACCACCCTTCGACAAATGTTTAAATAACGGAGATGATTAGACCGAAAAGTAAATTCTGTATGAAACTTTAGGATACAAATAAAGTTTTTGCAAAATGTTGCTCTAATTTTATTTTTTTAAGAAGTGCAACTAGCTTTTTGGATGACCCTCGAATTTAAAAAGATTATAGAGATGGTGCAACACCTTAAAATAATATCTTGCAAAAAGCTGTAGCAAATTATTATTCCCTTAAAATTTATACATATAAAACGTTAACTGCTTAGTATAGAAATCGCTCTTATAACTTATTGCCCAATGGTAACAATCGAATCTAAACAAACTATCATACGAATTTCAGACTGCTTTTTTGAAGGTTTTTACAGCTAAACTGAATTCAACACTTCGTGTAGCTATTTCATTGAGTTGAAAATATCATTAGAAATGTTCTGGAGATAGTTCGACTCGTCGTAAACGCCGTGAGTGAACAGATTTTTATTTTCAGAATTCTGGTCTACTTTTTAGGAAAGAAAATTGGTACTTGTGTATTGTTAATCGTAAACCGTTGACGAATAATGGCAACGAAAGAACCAATTAAAGTGCGATTCTTGATGATATATTTTTTGGCTGTTAATATACAATTACCCAAAAATCGAATATGTACTTTGGATGCCTGTTTCCAGACCTTTATATAGAATTACGATTGTAGTCACACAATCACACATTCAAAATTTATTTATTTATCATTGAGTTTTTGATCTAACCTTCTTACATGCGAGCGAAAGCACATACAGTCAATTTTCAGCTGAATTTAGTAAAATTTTGTACGGATACACATTTTCAATCTAAATCTGTTTACCAAATTTTATCTATTTAGCTCTTTGCGTTTTGTCTCATCGTCTTCACTTGTGCTCGGTGAACCTCTTGTCGAATTTGGTTCAGCATTTGATGCGAATCTAAATTTTAAATAGTAAATTTGTACTCGTACAGCCGGACAGATGCAGAGTCCCTTATCAGACCTGATTATACATTTGATAAGGATCTATTGTTGAGATTGTATATTTTTCCGCTCTTTTCGTATTGCAATTATCATGTTTTCGAAAAATTGTACAGACAGACTTCCTCTGAATGCATTTCGTTCAAACTTTGATCTATAGATTTGGCGTAAAGATCATAAATCAATGATCAAAAGATCAAAATTTGTATAATTCAAAAAGTCATTAAATTATCATGTTCATCGAACAAACAGATATAATTCCGAAAATTTGTGGGTATTTTTTTAAATTTTGTTTAGGCAGGTCTAAAACGTGAAAGTCTCGAATTCGAATTTATAGGAGATTACAATACTTTCTCTTTATAAATATCCTATAATAGAAAGTAAAAATTAACTAAAAGGTGTCCATAATATGTTGATGAGCCTAAAAATGTGGTGAAGTGTAAAACTATATTGCAAATTATTGAAGGATATATAATACATGCTATCTGCAGCGGCAAAATATCCCAAACTGTCATGACTATACATAAATTTACACTAGATTAATGACTATAACCGAACAGATCAGCAGTTTCACATAATTTATTTTATTATCTTATGCTAATTTTAAAATAAAATAATATTTTCAAATTTTTTTAAAAAAATTTAGATTTAAGATTTGTAAATTTTGCTTTGTTTTAGGATTTAAGCAACATTTAATTTCAAATTATAATAACAATGAACTTTTTCTAGAGAAATATTTCATATGAATCCTTTTAAATAACTATCTTTCAATAAATTTCGTTGTCACTTATTCACATTTGGTATGAAATAGCACCCACTGGGATGTTTCTCGCAAGACTGTTCTTCGTCATTGCTACTCAAGTGAAATTTATTGATTGTCGTGCAATGCGTTGCAGGTTTTTCTCTCCCATAAGTGAAATTGCAAGGGTGGCAATTTTCAGTCCTGCAACTCGGGCAGCCTCTACAAGTGCAACATCTGCAGCAGCAGCCCTCAGTTTCTGCAACATGTCCGCAATGACTTTCGCAGAGCTCATGACAGTCTTCTAGTGTTTCTTCCAACCTCTTAGGAGGTGGCTGTTTTTCCCAAAGTGAGTTTTTTGTAGGCTAAAAGCAAAAATTTTAAACTGAGTACGTAAATAAAAGTTAGTATAATTAATATTTTTCTTGTAAAGTATTGCAAGTTGCTACTCACCAATTGTAACATGTTGGGGTCCATATATTTAATGCGCAAATTTTTTAAAAAAAAATTGTAATATGGAGGTATTTTGCGATTTTTAATGTCTAAATTTCTTCCTAAGTCGTAGCAACTTTAAAGCCTTGTAATGTATATAAATTATTATATAAATGCGAATTACTATGCCTTAATTGAAACTAATCTCAAACAGTGATACTTTGGCGAGGGATTTCGCTTCCCATCTCGCAATAAAGCTCTTCATTTTTTCCACATCTGTTCCATTTCATCAAACGTTTGAGTGGATGATATACTGAAGATTGAAATTTCGGTAAACGATGTTAATGAATAGTGCATTGCTTCGGCTAATAGGTGAATACAGCAGTTATAAAGAACCTTATGGTATTATCTTTTACATAGGATTGTTATTTTAATCGTGGTCCAAGAGTTTCTTTCTAAATCATTAGCGATAAGCATATACTTTCATTTTGAAAAAGTACTGCAAATGAAGCACAAATAGTATTTTACATTACTTGAGTAGATAAATATTTCAGTAAATAATGTTTTATTTTATGTTGTTGATGCTGTATATGAAAAAAGACGTTTAAGAAGTTTAAAATATTATTCACTACTCCAATCCCATCTTATTTACTAAAAGTATTTTTAACACACTGATGTTTCAAACAAAAATAAGAGTTTAATTTTTCTGTTACAAAAATTGTATTGAGTTATAAAACTTCGAATTTCTTTATTATAGGCTAAGGATTCTTTTATCATATGCTTTATTACGGCTTTCATTATTATAGGCTCCTCGAGAAAATGTCATATGTCATTTGATGGAATTTCTTTCTACGTTGAAATTGTCTAAAATCGAATGATTTTCGAATAGTACACAATTGTTCAATTGTGGTTTTCGAAAACCGCACTTGAACAATAATTTTCGAAGCTTTATAACTCGATCGATCAAAAAAATTGCAATATTTATTTTTAAATATTTGAATACCCAGATCATATTAAACATGATTATAAGGCATTTAGAGCTTGACACCACATCACACCACCGTTTCTAAAGCTCGTGTCGCCTCTTTCAGACTTGGTATAAATGTAGGTGAACTTTGTTTTAAAACAAAAATAAACTGCAGTCAATGGCAACGAAACATACAAATGAGAAAATACGAATATATATAATATTTACAAAATAATAATAATAATAACAATGCGAGAAACTACATAAAAATTGAGATTTGTAATTTTTTTCAGCAGCGCATTTATTGACTCAAGCAATATAAAATATAATCAATTTTGCCATTTAGAGAGTTTTTCCAACTGGAATTATATGCCTATTTACAACGGTTTAAAAATTAAAAATTGGAGCACTATTAGAATTAATACTCAAGCGGAACATGGGAGTTGTTGTAACACGCACTTTACAGATATTTTTTTTAAAAATTTTATCAGATTTTTCGTTAAAAATTATTTTTGTGATAGGTCCTATTACATTAGTGCAGTTAGTACCAACTGAAATAGAGAGTGACGGGTTCTGAACAAGTTCTTTGTTTTAATAATTAATGGAAAAAATATTTCATAAATTTTCATTTCAAATAAGTTGGTTAACTTTTCAGAAATATTTTTATTTACTTTACCATGTGTATTAAAAAACATCTTTAGTTGCTGTTTTTTTTTCTAATTGTAAATTTTTTTTATTAATCGAATTTAATATTTTTAAAAGCAGCTTTTTTATCTAATTGGAAAATGTTTTATTAATCAATAAAAATACTTGAAATGATGCAATACGGTATGTTATAACAATTTTGAGGCAAGTTGTAATTTATTACAACTTGCGAAATTTACCTTTATTTGTGTATGATTCATGTAGTTATACTTTCTACTTTAAATATCAGCATGGACTCTCAAAGATCAGATTTGCTCTAAGAATTACCCTCCTAAAGAATCTAGCAATGTTTCAGTTAATAATGATATCTTTCTTTCTAAGTAACCCACTTGGGAAAGAAAGTAATAGAAAGAGAGCATGGCAATATAATCAACAAGAAATGAAAACAATTGAAAAGGATAAGAGAAAATGGAAAATTTAAGGAAAAAATTTCAGAAAAGAAAACAAAGGGAAATAAAATTAAGAAGAGAATGTTGAACTAGCATACAGATTTTGAAAAATAAGAATGGCCTTGCCTTAGCTTGCAGAAATGCATGCGACAGTTATAACAGTATATTATACTAACATCACGTTTGGAAGCGATGTTAGGATTATTTTGGGACAGACTTCATTGTTTTTAACGGTGTTTAGATGACGAGGACAATGCTTGAGCTGGAACCTTCTCTTTAAGCTCTCACGTTACACCAAAGGTAATATCTTTAACACTTTCTTTCTTTCGCCACAGAATATCCCCGAACTTGGAATCTCTAGGATTCCCTGTCGGTTGAAAGGATATACGTGGGAGTATTTATTAAGATAAAAGAAATACACATAAAAAGACAAAAAATCAATATACACAAAAAAAAGACATAAAGACATATCTTTAACACTGAGAAATTTAGCATACATCAAATCCACTTACACGGTGGTGTGTTGGTAAAATTATATTTCGAACCAGGGACATTGCGGTCTCAGAGCCAAGATATTCAAAGCAGATCAACCAGGCTCAATTATCGTGAGGAAAAATACATTCAATTCTTAATTTGCAAAATTCGGGTACAGGTAGCAGCCTACCCTTTAATTGTATTAATTACAATTCTGATGTAAACTGACTTTTAGGTTGACTGCTTAAATAATTCAGTTTATTTTATTGTAAATAATTTGATAACATTTATTATCACTATGTCAAGAGATAATAATTACCAAATGTCTTATACATTTTAATTAATAAAATAATGCCTAAGAGAACATAGTTTTAAATATTGTTTTTATAGTTACAGCTTACCCTTTATTCAAAGCAAATTATAAGAGTCAGCTAGTTTTGTAAAAAAATTTCTAATACTAAAAACCACCAAAATTTTTGAATGTTTTGTATACATATTACTATTATTACTATTATTATTTGTATACATATAGTAATGAATGACTAATTAAGTTATATAAAAAGTATTTGCAATCAAGAAATAATTGATAAATATAATATGGAAATATATAATCAAATTTCCAAAAGTTGCTGCAACTAGCTCTGGTCTCTACTATATATCTTTATAGAAAAGAAAGACATAAAAAAAATCTAAATAAATTAAACTTCATTGTTGCTTTATTTAAATGTAGCAACAATACATTTACAATTTATTCATTGTAGCTTTATTTATTATTATTATTCTACTTTCATGCTAATAAAGTAGCTTTTAAAGAAAATTTCGTTCTCCAAACTAATTTTGTAAATAATTGAATAAATAATGTAAAAACAAATTATTAATATTCTGTAACTGGTGAACCCGATTTTGGTTTTAGTTGACAATTAAGGAATTATAATAATATTTACGCAATTAAAAATGAATATTGATTTCCAAATTTATTTTATTATTTTTATTTTGATGACCCATCCTATTTTCTTTCTTTTTTAACTAATACTTACAGATATTTTAAACATACTTTTCAACAATATATTTCATTGTTGAAGTGAAAGGCGTATCTTTTCAATATTGCCACTAATATTTCATTCTGATTTCATTTCTTAAATAAATTGATTAAATATGAAGATTCGTCTTATTTCTCAATGGGAAATATGTTTCATTATTAAACATGCTTTTAATAATTTAATTTTTGAATATTATAGTAATTACAGTTAAGGCCTCAGAAGTAAACAATGAGGAATATTTTTTTAATATTCGCATATTTTTAAATGCATCTTTTGTATTGCTCTTATAACATGATGTTTTACATTTTATGGCAAAGCCTTTTTTTTAAAATTAAATCAGAGAAATTCTTATTTAAGGTATCCGAACACGTTCAGTGCACTTTTGGAGAAAAACATGGTGTAGACATACTTTAACCATATTTCTGGGTTTAAGACTATTTAAAATTAGTAAAAGGATCTCAATATTTGAAGTAAACATTAAAATTTTTTGAAAAGTGGCATTTAATATCATAAATTTTAGCAAATTCTTTAAAAACTTCAAATTGGCTACACCAAGAACTATTACTCTCATCCGAATAAACCTTATACCAAAATAAACTGCGTCGTTTTCTCTAGGTAATGAACTACAATCGTATGGTTATAATAATAAATAAAAATTTTATAACCAGTCGAAGAATTTACCATGAAATTTTTAGTAAATTTATGACATTATTGTTCGCACAATAGGCTGTAAATTAAAAAGTATTCCCTCAATCTAAATTCTTTTAGTTCATTCCATAGAAAATAGTATACAAAGATACTCCACCAAATTTCATAGTAATATGATAATTATATTTTGAGTTATTTGATTTGAAGTGAGAAAAAAAATCGATTTTGAGAAAAATGCATTTAAAGTATACACTAACATGTTTTAATAATAAATTATGCGTGTACATACTTAAAATTCACCACATTTACAGGTTATACCTTCTTTCTCATCAGAATTTAATCATTTCCCTTTTTTAATCATTTTTTCTTTTTCCGGCATTTTTTTTTTTTTTTTTTTTGGCAGTGAATGCTAAGCCTAGATGCGTTTATTCCATTTTTGTCGAGCTCAGCAAATGCTGAAACTGCATTTGCACAATTATACACTCCAATAATCTTAAAAACATTCAGTAATCCTATAAAACCTTTGTTAAAATGTATTATAGACATAAATGCCCTTAATATGAGGGTTCGGAGCCCAACAAAAACATCTTTAGGTACAAATTTCCACAAAACACCGTTAAAACTCTCATTCGCATTTTTTCATTTTGCAGTGCAAAAAATGTTCCGTATTTAAAACTAAATTTGTGTTTATACAAATTTTATGTTATTTAAATTTGTGTTTATAAAATGTCTTTGGCCCTTTAAATCGGTACTTCCGGTTATTTAAATATCAATTTCCGGTTTACCGATTATTACGAAAATATTAATACCTTGACTTCTAATTAATGTAAAGATAAAAGTAAACATGTTTTGGATAGCCCAAAGACTGGTCTATCAAATAAAAGAATTTTGTTAATGTCATTTTTGGCGAAAATCGATCTTTTCAACGTGTTCGGATACCTTAAAGCTATATTATATAAATCGTGTAATTTATTCTGCGGTACATACGAGATTCCGAAATGAATGGTTCTTTTTATTCTTATATTTTTTTAAAAAAACTAATTCAATTTAACAAGCATGTGTTATATAGTTAATTGAAGTTTAATCTCTTCCTATTTCAAATTAAAGTATAAATTTTATACTGGATGATAGCAAATTAAGGAAATGATAAAGCAATGGACAGTAAGGTGTTAGACACTTAACATTGTGCAAGTTATAGGACTATCAAAATTTGTTTAAAAATTCTTTACTTATGAAGCCATTAATAGTAAGTTATGCTCAAAAGATTTAATTGAAACTTTAATTAACTAATAATCCGGCGAAACAGCAAGTCGTCAAAGACGGCTAGTATTTAGTATGATGATGATTCGTGATTTTCCACTCATTGTTTAATGTTAAAGAAGAAAGATTCTGTTTATAACCTGAGCATTTAACATGAACAAGAAATTGGTACTATGATATACTTGACATGACATATGATGCCATTGTCTTATTCCTTGCAGAAGGTTCAGGCATATGATGAATAGAATAGGTGTAAGACCATTAAAATCACACGACTTTAATGTTTCTCATAATTTGAAACTTCCATATATTTTTGTTTAAATCTGCTTTAGTGCATCCCTCATAGGACAAAACATGTCAAGCCGGTAATAAGAAAAGCAAAATAGCTGCTAAGATACACAACATAGTGATTGTTAAAGAATATCCAATCTTCAATTTTACAAGGAAAATTCATATAAATAGTTTGTTAAATTTTTTATCTTTATTAACTGGAATTGCTTCCGAAAATTTACTTTTAGAACCTGAATGACAAGTTATTGCTCTTGTTCCTTTGTATTCTGAAAATAGGAAAGCATTCAGTTGCGTCAATCTTTGTATTTGCGAATTGTAACAGAACATATGATACTTGCAGCATCTCAAAAGAAAATCGGACAGAAACTTGTAATTATAAAAGAAAAAACAAACATTCTATGGCTTTGCTGTTGCCGAATTGTATTAAACTATGTCCTCCTCATTGTATTAAAAAATTATATTAATTCATAATAAAAATGAGATGTAAAGCAAGTGCTTAAAAATGAAAAAAAAAAAAAAAAATCACAAGAATTTTGAAGAAATTAGCAAAGAAAAAGTACGCAAAAAACATTACTAAAATAAGTAGCATTTTTCTTGATACCATTAATTCTTTAAAGAAAATATCTACTCACCTTCTTTCTGTTTCTCATGAATCAATAATATAGCAAAATATCAAAATAATCGTAAAATTAAGAAAAAAAAAGAAGCAAAATGCCTTTGAGAATACTATTGAAATGGTGTTTTTATATCAAAATGAAGAGTTCTTTGATAAAAACAACTAATTTCAAAAGCAGGCGAGCAGACGACATTTACTAGAAAATAAACTCAAAAATTTGTTTATCAATCAGTGGAAAAAAAGAAAAGGGGAAAAAAAATTTTTTTTTTCAGGAATTCGTTTTAAAAACAGTGTTAAAATATCTTATTATTCAAATTAATCTCATTTAATAAAAAACAAGATTTTTTTAAAATTTAGTTATTAAATCAATAATCATGTTCTAATTTTCATTTCTTTTAAAATTCGTGTAGCAAGAGTGCAACAACTCAACATAAAACAACAAAAATTAGGCGATGATTTGCTGACGTAACGAGTAGTTACGTCAGCAGATAGTTTGTTTACCTTATTGGTTAGAATTTCAACAGGCATATTAAAGTAGGTTTCAACCTATAATTTGTTGATGCACGGGAGCACGGTTAATTTCCGCGTAGTGACTGTCGGTAGTGAACAATTCCGCGCGCAGCTGTTTTCAATAATAAAAAGTGCAGGAAATGATCTTGACCCACCTGTCTACATAGTACAAGGGATATGTGTTGCAATAAGTCTCCTCGCCTTATTATTTCCGTTTTTATTTGAGCATTATCCAATATTGAAAGAAAGCGTTTTCCTTATAATTTCGCGCCTCTTGTTTTTAGGGTAAAACTCCTTTTCAAAGCAAAAATAAAAAATAAACTTTTATCTGCTAATATTGTAAGACTTGGCATTTTTTATTAGAACATAACATTTTTTTTAGTCATTCCATCCATTTTTGATGTAAATGAGACCTACTGAATGAATAAATTCCGAGTGAGGTAATTCCGCACAGCATTATTTCATTCAAAAAATGCTTTAGTCAAATGATATTTTGTAAATTTATTGATGCTTCCAAATTACACGCGCATATTTAAGAGAGTTTCTATATCATTAGAAAAAAGGCAAAATCAACGATCTTAAACCATGTCACTAATGCAAAGGAGGATAAAGTTGGAAACTATTTTTAAAATTTACTAGCAATTTTTCGAAAATACAAATTAATCTACAATTTAGTAGAAACTGAATAACAATAGCAAAAGCCTGTGAAATATTGGGACAAAAAAAGATTAAATAATTCTGCACCTTAGAATCCTGGGAAACTGTAAATAATGTCACGTGTTTGTGCTTTCAACACTGCCGGAATCTTTGAAATTGTTAATGAGTTTAGTTATGCAATTTGATTGGATGGGACTCATAAAGATTATTGTTGATGAAAAGGCTAAGTGAATTTTAACTGTTATATTAATTCGTTTAATAATGTTCATTATTTTAGTAAGACATGCGAATTTAGGATCAATTTTAATTAATATTTACCTTTATATTATAGAGTTCTTATTTCACAAAATTTTAGTTCAAAATCAATTACCTAAAATTCCCTCATTCAGTGAGCAAAATTATATACCATAAGAAACATTAACACGGAAATATTCTTTTTAGATTATTTTGTAAAGTGTAAACAATGTAAGAAAAATGAATGCTCTCACTTCGAATTTAATAATTGCACTTAAGGAATAATAAAAAATGTTTAGCAAAAAATCATTATTAAATTTACTATTTTGAAACTCCTTTAGGTATGCGAAATTCTGTCACTCACCCCTAATCATGACCATCAAGTTTTATACAAGAAAACTAATTGAAATTAAACACAATCAGTTTTCCTAGCGAACCAGTTTATCGTCAATGGCAAATAGTTCTTAATAAAAGATATGTGCTTTCATCTTTGTGGCACAAAATTAGTTTTCTCTGGTCTAAATATCTGATTTATCAAGTAACTCCCATCGAGGGACATCTTAGATATGAAGATGAGAAGCTTCCTGCAGGGTGGTTGGTTCTCGCCACAAGAATGGGTACAGAAATGAGAGGGGACATCTACCTCCTTCCGATGATGAGACGGACTTCCCATGGGAAGAGTTGTACCGTGGCCGGCGATGGCCCCTAGAACTCAACCTTAATTAACGCCAATGCTGTCGCGGCGGTCCAGACATTCAATTTTAATCCGAATATCTGGGCGGATAACATTTAGGTGGTTATCAATTCAAAATTCATTATTTTACACTTGACATTTCACAGATTTCCTATTTTTTTTTAAGGTGAAAGTTAAGATTACCATTATTAAAGATAAGATGAATTCGAATGATGAAATGAGTCAGCTAATGTTTATCATTGGAATATGGGCAAATTCACAAATATACGTCAAATGCATACCGAAACAGGAAGAAAAATGCGTCAGTCAGAACAATTAATTTGATAAAACTATTCAAAACTTATCTTTCAAATGGAAAAAGGAATTTTGACTCCCTCTGTTCTAGATAATAACACGTAAGTTTAAAATGCATCTTTTGAAGAAAAAAAAATCTGCTTTATAACACTGATGATCAGACTGATATAACTCTCATTTGCTTTATTATTTGAATATGGACGATTGAAAATTCCGCTAATTCTTTTCTATTCAGTAAAGTTTAATTCTGAACTTTCTGTCATTTGCAATACTTTTCATATTATTATTGTTGTTTCTTCATTTTTACAAATTATTCAACTTGTATAATGAAAAGTAAATGTATATTTTTTATGTCAGAACAACTTACAGAAAATATCTCCGAGCATCTACTGCAGTCTCTATTGTTAGATTTATCAGATGAATATACTTCCACAACATTTGGTCGATCAGGATGGCAAACTGGTTTCTGTTAAATGATAGCATAAATATGATTTAGGGAGTGAAATATTTAAGTGCAAAATTTTAAAAACCTGAATATTTAATTAGATTTTTTTAGATTTAAATATTTTAGAATGAATATTTATTTAGATTTCTAATAAAAGGTTAATAACGATTTTTTTCTTAAAAATTTCAGTTTATTATCACAAAAAAAAACATAATTATTCACTAACAGTTTTTAAAAAATAAGTTTTTCGTACTTCCAACTGAACTTCCGTAATTTTTTTTCTGAACTTTTAATATAATAATAAAGTATTTTCAAAAGTGATTACATTTTTATTCGTGTGCATTCTGTTGTCATTAAATACAACCTTTGTCAGTAAATTTTAAAATAAATTAAAGGTAGACATGTCAAAATTGATTAAGGTTAGAGATTCAAATTTCCTTGAAAAATGTTTGCTTTCTTAGTGTCTTGAATATATTAAATTCATTTCTTCTTTCTTCGTTTTTTCAATCATTTTTTTTTTAGTTTTACATTATTAGGTTGACGTTGATTTATCTATAACATAGGTATTAAGATTTTTTCAAACAAAATTTGTTATCTTGTAGGCGCCAGCAATCTTATCAAAAATGCACATTCTGTTTTCAAAACGATAATGGTGATGCAATCATGAAATACAATATGAAAATGATGCAAATGGTAAGTAATTGCAGAGCAGTTTTTACTTTGATAATGGATATAGGGAAATGACCTTTAACTGCTTAATTTATTTTGAATTATCAGTTCCTCAAATAAAAGCAAAACAAGGAATAGCTCATCAAAAATAACTATCAAAGGAAGAACTTTCCGTATTTTGGACGATTGTCATCTAATGGAGAATGAAAAATCAATGAATATTTAAAATTTTTGTAAAAATTATTTGAAGAGTTAAAAGAATATATATATATATATCATCTTTCAAAAAAATAAATCACTAAAAAAAGGATATTATCAAGCGGGTCATCTAAATAGCTTCTAGTATCCACATGATATGAGGAAATCAATACATATCTTACTTGTACCGACGATGTCCTTGGAATGTAAGGCCCATGTCCACATGTCTGTTCCGGAGAAATGCATTCGCAACACTGTTGATGATCATGGCAAAACTGTAAAGAAAAATACTATGAGGGTTAATAAATTATTCAGATCGAGTAACCAACACAACAAATTATTATATGTTCTAAGAATACATAATAATTTATTGCAACTACTATTTAAAAGTTTTATTTTACCTTACCTTTTTTTGAAAATGAGCGTATTTTTTAAACAGTTGTAAACTTTTCTTATAAATAATAATACGAAGTGAAATTTTATTTCTAAGTTCTCAAAAAGAAGAAAAAGAATAATCCGCATCACACGTTCTCAGTTGGCATTAAGTGATCGTGATCGACCGGTGGACCACCAAGGCATTTTGGGGTAACCGCCTTTACTAAGACCTAAGACATGCATACTAAAGGAAACTAATTGTTACATTCATGTGTTACTCATTTGGCAATGTTGATGTGAAAAAAATAACTGAAAATATGAATTATGTATTATTTTTATCTTTTCAGGAAAACGAAGTTTTTCTCCTTCAAAATGACATAATTTTAAAAGCATATAATTCTGAACCTAAGAATAATTTTGGAATCAAATAGATGAAGTAAAGTATACTAATTTTTAAAAAATTGCATTTCATTTAACACCGTTCTTTGTCTCTACCTACCTGTGTGAATCTGCATTTTCAACGGTGAATATAATTAAGACGACATATCGTTCCCGTCTGACAGACACATACGACCACTTAGAATCCAATGCAAGATTAGCAGTAAGTAGTTATATATCGAGAATTCTAGATTGACAGACAATATGCAGATTAAGCCTTCTCTAGTTATGATGATGATGATGTCGTGTCCGCGTTAACACGGAAAGGGGGTACAGTAGCTTCTGAGGATAAAGACCCCTGAGCACCGAGGGCAGAAGTCTGACTTCTAGCTCATATGAAGATGAAACTAACACATTCGCTTGCACAACCCCTTTTTACAGGGGGGCACATTCACACACCTCACAGATAGAACACAGATGAAGAACAACCCTGCCCGAACTCCCAGATAACGGGGAAGACGTGCTACCTCTATGCCCGGACGCCGACTTCTCTAGTTTTAACTACGATAATTAATTTTCGATGAAAATGATTTATTTTCTAATGTATTTTGAATTGTTTGATGTTAAATGCATCATTTTATATTATTACATTTGTAGCTAGTATTATTATTTTTGTAGTTATGTAGGTAAGTAATATTCCGTATTTATTATTAAGTTGTAATAAATATTGTAGACCTTTTTTATTTAACTCATCACACCTGCGGCATTGGGTAGACTGCAACATCTTGAAAAATATTAGTAATAGCCCTACCCTGGAAAAGTCAGCCCACCCCTGATTTACGATATTGCAGCGTTACTGCTAATATAGAACGGTAAAGGTATAAAATTTTCAAAAAAGAAAAAAATGAAATGTTGAAATTATTGAATTTTTAATGTCTTTATATTTTTTATCGTTTCAAAAATGTTTTATTTAATTTCTACGATCAATAATCCCAAATCATTTTTTTAATATGTAAGTAAAGAATATAATGACCCTCAAATCGATACATTTTTTATGATTAAGCGAGTGGAATTGATAGGACAAATTTATTTTCTCAAAAACTGCTTCTTTGATATCGTTTTGGAAAATATAGAGTTAATTTGTAAAGGTTTGCTCAATATTTATAATTATCGAAGAAATGGGTAAATTCTGATACTCAGGCATGCACTCACTTCATCCGCTTTGTGAGTGTGAGTGGGATGTTGTATTCTGCAATTAGGAAGGTAAATATTTCTTGAATTTTCATCTAAATAAGGCTTCATTACTGGTGTCTGAAATAAAAGAATATATTATTATTTAATATCCTTAAAAGAATGCTAAATGACACTTTATTACGCATTATTTACAGGTAAAAATACAGAAGGGATTATAATCAAGAAAACATAGGACATTAAGCAAGCGTCTTTGAAAAAATAAGTATTTACATTTTAAGCTGCCATATAAAACATTTTTGTGCTGTAATTATTTAATAAATTGCAAGCTGATTGGTCTCCACTGAAAAGGTTCATGTACACAATGAACAGAGCATGTGAAAGAAATTAAAATAACATTTTTTTTAAACATTTGACAATTTGAAAGAATTATAAGTTTTATCTAAGGATTTAACTGAATTTAAATATAGCAAATATCGCCGGCGAACCAGTTACTTGCTATAGCCGACTAAATCTCCCACATCGGCAAAGGAATGACTCAGTAATTTTGCGTGACTTTACACTAAAAAAGACGATTTATAAATCAACTTTGCATCCCGTAATATTAAAAAAAAAGATAAATATTTACATAAAAAAACTATTATATGAAAAGATAAGAATTTACATTTAAGCTGGTATATAAAGTCCTTTTATTTTTTTGTAACAATTATTTCAGAAGTTGCAAGATGAAATAAGGGTGAAGTCAAGCAAAAGTATTAAGTCACATGTATTTTAATTATTCAATTAAATGCTTTAAAAAATAATTAATTAAAAACAATGGATAGCAGAAATTTCACAGTTATCTAGAAATGGAGCCCAGAATGACATGTGCAATTTTCATATCCTAATTTTTAGCAATATAAAAGTATTTTGTTGAGGAAATCATTAAGACATAGTTTCACAAAATATTTAATTTTTAGCAACCATTCATTTCGAAACCAGCTGGTCGCCAAAGGTGGCTAGCAAGCAATAAAACATGGGATATACAGAAGATAAACATTACATACCATATGACAATGAGCAGAGTATTGAACATGAGAACCATCTGGACAAACTTCGCTTGTCGAGTTCTGAGAATAAGGTTTTAGGGATTTGACTGGAGGTTCATAAGCATACTTTCGATACTCCTGCCAAATAAATAAATGAATAAAAGTAAATAGCTGAAAAAAGTGATTTTTCCATTCATTTTCAAAAATTTGTTTTACTCTTTATGTAATAAAAGGGAAGGGGGACCAGCGTCTAGTAATAGCTAATTCTTTATTTTTAACCCATAAATTGATCTTTTTCAAATAATCAGTTTCATAAAAATATTATGACGAAACAGAAGATGTAATCCACCTTCCTCCGTGAAAAATTTGTGGCAATAGAATAAGATCGTAAGCTCTTGGAGTGCTAAGGTTTTTATTTTCAGAATCGTAAATGAGCGTTTTATGGTTTGTAATGTAATATCTTGATCAAGAACGATTAAATAAGAGAGTAGTTTAGAAAAATAATTATTTTATTTACAGCCGTATATACTTACAAAGAACAACTTGTTCTCATCTAAATTAACATTATTTCTACAAACCAAATAAAAATTCAATCACAGAATAGCTCCTCAATCAAATCGGAGAATAAGTCAAAAAAAAAAAAAAAAAAAAAAACCTGCTAACAGGCTGTTAGCTCTAAACAGATAGTCCAGGTTGGGTCCAGAAATCCACCGATCTTTATCAAGAAGACCCTAATACCGAAGCTCGAATCACACGGAGCTTCTCAAAAAACCATGAACAACTTTTCCGTACCCGAGTCTCATTTGAAGTCTTTCTGTTCGCCCCCTCTCGAAAAAAATACCGCATTTTATTTTCATTAGATATTCTTCTCCGCTTTCTCATTGGTGAATTTGAGTTCCTTATCACCCAATAGTTGCTCAGCAACAATTCCATAATGACCTCAAACCGACCGAGGGAGTGTCTAATAAGGAATCATCTTTGTAGCCGACTGCCTCTTGAGCATATGTCAATTATATGAAGTGCACCTAGGTTTGACACTTAATGACAATGGTTGCTGGTGATTGATCGGTTCTTGATGACTTGGGAAGTCTCAAGAATCGATATTTAAGATATTTATCATCTAGATGTTTTGACGTTCCTATCCCTTGAAGACATGATGGATCTATTCGAAATCCTGCGATACACATATGTATTCCCACACCTGGATAGTAACAATTGATCAGATACAATGACTCTGCTAGTGAAAAGGATCCACATCTGGAGGTCAGTATGTGTGGGAAAATGGGAAACGTGGGATTCTGAATGCCAATTACCATGTGAGGAAAAAGGGGAAACGTTATAGTAATATAACAAAGACCACGAGTTCGCATTTTGGACATTTTTTCATTCGAAAGATTGAGACCAAAATTTAACACGGAACTATAGTTTTAGTAAAAAGATTTCATTGTAAATTTTATTCATATTTGTTGCCTTTGTACTTTCTAATATACGTAGTATAGATAAAATACAGTAATCGTCAGAAAATTCAAATCCGAGATTTTTGCGAATCTCTACGTTTTAGATATCTCCAAGTTCGAAAAACATATTTCTGGAAAATGTTCGTCTGTCTGTATGTCTGTGACAAAGATATCTCAAAAATGATTTGAGCTGGACGGTTAAAATTTGGTATACTGTTTTTACACCAAATTTATAGATTGTAATCAAATTTTGAGCAAAATCCGTTCAAAGGAAGTCTGTCTGTTCCTTTATTCGAAAATAAGTTCACACGATAACTACAAAACGAAGAGGTCTAGATAAATAAAATTTGGTACACATATTTAACATCTACAGTATCGACACCTATCAAATTTGGAGCCGCATCCAATAAGCTATTGACCACGGGTTGATGATTAGAAGCATGCCAATGCGATAATTCAAAAACGCAGAGACTTAAATATATCAAATTTGGAATGGGAATTTGTAACTACAAATGCAGTTTTGTCTCAAATTTTTATTTCAATCTGTTGAGAAAAACGTGTCTAAAACATAACTCTCCAAGGATGGATACTATTAACGCAACGCATGGATTAATCGCTAAATAACTCGCCAAGGATGACACGATAAATTCAGTAACAATGCTAAATTGACGCCAAGTATTAATATTTCTGTAAAAGTTGTATAACCATTGTACGCCAATGCCATGTAAAACGTCTGTGAAATGACAAGTTTATTAGAGAGTATGCGAAATTTTTTTAGAAAGACCACTCCCGCTGGTTATGACATTACATGCATATGAATGTACAGACCAACAAACGGACAACATGGTGATAGATTTAGTTCAAAATTTAATGTATATTTACACTTTAAATGCCAAAACTGTGTACTAAATTTTATCCATCTAGCTCTTTGCATTTTGAAGTTATTGTATTCCCTTGTCCTCGAACAAACATGCATATGCAAACATGCATAAACATGCATTTCTTTAATAATTTGACAGAAATATACAAACCAATCTAACGACAGCACAGAATATTTCTTCATTCAATTCACTTTAATTCAAAACTCTTTTGAATTATGGTGTTCACAGACAGACTGATATAGTTCAAAGGGAATTGTCTCTCTCAAACTTTATCGCATATTCTCCAAGAAAAGTTTATCTATCTCACCTTACAAAACTGTGAACATTGGGTAAGGTCGCGAATTCCTGGCATGCGTTGGCGAATTTTGGTTATAAAATATAGATCTTTGGCATAAATCAAAATTTTTTACTGAATCTATAGTGCGATTATGTATTCTGGATGGATTTTTTTCAATCGATTATATTGAAAATTTGATATGAAATTACCGGTTTAGTTACAAGATCACGTACAGAATTTATTATATTAAATCATTGCTCTTGGATTATTTTATTTTGCATTTATATGTATGCTAGCGTACAAAAGGAAAGATAATCAACCCTTTGACAGCTTTGGTTCAGAATTTGATAAGAATCATGAAATTTAATTAATTTAGATGCTAAACCTGTGTAAATTTTTATTTATTTATTTTCTCTTTATTTTTTGAAGTTATCGAGTTCGCTTGTATTTGAACAGACATCTTTCGAATGAATTTTGTCAAAAATTGATAGAAATCTAGATTTTTGGTTTAAATCTGTATACCAGATTTCATCCATCTAGCTAAAAGCGTATTTGAGTTATCATGTTCGCAGACAAACAGACAGATCGCCTAAAATACGCTTTTCGAACTCAGGGATATCTGAAACATGGAAATTCTAGAATTCGAAATTTTTGCCGATTGCAATACTTTCTCCTTGTATTCTTAGTATACGAGAAAATGAATAAATTTTTAGAACAGCATTTACATGGAGTCATATTTTAAGAAAATAAAATGTCTTTTTCACTTTAAATCTATAAATCGAGACGTATTACAAAACGAAACGAAATATTTCGCATAATAAATTGCATGAGCAATTTTTTGAACCAAACGGAATTCAAAATTTAATTATATAATAATCAGAATACAAAATAAGAGTTACCGCTTGATGTTCAGTTCTTGGTAGTCCAGATTTAAAAATTATGGGTTTTATAACATCTCTGTGATGTTTGTGGATGCAGCTGTGATTTCTGAAAAAAAAAATCTAATTTTAATTTAAATGTGAGTGAGTGAGTAAAAATCTAATTTTAAGTGAGTAAAAATCTAATTTTAATTTAAATGTGAGTGAGTGAGTAAAAATCTAATTTTAAGTGAGTAAAAATTTAATTTTAAATGTGAGTGAGTGAGTGAATACGGATTTTGAATGAATTGTCAGTTTGTTCATGATGTGTGTTTTTTTCAAATGTATAGAATACTATTGTTCATTTATTTACTGTCTTGGTTATTAAAAAGGGTGAATCTATTCTAAAAAGTTCAATTGCAGTAAAATGGTGGAAAAATATGAATGAGCAGAAATTTCGTTTAGTGTCGGTAATTATTCAGTGTTTACAAGCAGAACTTACCCACAAACACACACTATATCAGCACATGTATCCATGGAATTAGTCTGAAGATGTTTTATAAACTTTTGCAATTCCAAATATCCTTATTTTCTTCAATTTTCTTAAGTATCAATTTTTTTTTAAACCAAAATTTATTTGAAAACGATTTGACTTCCCATTTATAATTTTCATTCTATGCGGGGAACGAAAATCAGGTTTATATGCATAAAAATGCTACCGATATTATTTTTAGAGTATTTATTAGTAGTAATTAAAAAGTGAATAAATTTTAACAGACAAGATTATCTGTCTTATCTTTTTCAAATGGCTTTATTTGTTTTTATTATCTGAACATACCAGAATGATGGAGTTAAAAAGATTTTCTCCTGAACCTCACGAAACAAATAACATGAGATCGTTAATTGCTTTCATTTTCACTAAAATGAAAAAGAAACCACGATTTAGATAGACCTAATAAGCGATAAATATTTTAATTAAATCTAAATTTCAGCTATTTTAATTCATTCGTTGAGAGTGATTATTTTGTGAGACAGGTTCATACAAACCAAAAAATGAATGAATTCTATCCCTAATTTGAATTCTATCACATACAATTGAAATACGAATCTGAAGAATGACTTGAATGAGTGTTGCTTGGTTTTAATTTTATCTTTTAACGTATCATAAGAAAAACATTTTGTAACTTCCATCAGAACTAGTTCTCACTTTTTATCATATTTATCATTGAAACTTTAGCTCATCATCGACAATCAGACATGAATAAAACCATTATTGTTCCTTTTAATTTGTTTATATAATATCCTTTCAGTTTTAAACAAATCTGTCTACACATCCCTGTAAGAATAAGATATTGTACGATATTTTCACGATATTCAATACCATGAAAGCTGGGTAATATTCGGAGATATTATAACGATGTTGGGTGTTTTGAGTTATAAAGGGTAAGTGAAAAAGAGGTACAAATATTAATAAATAAATAAATATAAATATGAACACACCGTTTAAAGTAGCAGTATGCTAGATTCTTTAAGTAGTCTAAAAATCAAATTTCAGAATCGAAATATTTTGAATACGAATTTGCAAAACTATTTTTAAGATTTTTACCATGCTCCCAAATAGAGTCTCATAAAAAATATTATGGTTTAAAAAGCTTTAACTGTCTCTTATTTTTTTTCCAATTTTTCAACACCCGTAAGTAAAAATTATCAAGAAAATAATATCTTGAATAAAGAATTCAAAAAGCGAAAACTGAACACAAATCAACTTTTGTATTGCAAAAGTCGAATGTCGATTAAGTCGTAGAAAAGAACCTACAATATATACAAATATATTATTGGCTTAAAATGATTATTAAATTATTATTATTATTTTCTTTTAATGTTTTATTCTTACTCATTTAAGAATTTCCAAACGAATCAAGGACAAATTGAATGTTTTAAAAGGACTTGAAGAACATTGCAACAAATTTCTTTTTCGAATTTAATTAAAAAAGAAATACAACTTCGAACTATTGATGTATGATATCTTCGGATATTAAGATACTTTCCATATAAAAAAAGAATATTTTCATTTCCCTTTATTTCAGCATATCTCTATCAAAATATTTTTTTAACAATATATTAAGAAAGAAGAAAAAAGACATTGAAAAAGATAGTAATACATGAGCTCAAAACGATAGAAAAGTATTTAAATAAAAAAAAAAAAAATTAGAAAGATTGCTTTGAAAAACATTAAATTTGTATTCATTCATTGATTAGAGTGTCCCTTCCTCCAACTTCTCCTTACTATTTAAGAGAATTACAACTTCTTAATCGAATTTAGCATCATTGATTATACTATGAATAATCACTAAATTATTTTTAAAAGAAAATTGTGGCCCATTTTGCCAAATCAAATCTTTAAGGAATGCAGACAGATAGAGGATGCTTGTCCTTCAAAAAAATTCTAGAACATTTAAATATTAATTTTTTTTGTTATGTTAAATATATACAATAAAATACTAGAAAAGCGGTTAATTATCATTAAATAATTTTTCTCGCCTATATAATAACAAATTTCTTTTTTTCTTTTTCGGTTATTTATTTATATTTACGAAGAAATAATACCACGTCACTTTCTTTTGAAGTTGCTGGCAACTGTCTCTACTAATCCTCAAATTCATCTTTAATTTTTTGGAAGGGTGTATTGTGATACGATATTTGACGTAGTTTTGATTTATTCGCATAAGAAAATAATTCTTTTTTCCGTCCTTCTCAGGAGTAATGGCCCATGAGCCTTCAGGAAAAATGACGAAAACTGAGCAAGCTTTAGTATTGGATCCTCCTAGTGAACTTCATTTTAAAGGTTATTATTGATTTTTTTAAAGCATGAGCGTAAATCGGGATTTAAACTTCTTTGCTACATACTTTATTACCGAATAATATTTATATCTAAAATTACTGTATTTAAAAGAATTTTTGTAGAGATTTTCAAAGTTTTAGTTGTAATTTAATAAATAATTTATGAAAATGGTTTCTCTTTAGGATATTCATTAATTATTAGTAATGTTAAATTATGTTATAGATAAAAATAACCCATCAACTATTGCTAATTTTGTTACTGTTTTTTTATATATCAATTGTATATTATTATTAACTTAGTTAATTTAAAATTACTGTATTTTAGGATGACAAATTATATATTAAAACTCTGGAAACTTTTGATTGATGGGTATCTTCAATTTTACATGTTCTTTCTTCCATATCTAATTATCTTTTCGAATTTCATCAAGAAATTACGATTAATCAGATGGAGCATTATTAGGAAACAAATTATGATTATTTTGTAAAGATTCAATATTATGTTATACTTGAAAGTTTTGGTCATTAATCAATGGATTTTGTTTTCTCAAGACTAAACTGTTCTTTTTATTTTGTTAACAAGTTTTTTAACAATTATGTATATTCTTATGTAGCTGGTAAAATCTGTGCCATTTAATTCCTGGTCTAGACATCAATATTGCATAATGTCATTATCATTTATAATGTTATGATCAAACATTTGTAAATTGGCCTTTGATTATAAGTTTTGTTCCTATCATTTCCATTTTTTTTTTTTTTATGACTTTAACTGGAAAAATCATATAATATTCAGTTAGATGGATTGAAGTTGTCTTAGAATAAATATTAGTGAAAAACATTACTTTTCTGTTAGAGTAGATGATCATCAATATATATATGTATTAACTTCTTATAAATAGAGTTATAAAGTTAAATTATTAATATAAAAAATTATGTTTCCCAACATTAAATTGTTCTTAGTATATTTGACTGTTGTAGAGTTAATAAAACAAGATTATTAATTTTTTATTCAAATTGAGAGTTTTTACCTGACTTGAATATTTTAATTGCTTTTTTTAAAAATAAATATTGTGAAAAGCAGCAATGTTATAAGTCGAAGCTTTATGATTTGAAGGATTGTAAATTTAATTCACTTCATCCAAAAAGTATTATGTTGGTAGCTGTTCATCTTATTCAGGGTGTGATAGAACCAGTGTGTCAGAAAATGTTATACATTTGGAAAAATTGGTGAAATTCGTGAAAATTTCTAAAAATTGAGAAATTGCTGACGGTATTTTGCACCAAGCATGTTCGTAACTGGGCAATTTTATGCAATCTTTTCTGTGCATCTGAAGCCTAATGCTGCCAAAATGATTATAACATCGGCCCCAAACAGATTTATCACTAATTTTTTTTTTTTTTTTTGGAATTATATAGGATAAGTAGAAAAATAAGCTGATGAATACGGCTAACAATAACCTTAATAAAACTTGGAAAGATCGGTTTTCACTTTTCAAGGAACAGAGTCAGTTAATAATTTAAGTTCAACATGCACTTGCAATCTTTTAATGATGGTATATCATTGTTAAAAGTGATAATACTTGCCCATGGCAACAAAAAGAGAATTTTCGATCAATAAGGATTTTCTGTGGTAGAATATAAAAGAACAAGCATTCATTGCAAGAGGAGTAGTTTGACTGCATGGAAAAAGTAATTTTGAAGTATCAAAACAATTGATTTTAAATGTGAACAATTCACAACCAAATATGAAAAATATAAGGAGAAGAAATGAAAGGAAAGAAGGCAGATTGTCATCTCGGAGATGAAAAGCAAAATAAAAAAAATAATAATTCTTGAGTCAACTTGAAAGGAAAGTTTAAAATTTAAAAAAGGAATTGCCAGCTTCAAAAGTTTGGAAAAACTTTTTAATTCACCTAAAACAGGATTGATTTTAAAACCAAGCATTTTTATTAGTTCTCTAATAATTGATATTTCAATTTTGAAATTAATAATTGATCATTGTTTTATTTATTTATTTATTATTATGCATTTTAAGTATAATGTGCAAACAGTTATTTGTTACTGGAATTATTATCTGTAAGTTAATAGCTTATGTTATGATTTGGTCATGCATGTCAGCAGATGGTATTGGTCTCCATGTTATTGATGAGACATTAAATGCAAGAAAACACATTGACACTATTCTAGAGGCAAAATTTACACCTTCCATTAGTGATTTCTTTCCCAACAACACATCATTTATTTTTCAGCAGGATTCAGCTCCCTGCCACACAGCAAAAATATTGAAAAAGTGGTTTAGTACAAAGAACATTGAATTGTTATCATGGCCATGAAACAGTCCTGACCTCAAAACTTTTGAGAACTTATGGCACCATTTAAAAACTCTTGAACATATGAAGTGTTCATCAAATAAAAGAGAATCGAGTCTATAATTGTTTCCTGGCATCGTGCAATAACGAGGGAAGAGCTTAAAACTCCCGTCAGCTCAATGAAGCATCAGTATTAAGCTATAATAAAAAATAAAGGCTGCCCTACTATGTACTGATAATTCACTGCACTCATCAGCATCTAATATATCTCAATAATTATTGTCGCTCAACTTTTTTTGTATTGCAAATATTTGAATTTAGCTTTTCGTATTGTAATCAGAATTAAATTCTCTTTAAAATGATATGTAAAAGTTTGCATTTTGTGAAACATTACATTTTCTATAAGCATGTAAAGTTAGAAAACAAAAAAAAATTTCAAAAGTGTCCACAATTTTGGACACTACTGTATATATATATGTACAATTATGCTATTCCCCCCCCCATTTATGCTGCAGAATGTTGTTCTTATAGTTATGCAAAGAGCTTTAATTAACTATTGAACTGTTTTAAAATTTTGAGCACAAATCATAATAACCTTTATGGTTAACAATATAACTTGCATTGCAAAGAGTAGCTTTAATGTTTCTTAGAATTCTTATGCAGTTTTAAAAGTAAAATATTTTGTTAAAAGTTCCAGTATTTTTTACAAATAAGAAATGTAATATATTGCTTTTAACATGCTCATTCTATTTTTAAAAAATTAGATTTCACAAATATATATAATTTTTTTTTTCATGTTAAATAACTTGTAAAAGTGTTTTTAATAGGTATATTATACAGCGATTTTGAGAGGAGAAAGACAGGGCTTTAATATAATTAATAGCCATAAGTCAAGTAAATGTTTAATTTATAATCAAGAAAAGGCCAAGGAAATTTTTTCATAGTTTTTATAGCCAAACTGTAATTATTCCAGTTTTGGTATGATGTTATAATTCAAAAAATGTTATTTTTATTCCTGTCATTCTTATAGTTTAAAATTATTAAGTCGGTTCATTTTTATTCTTCTGCGACTTCAAAATTGTTTTTCAAATGATTTTAATAAACAAACGAAAGAATTTGTTTTATCTATAAAGTATATATTTAATATTATTTAATATTAAAACATTAAAAAAATAATTTTTAGGCTCAAAAAACATTTTATAAACTGTATTTTACAGCTTTAATTTTTCTTATAATAATTTTTTATTATTAAGCATCTAGGTAATAGTTGAATAAAAATCATTATGTAAAATAATTTTTAAGTTAAAAAAAAAGTGAAATGTGAACTTTTCTTAAATTATGTTTATTTCATTTATAAATCACAGGATGCAATATAACTATTTAATCTAGAAACTGAACATAAACAATTGCTAAAGTAAAATATTTGCTTTTAAACTAAGCCATCTAATATATAAATGCTTCTCCAGAATGTTTTTTGATAGTTATTAAAAAAAGTTTAAAAATTTTTATTACTTATTAAAGAAATTTAATTTTTGGAAAATCTTTTAGGTTGTAATTTTTTTTTTCTTTAAGAATATTTATAAAAATTATTAAATTTCTTGTATAATTTTTTTTATCAATGCAGCAAAATACCAACAATTTATATTGCAATGTTTTTTTTTTAAATAACTTGCATTTTGTTATTTTATCAATAGGATAACAAATTCTTGAAAGTTTATAATTTTATAAGATTTGGAATGAAAATTATTTTTGGTAGCTATATTTAAATTTAAAAATAATGAGATGTAGGTTGTTTTGAAAAAATTTCGATGTAATTTTACAATGGATCTATGTAAGGTGACATCCATATAAATTTGATTATCATACAATTTTCATTTGTAAACTATAGAAAAGACATCATTTACTTATATGCTTCAAATATCTGTAGGATAGGAAAAAAAATTCTGCTTTTTAAGTTTTTATCATAATATTAATTTTTGCAGATAATTACATTTTTTAAAATCTTTAATCTTATAATCTTTAAGTTTTTAAAGTATGTCATTTTAGTATATTATAATAATAATAAGCCATAGTTGATATTTGATTTTTCATATTATTATAAGTTTAGATCAGTTACCAAGGAAGCAATAGCAAATATTTTATCTTCTGGTATATTAAAAGTTGGTAATATGTATTTAATAAATTTTTAGTTTTATACTTAAATTTTTTTAAAATTTATTACAGATATATTTATACTTTTTTAAATTCCCAAAATTATAATGAGAGCATAAATTTGAATTATAAAATTAATTGTAATTGTTTGAGAGCTCATATATGTTTTCTTAAATAATATGGCCCATAATTAATATTTACCTTAATTATAATGATGCTTAATGATTTAATTATGAGTCATGCCTTATTATTGTATGATTTATATTCCTTCTACTTTCAAATGGAATTTATTAACATACTTTTTTTTAGGTCCGTTTTCTGAAGTAACCACATCATATTTAAAATTGAAAAATCCAACTGACAAGGTAATTGGTTTCAAAGTCAAAACTACTGCACCAAAGACATACTGTGTTAGACCGAATGGCGGAGCTATTGCACCAAAAAAAACTGTATCAGTTGCTGGTAAGTGTAATCTCTATGCTGAAGATAGTTAGAATTCAGTTTTAAAATATTAAATATTTTAAGTAACCATTTTCTTTTGATTTTTTAAAAAATATTGTACTTTAAAAGTCTAAAGTCTGTCAATATTTAAAGTATTTTTACAGAAATTTTTTACTTCATGAATTCATAACTATGAAATAAAATTTGTGCATTCATTTTTTTTATTTGGTTTGTAATAATTGTAGAAATCTGTGAACTGTTTCGTCTCTGTACATAAAATGTGCTCTATAAATAGGAGAAATTAGTAAATATTCCAATATCGCACTGATTTTCATTTATTTTAATAAACCGTAATAGTTGATAAAATTCTGTATCTAAAAATAATTATTTCTTTTAAATTTAGTTTGAGTAAAGTTTTTGTTAGAAAAACTGTTATTATGAAGAATAAAATATTTATTAGATGAGATTAATAATTTTAATCAATGATTGTAAGAAGATGGGAAGGAGGAGGATTAATATTTGAAGAATTCCGTATCAAATTATGTTGGAAATGTTCTTATATTAAAGTGGTCTGCTATATTATTTATAGATAACTAATAAAAATATTTCTAATATTTTTATAAGGGCTCTAAAATTTATTTTCCTTTTGCATTCATTACGAGTCGGATGATATCCGAATTTATTGCAAAAATCTTATATAATCTGTCATCAAGTAATCTGCTATGATTTATGTTGGTTACGAAGATCTTAATATTTTCTATTTCCTTTATACATTCAAATTTCTAAGAAATTGTTGTATTTATTCTGTAGTGATATAAAACAGCAGAGTTGGAATTAACTTGAGTGTGTCCCTTCACGTGTTGCCAAGTAGTTAATGTTAAAAAATAAGATAGTTACTAAGACAAACATGCAATGAAGCACTCACTGTATTGGTAATTGTTTTATTGATTATTTGTATTGTCATATTGGTGGTAAATTCTAGGGGTACATTAAAGTTGATTTCAGGCTATAATTGAATGTACAGTTATTCTCTTAATTAAAAAAAATTGATAAAATGATTAGATGACCAATTATCATGTTTTTTTCAAATTCATTTTATTAGTGTCTAAATAGTTTTTGATTTATTGAATTTCTAAATTAATATAATAAATTGAATATAAAGTAATATAATAAATTGAATAACATAACCTAAACTATTATAATGCTTAACATAACTAAAATTGTATACTATAACATTTTGAGTTTTAAGAGACATTTTAAGATGTATACTTTTCTTATTAGTGATGTTACAGCCTTTTGATCCTGAAAATGATGACAGAAGCAGAGACAAATTTATGGTACAGAGTATGTATGTGCCTGATGGAGAAGAATATCACGATTCATTGGTAATTCTGTACTTTTATGTTTAATTTGGTGATTAGAAATGATCTTATTAATTGATTTGTCTTTTTGATTCAATCTGATACATTTTTCATCAATTTTATGATGTATATTTTTTCAACTCATGGAAATTTTATAATTTTAATCATAAACATATGTGTCAGTTTTGCAGATAACTCTATGAAACTTTTTCCTGTATTATTATTATTATTATAAGTAGTTTATATTTTTCTAATTGGTTTTGACTGACTGCCTTTATTTTTTTGAATTATTTTGGTAACTACTTTATTTTGCCATTAGGGCTGTTGTAACCTGTCTTAATAAATTCAACATAATCATTTTATTATATGAAATGCTGTTTTGAATTTAAATGTTCAGTATTTTTATATATTGTATATAGTCAAACCTTGCTTAACAAGTATCTCGCACAATGAATGATTTTTATAGCATGCAAAACAAAATGTAAAAAAAGTGTATCTTAAAGAGCAATGTTAGGGTGTAAAACAAAAACAACAACAAAAAAATTCTTTGAAATAATCGGTAGAAAACCTTTTAAGCTTTGCCTCATTGGTGGAAGGGGAAAAAAAAATAAAAATGGTGGAATCTCTAAAATTTTATTTCGGGGAGAAATAGTTTAACATTCCATTGTTGTTGGAAAAGAATTAGCAGCCATTCCCCATTGGAGTAGAAAAAGAGGTACAAAAATTCAAGACAGAAATGGGGGGGAAAAAGTTATTAATAAATAAAAAGTTAATTATCATGAAATTTTCCAAAGATGAAAAGTGCTTCTATAATCTATATGCAAAACTTGATTAAAATCAGTCTTGCAGTTTTTTATTTTATAGAATATACACACTAACAAACATTGCTTAGTATAAGAGTGAATTCTTTTGTTATCTTTGATAAAAATCTATATAATATTTTAATTAATCATTTTTAATCTTGTTATTCGAAAGTAACAAAATTTTTGGTTACACTTGCTGAGTGAAATATGTAATTGTTAAGAAAGTTTAGTCATATTGAAATTCTAAACAGTTTGCTTCTTTTTTATTCTTATTTTTTTAAAAAAAATTCAGTTTAAATATATTGAATATATTTAAATTGCTTTTTAAAAATCAGTGGGTTTGTTCCTAATCCTTGATCAATTTTCAAATTCACTTCCATTTTCTAAATTTTTTTAAAAAGTCTTTTAAAGCTGTAAGTGCATTTTCCTGAAATTCTCAATTGTGTTCAACATTACAGAAGCATGCTGTTTGCTAAAATTAATAAGATGTATTTACAAATTTAATAAGAATAATAATATTGTAAATTATGTGTAATTTCATTATTCATTTTCTTTTTTAAATACAGTGGCATGATATTCCCCCCGAAGGGTTAATGAATTCCAAACTGAAGTGTGTCTTTGATATCCCTGCTTCTTCTTCTTCAGAAGCAACTACTGAAGTAATTATGATATATATTTTTTTTATTTTAAATTATGCCTTTAAAACATTTCAGTTGATTTATTTAGATATATTTTTAGGTCAAAGCTGAGGTTATAGAACAACCAAAGATAAAAGCAAAAGTTGTGCAAGTTCAAGAATCAAAAGTCAGTACACTCATTTATTTTATCTATATATAAAAATTATCTTTTAAGATGTATAAAATTTTTTCTTTGAAATAAAGAAAATTAAAATTATATATTTTGTATATAAAAATCAACAAATATGTTCTTGGAGTACGTTATGTGTTGATTCTTATCATAATTTACCAATTTATTTAAAAAGTCTGTGAACTGGCAATGCTGGTGATAGTGTGCAGTTTTTGCTTATTATTAATATATATTTTGTTAATAAATGTTGAAATACTTGAAATTGATTTGAAGTATTTTTAGATAGAAATATATTCATTTTTGTCATACATAACATATTAAGCATTTAACTTTTCTTTTTAAGAAGTCTCGACTTTTATACAAATGTATATACTTCTTGAATTCTTGGTTTAATCATTATAATTCTATTTATAGACATTTTACTATATTTTATTTATAGTTGAAATATAGATGTAAAAAATCTTAATTACTAAAGTATTTTTATACATGCAATTAATTTTTTTTACTAAAATTAAATTTTAAATATTTTAGTGATTTTTTTTTAATGTATAGGGGAAAGACTACTTATTTAACTTCTGTACTGGGGGGGGGACTCCCTATATTGAACTTGATCAGTAATTCTGGATTTTGAATTAAAAAAAAAAACTTCTGTTTATTGAATAAAAACTTTCACATAAGTTTTGTACATCTATTGTCATAAGAAAAAGGACAATGGGTTTCAATTACAGGAAGAATTTAATTTAAATTAAATTAGAAAACTAAATATTTAACCTATTCTTTCTGTAATAGAACTTCTTGGGATTCTGCAAGTCATGTATAAAAATAAGTAATAAACATTGGGATTGACATTGGATAAGTAATAAACATTGGATTTCAATGTTGTTATGCTGTGTTTTAAGAAATTTCTGGTTTTTTGGTTTGAATTTAGTTTAATTTTAGATTTCTTGTAGCTCTAAATGGAAATCTTTACGTGTGCAAAAGAGGCTCATTTTAAAATGTTAGAAGAGGGATAAAAAATAAAAATATCAAAAAGTATGATATTTTTGATTATTAAAATTTTTGAAAATGTAGATCAGAACCAATTTAAATCTTTAAAATTTGATAAGATCAATGAAGTGGTATTAAAAAAGATTAATGAATTTATTGGGAAAATGATAAAACTTTAATAATATATGTATTGCTGCATTTATTGAATATTCCACATATTCACCCCCATCCCCCCCTTTAGTTGTTCCTAAGTTTGATATTTAGAAACTCGTTTATGTATGTGTATTTAAATATGACTTCTAATACAGTCCTCTGCAGGAGTTTCTTGTAAAGAGATACAAATTAAATTATATTTATTTAAATTTGCATGTTTTTTTAGCCAAGTGATACTGAAGCAGCTGAATCTAAAAAATTACATGAAGAATATAAGAAATTGAAGTCAGAGTTGAATGATGTTCGTGCTGAAAACTCATCCTTGAAGGTAATTGATTACTGAGAATCACTTGATTTAGTCCTCTATTTGGAATGATGAGAGTAATAACTATTAATGAATTATCATTAGCTACTTAAGGTTATCAGTGTTTTTGAGTTATTTTACAAATTCAGGATTATTTTTATTACTTAGCAATAAATATTTTGAAAATAATTTTATGGGGTTATTCAAAAGATACTGAAAAATGTAAAATATATATATATTTTTTCATTTCTGTTTAAAATTGTATAAAGTAGAAAAATGAAACTGTTTGGCATGATTTTTGCATCAAAAAGGGGAGGGGACATCTTTCTCCCTTTGATGAATTATTACAGATTGAAATTTAAATGAATACCAGATAAAATAAGATGAGCTGTAAAGATTTATGGGAGAAATGCAGATTCATGATATTTATACCTTAAAACATTTAATATTATTAATTTATTTACATTTTCAGTTTTTTTTTAAAGAGATTAAGAACATTTGTTTTTTTACATTTTAAGAGATTTATAAAAGTATTTTCACTGCATATAAACAATAAATAAAATATTATTTATATTTCATATTACTAGTTTCTTTAGTTAAATATTAAATCTGAGGATATATGAAGTGAAATGCAAGAAGTATTTAAATTTATTAGGCAAAATGATAAGTTCCTTGCTTCAGCCAAAAAATATTTTATTTAAGAATTGTAAAAATCATTGATCAAAGTTTTTAATATTTAAGAAATACAAGTTTGAAAAATATCTAAATTAGGATTATTAATTATTAAAAACATTATTCTTTTCTTATATTCTTTTAAGTTTATAACTAATATGGTAAAATTTTTTTTAGATTAATTTTGTTTTCTAAATGTATTTGTAGGAGGAAGGATTGCGATTAAGAAGAATGTATGACTCCAGAACAAAGGCAACAAGTGCTAAACCTGAATCTGAAATGCATCATTCCTCTGTTCAAAAACAATTATTTTCTAATTATTTACTTGTGATAGCTTTTTTTATTTTCATTCTTGGTTTTTTTATAGGAAAATTTATTTTGTAAACTGTATAAACATGAGAAATCTGGCTGCATTTACTTAAATGAGAGCCTGAAGGTACAATATACAAAACCTTATTGTTTACTACATCTTTATTTCTGTGATCTAATTGATGTTTTTATACATGCCTTCTTTTCGTGTAATAAGGTTATATTCCTTTTTCTCATTTGCGAAGAATTTCTTTTTGCGCTCTTACTATGTTAATACAGTATTTGTCACTGTTTCTCATTTATATTAGTGTACTCAAATAAATTTATATTTTTTTAACTATTGGGAAATAGATGTTTACAAAAATCCGTGATTAAACTTTAGAATGTCTTATTGTGTAATATTAAATGTAATATGATTTTTAATTCTGCATTGAATTTTATTTTTTAAGCAACGCAAATGATTAAAAATTGGAATGTTTCCTGTTTTTTTAATAGCTTGAAAAATGTTTAGAAGATAAATGTAATAGACCAGATGCTGTAATTAATATACATTCCATTACAACGACTATTTTTAAGTATCTGCTGGTTTTTCAGATTTTGTTATATTCCTAGTTTTACAAAGAAAACGTTTTTTTGTGAACTGCTTTTTATAAATACTTATTTTACTTTGATTTAATAATTACAAAGCTGTAAGAAGAAATTAGTTGCTTATAAGAAACTAGTTTTATATCCAAATGCAGTTTTGTTAGTTAACAAAAATGGTTAATATGTATACTATATTACTGAAAAAAAATTAGCAAATAATATAATCTTTTGCTTGAATATATCTAGTGCATTAAAATTCTCACATGTTGCACATTGAAAATTAAATTTTTATTCTACAAAAATATCTGCACATACATTTTTAATAAAAAAATTCATTCTCTATTTTCCATAAAAGTAAGATTATTTATGCTGTTCAGCTAATGCTTAATAAAAGAAATTTAAAAAGTTAGCAGATATATTACTATGTTTTGTTTATATAAAAAATATTTTCTAGTGAAACAAATTTTCCCCCAACCCCTTTCTTGTAATATCAATTGTTTCACTGTGTTTCTGAGTTGCACTTGAATGTAAAATTAAAGTTTTGAAATTTTTGACTAAAATATACTAATTATATTAATGTGAGATATCAAACCCTCTTCTGTTTTGCAAATTTTGAAAAATGTGCATTTTAGAATTTGTTTGATAATTTTATATTTTTTATAGAAATTAATAAAGCTTATATTGAGATTTTCTGGCTGTAAAAACTCATTTGTTATTGCAGTATACATTTAAAGAGAAATATATTGACTTAGTTATTTAGCAACAAACAAAAACTATGAATTACCTACTGATTTGAGGAATACCAAAATGGATTTTCTTTAGGACTTTTTGGAATATTTAACTTTTTTTGTGATGGGTAATGTAAAAATTGCATCTTAATTACTTTATACTTAGCCATCTTTGCAATTAACTTGGAATACTGGCTTCCTGTAATATTAAATATTGAAATGACATACATGGCTCATTTAGATTTGTTCAATATTACATGATGAAAAACTGCCTGCAGTAAATACTGTGCAAAAAGTAAGTTAAAAATATTTTAGTAAATGTGTACTTACTTATTTATCAACTCATATTAAATTGATATAGAATTTAATATTTAAAGAATTTTATAGCAAAAAGTTATTCACCAAAGTCATGAAATTCCGGGAGTAAAAATAAGATTATGGGATTTTTTTTTTCTAAATTTTATAGAAGTTCTAAAAATTGTCAATAAAATGGATATATTGTCTGCAACAAAATTGATTTATCTAAAAAAAATTACGTACATATCAATATTTAAGAAGAATAGTATATACACAGGATGGTGTTTTACTTGCTGACTGTGTAGATAGAAAAAAAAAAAAAAAAGAAAGAAATGCTTTGTAGCCATAATTTTTCTATGGCTTGATCTGCAAAATTCCCTAATTTATTTTTTGCCCTAGAATTACGAGTTCATAGAAGGCCAATTTTTCCAGATAGGACTGCTGTCTAATCTTAAGATACTGTTACAGACTTAAGTTGCAGTTAACAACTTGGCACGATCTGTAACAACTTCCTATAATAGCAGACAATTACATTAAATATGTTTAATTATTTCATATATAATATTAGAAGGCATGGTTTCTTTTTTTCCTTTACCTCACCTCCCTAAAACCTGATGTATTTGCAAGAAGCCAATCACATTTTGCATTCTTTTTGATATTTTTCTGCAAGCTGAAAGTGAGTTGACTCGAAAATTCCCAATATCTAAGAACATGTTCACAAATTTATTTGGCTTTTTTAATATCTGTTTATTAAAAAATAATTGACAATTGATTTCTCTTTAAATATTTTCAAGAGATGTAAATCTGCACTATTTCTAATCCTGTCTAGAGATCTAATATTAAATGTTTCCATACATATCTTTATATTTTTGCTTGAATGAAGCAATTATCCTGCAAAAGCATACAATATTAAAAACTAAGTAAAAATGGATAGATATTAACCCGTTTCTAGAGATTTGGATTTCCTCACTAGAGATATTGAGTTAAAATGACACCATTGTTATTTTTCATTTTTGTCTTTTGTAAACAGCATTGGAATTTATTTTGGAAAAGCAATATCATCAAATCAAATCATGTAGTTAGCAAAAATATTAATATTAAATGTTGGAATGATGTCATAAGAAAAACCTAATGAGTATTTACATGGAATTACAAGCTATTAGAATTTAACAAACAAAAATGAATTCCATTTTAAAATATTATATTAAGAATATTTCTTTATTCTTTTTGCATTATTTAAATTAAAAGTAGTTTCAGAGACATGGAGTCAATGACTCTATAAATAATAAAAACTTTGAAAAATAATAACTCTGTTACACAAATGTGTTTATACTTGGACTTTTGCCAACATATTGCTGAAAGAACAACTTGAAGATATGATCACATTCAAGAACAAAATGCCACGTGATAATTAGAGCTATTGATAGAGCTGAATATATTTTGACTTTCATCTCATGATATAAAACTTGCATGATATCCTTTCGGAAAGAGGCTAGATGGTTCATTTCTCCCTTTATGATTGTATACATTTCCTTTAATTTTTACTTTGATATAACCTTTAAAATGAAAACTATTAAATTTATTACAGAATTATATTTTGTACTTCAAGAACTTATTCTATATAGATGAAACTTTGATATCCTATTAGAATTTCAATTTTTGATGTTTTAAATTTCGTCATAGTCTCATGCTATATAAATGATTTCTAGGGCTATATTATTTTTAATTTAAGATTGAAAGCATTTATTAAACTGAAAATTAAATTAGATTGCAAAAGAATAGTAGATTTGATTCATTGTATATTTCTTGCTCTAATTTGAAATCTCCCAGTGTTTTTTTTTTTTTATTATTATTATTATTTATTAGATCTTAGTTTTAAAGCACAGCTCATTCTTCTGACTTTCATACTATTATCATTTCAGTGTGTTCCAAATATATATGTACACTGGATCTTCAGTAAAATGAATTGATAGATAAGATTCCACGATCAAGCCATTGCTATCTATTATACAATGCTATTTTGCTTTTACATTTTTCAAGGAACCATTTATGTAAACCGTAGAATCTGTGAGATTGCTTACATTAATCACCAATCAAATTTTTTTTAAAAAGGTAGAAAACTCTAAAGACAGGAACATAGAAGGGGTAATATTGTATTAGATATCCCAATACAATTTGAATACAAACAAAAAACTTTTTGAAGAAACCATAAATTTTTCTGCATATATATTATGGCATTTATTTATATGCAACTTGTTATTTTTCCACATAGCACACTTAATTCGTTCCCCCTCCCTTCCTTTGCTTAAATGAAAAGTGTAATACAGCATTTCATAGAATAAAGATTTTTTTTTTTTTTAGTAATGATTCCACTCTAACAACATCTAATTTTAAAATATTTGTAAAGAAAATTTAATTTACATACAAATGCATTTTATTTCCCATTAGTTAGATAAATTATTTTCAAATATATATATATAAAAGGCTATATATATATGGTAAATATTTTTCTCTAAATTTACTCTTTTAACTTTGAACAATTAAAAAAAAATCAGTATGCAACTACTGGCCATTTTTAACTTTTATTTACATGCTGTGCACAAAACGGCCAGCACAATTTAAATAAGAATCTACATAAACTAGACAGTTTTTTTTCAATATTGAAGGAACTTCTCAAATTTACCTCTGAAACTTGGCTGAAATTTAAATGAAAATTTTCTACCACCTGACAGAAGTGCAGAAATGTGGATGGGACACATTTCTGGCTATTAATAAATGACCAATTTTCATCGATTGCTAAAGATATTTCACTCTACTTATGAAAAAAATACCAATAAATTGTCAAGTTTGATTAGAATTACAGATTATAAAAAAAAATTTCCAATTTTAGAATAAATTTCTATGACATTTCCTATCGTATCCACCCTTGATGATTCTTGGTCCACTAGCCAATTTGAGTATGCCAACCAAAGACATTATCCTTTGCTTTTATACCATACTTTTAACATGATATATGAGGAGAAATTTCCTACAATGATTTTTGCACTTAAAGTTTGATTATCACTAATACAGTTATGAAATATTAAAAATAAGTCCAACTGTGAAGATGTGTAAAATAAAGAGGTAGCATTTTATTATCATTTATATATATATTATAAAAATAACCACACAAAGAGTACATGTTAATATATATTACCTCATAAAAAATATTTAGTAATATCATACAAAAACAGTCTAAAAATGGCTTATGAGTGTACAAAGCAAGATAAAAAGATATTCATAAATTTCAGCAATTTGTACTTGAAAATGATAATTGAATTTGGCACTGACACTTAGTTCTTTATTGCATTTTGTTGGCCAACATAGCTCTTTTGGCAGATCTTGTAACACACTGAAGAGGAATAACTTCTTTTTTGTTTCCCTTTTTACTTTGCAAATTAATATCAAGAGGTCTTTCATCTGAACCTAAATTAAAGTGGATATAAACAAGAATGCATTATACTACTGGAATAACAAGATTTATTACAAAATATATAAAAGTTGAACACATTTGAAATGAACAAATGAAACTGTTTAAAAATTGTTTTTGAAATATTACCTAAGAATCAAATATTTAAATAATAATTTTATTCTTTTAATAGCTTTCGAAAGGAAATGTAATATCATCTAATTAGTGGAGTTGTTAATCTCTGTTTCGAATATTGCAATTAATATAAAGTTACTAAAATAAGTATTGCAATACATATACATATGACTAGATTAAAAGATCGGAAAAGAACCCTTCCTTCGCAAATTTAACTTTCTAGCATTATGATATTTTATTGAAAATTGTTGCATCTTAAAATTTGTGTACAACAGAAACATTTTGGATAGAAAAGTAAATAAATTTAAATGCTACAAAAAATTCTCTCACTCTCTTAATTCTTTTAAGAATTGAGTTTTTAATAATCATTGCAATAATATTTCAACTTGATTGAAATTCATACAATTTAATAATGTGAGAGATTACAGTTTAATTAAAAAAATTAAACAATGTATAAATGTACTAAAGATGTATATTTGAGAGAAGAATTTGCATTATTGATGTTTTAAGATGGATTTTAATGAGGGTGTGCTTAAATAATAAGGGAAACAAATCGCCTCTAAGAAATAAAACTTTAGAAATGAATCAACACATGACAACAGCTTTTATTTATAAACTAGAGTGCCCACATGGATACGACCCACGACATGATGAATTCCAGCAAAATCAAAATGACAATGGTAGTATTAATTTCGGATGCTTATTTATTCATTTATTTACTCTTTTTTGTAACAAACACAATGCTTCTAGAATTGCAAAGAAAACATCAAACAATTAGTTAATAATAAAAATGGGGGAGGGGGGGAAACCCAATGAAATGAGAAATTTGGATTAAAACTGTTTTAAGATTTTTTTTTTTTTTTTACAGCTTTAAGAGTATCATTTTTATTTTTCTTCTAGCCAAGTTAAGACAGGAAGACATGTGACACATTAAGAAAAGAAGGAATACTTAGTTCTGCTACTGAAGCCTTATAAAAAACTCATCAGAAAATCAATATAAAATTAATAAAAATATAATCTAACTTTAATGAAAATACAGGTTTAAATTTGGGGAAATTATTTCAGTTATTACCCATAAAAAAAGTTGTAATAAATTTTTTTCCCAAAATTAAAAAAAGATTTAACAAATTATATTAAATATTTAAATTACATTACTTGAATTAAAATTGCCCCATCTGATGTTGCATATATATATATATATATATATATATATATATATATATATATATATATATATATATATATATATATATATATATATATATATATATATATATATATATATATATATATATATATATATATTGATAGTCAGAAACAAAGTATTGGCAAAAAGTACATAAAATCAACCAACAGAAAATATTAAATAAAACTTCAACCTTAAATTTGCTTGGAATCAATGAACTGAGTCTTTGCTTAAGTACTTGTGTAATAAATTTTGTTGTGACAAGTGCAGTAGATTCATCTGGATATCCCAGACAAGCATGCACAAAAATACTTTATTTTAAAAGTATAGAAATAACTTTGTTCTCTTTCTAATAAACATTATTACAATAAGCTTACGGATCAAAATTCATAGAATTGCTAGTGATCTTTTTATGCCCATAAATATATGTTTATAAAATAAAAATACCTTTCCAAGTTAGAATCATTATGCATTTTAATATATAAAAGTAAGTGCACTCACATGCTTTAACTCCAAAAATAAATATGGATTCCATTTCTGAGAGAAATAAAAATTCATTTCTTTTCTACAGAAAAACATGCAATCTCTAAAAGTAAATGTAAAAATACATTTTATTATGAATTACAGAACTGCGAAATGAACTTGGATAGAACATATATTAAACCTTCCTGTCCTTGGTAAACAGCATTCAGAAAATACTTATTCCTTGTGTCTTGTGAAAAATTTTAATTACAATGATTGTGAAAATATTATCCTTTATGTTTAAATTTCTAAAACTTGATAAAACAAAAACACCTTAAAATTGTTTGGATGTTTTATAAAAATGAATCCACTAAAACATTTTGTAATAATTGAACTTGAAGCTTTTTCAATTAATCTTTCTATAAAGTACATTTAAAAATGAAATATGTGCATTCATTTGTTGTCATTCTATAGTGCAGCCCACTGAACTAGATTGAAATGTCGCCAATGTGACTCAAAACATCGAATATGCAGAATATTTTCCCACTAATAATAATTTCAATATATACACTTTTTAAATGAAACAAATTTTCAAAAAGTAATTGCAAAATTTAAAAATATAAAATATTGGATTTCAATCAATTAATCTAATTCTGTGCATTGAATATTTCTCATGAATTTTTAAACTTAATTAATCAATCTTTTATTATATTTTAGTAATGTTTGATTCAAATATTGATTAAATAACAAATATAAATATACTTTAAAAAGAATTTTCAAAGGCTTAGATTTACTTTAAAAATATATGATTCTTGAAATCCTTAATAATTGAGCAGTATTTCAGACTATATTTGAATCGATACTGAAGTGATAAATTCTTATTTAGATTAAAGAGAAATATATTAGATTACGAAGAATTATAATGGATACGAAGAATTCAAGTTCCATGTACAGATTAAAATATGACAGCATAGAATTTGAAATATTTTCTTAAATTTGTTTTCAATAAACTGTCATACATTGTGAATAGATTACTTATACTTACTTTTCTGCATCTTTGGGGCAATGCAATCTTCCTTATTTTTGACAAGGTTTTCCTTTTCTGAAGACTTTTGTTTTTTACTACGCCCTTTAATCATTTCTCTGGAGGCCAATTTTTTAGATGGTATTTCAGATTTAATAGATAAATCATCTTGTTCAGATAAGTGTAAGTTCCTTATATTTTTCAATGTACGTTTTAGTGGAGATCTATCCTGAACAACAATATTAGATTCTGCGGAAGTTTCTGAAATTTCTTCAACTTTCTGATCCTCTTCAACTTTTTGTTGAGGTACATTTTCTTTCAGTGAACTCAAAATTTGTAGATTTGTTGAATCTTCAGATTTCTTTAGCATCTGTGCCTTCATTTTCAATTTTGCCTCAGCAAGTCGCTGACGAGCAGCTAAAGCACGTGCCTTAGAGTCTGTGGCTATTTTCACTGTATTTGTAAGTGGTAGTTTCTAAAATTAAAAAATTACAATAAGCATAATTAGCAATTACTGTAATAAAAGAGTATAGCTTCCAAACAGTTGATGAATAAATTTATGCATTTGCATCATTAAATAATGCCTAAAAACAAAATAAACACAAAGTGCTTCAAAAAAATTATGAATAACTTTTAGACAAAAAATTAATAGACATAAACATTTCTTAAATAAATATTAATGTAGAATGTTCAATTAATAAAAGTAATTGCATTCTACAGACATTATTGATAACATTGTCTCATAGTATTGCAAATGTTATCAAGTATATAGCTTGGTGTTTGTGCATAATTACTTTCAATCGTTATCTTTAATCCACTAATTAGAGCTAGTCTTGAGTTATAAAAACTGTGTTCAAGCCTTTTCATAACATGAAATCTGTTGGGGGTGAGATATGTTGCAAGGGGAAAAGGGGTCTGATAATTTCATAAAGACAGCCTTTTTGTCATTACAAACAAAATTTTGACACATTTTACTAAACATTATGTTAAATTCATTGCATAATGCATGGGTATATTTTTTAATAAACTTTTGCAAAACAAAGAGCACTTTAAAATAGTTAAGGAATTAATAACAAATTCTATCTTTACATTTCTTAAATGCAGGACTGTCACATCATTCAAAATAAATTCCATAATGATCCAGAAATACAAAATTAACTTTCTTTTTTTAATAAACTATTTGCAGTCTTAGAAAATAAACATTTTTGATAAGGACTTTCAGGCTTCTTACTGATTCTATTTCTCTCGATTAATGCAAAAAACTAAGAGCTTTCATTTGTCTTTTAAGGTTCAATAGTAACTTCTTTGAAAGCAAGCCAAACTCAATTACATTCAAATAAGCAAAGGGAAAGACAATATCAATATTTTACAATATCAGTAGTAAAAGGTTACATAATTATTATTTTTTAGAATTAAAAAGAATAAATTGCAACAGAACAAATATATTAAATACTTCATTAATGTATTTCTGTTTGGATGGGAATAATTTAAGTAATTTACAAAGCTAATTATCAGACGTCATGAAAAATCAATCTTTGGCATTTTTCAAGATATTCTACTTTAGTGTAGCGCTATAATTGATTAAAATTTTGTTTCTGTATTCACCTTATGGTATACTTAATGCTTGGAATAGTATTTAGTTCTACTTTTGTTCTTCATGATAACCAAGCAATTTAGATTTTAAATTGTGTCAATAATTACTCTTATTGCAGTATTGAGAGAAAATCTGAGCATTTATATTAACTGATTTGTTTTTTTTTACATTTGCAGGATATTTTAAAGATCTATGAAAGAACCAAATTTCCAAATTCCACAAATGCATTATATATTTGATAATGGTATAATCAGCAGTAAAGCAGAATACAAGTGTTTTTCTAGTCATGAATGAGAAAGCTTTTTTTCTGATTGATAGCTCAATCGCATATTTATAGACTGTATGAGACTTGTAAATAAAGTATTTGTAATAAATTGTAATTAGTATTTTCATTTCGACTTGGAAGAACTCCTCTATAGCATGTTTTGATGTAAATAAACTGGAATGATCATGTTATTAATTTTCATTCTCTTATCATATATTTGATATGACAAAAACTTTATTATATATGATGAAAACTCGTATTATTTAGCATAATGCAGCATTCAAACACTGACAGAGAAGTTTAGATTTTGTAAACTGAATAAGATTATTTTCAACACACATAAAAAAAAAAAAATCTAACATGAAAATTGTAATTAATAAAAAGTCATATGATTTAAGATTGCATAGGCAACAACCAACCAATAATTATGTACCTTTATATATATTCTTGTGGCTAGAATAAATTTATTCTTTTAATTTTAAACTATATGAAACAGCAAAGAAGTATGAAATAAGTTCCTGCAATAATGTATTGTTTAAAAAATTCTGCTATGCATCATTTTATGGTGACACAACCTGCAGATAGTCTTCATAATTTCAATCTAAGCTTACATTCTTATCAAACTTCAAGGCCCTTTAGCAAAAGAATATTTGATTTTCATGGATTAAACAAGCACCAGATTTGTAGATAGTGAATCCTTGGTAGAGCAAGATCTTGATTCTTTTATTAATGAAAAAAAGACTACCACTAGGAAAATGTAGTAGAAATAGAAAATGCAAATTTTTTTATAATGCATATGTGCAATATTATAAAAATATTGATACTAACTTTTTTAAATTCCTTTTTGGCAATGGATTCTTCAACAAATACCCAGTTATTTTGTTGGCATTTTTCCAAGCTCTGGAATCTTTTCTGTATTTTTTCTACCTGATAAAAAAAAATAATTGTAAAAATTTAATAAATAAATTAATCTAAATTTTTTAATAAATAACAAGTGAAAATACAAAACATTGATAGAAAACAGCATAGGAAGGAGATAGGAATTTTTATAAAAAAGGACAAAAATCATATATTTTGTGCAACAAAAAATTATTTAATTTTTTTTAAATGAATACCTATAAATATTTATAGAGTATTTATTTAATGGTTTACACATTCTCTAATTTAACTTAAAATCTCATGACAAGCAGTCATTTGCAATTTAAATAATTGTTGCTTTAAATTTTAATTAATTTGTATTTATAAAAATATATTTATGAAGATGAGTCATGTATTTGGATATAACATTTTAAAGACATTTGATTCTTCTAAGGGAGTGACTAAAACTGAGGTTATCAGTAAACAGCTTTATTAAAAAAAATTTTTTTTACCATTATTTAAATTTTACAGAAATGACTCAAATTTATTCATTACATGTAAAAAATAAACTTGGATTGCATTTTCTATACTTTATATTAGAAAATCAATATATTTAGTTTAAAATTTCAAGATGCAATTTGCAAAGAGGTTCTTAAGATATGTGATGAAAATAAAACATATTAATTAACCATATACTACATTAAAAAATATTTAAATTTTAATATATTATTAGTTAAATCACTTATGTAATTAGTTAAAACTCACAGTCATTTAGGATTCATGCAGTTTTTCATTGTTGAGTTTTAAATTTGTAAGCTTTTTACCCACACAGGAGCCATGTCCATGGATTACAACCACCAATTTTCTCTTGAAAATTTTATACTGCATAATGAACTTTAAAAATTGCTTTAAATTTAAAAGAATTGAGAAGTTTCTATAACATAAATTTTCTCACCCAATATTTCAGTTAAACTTTCATTAATATTGACTCTTTGTTTATTATGAAATTAGTTGCGAATGAGACAAACAGTAAAATATCTTTAAAAATTTGTATCTATATTTAAACGGGGAGGAGGAACAGATTAGTAAATTTCTCTCTCTCTCTCAAAAAAAAAAAAAAAAAACTAATAATTGATACAATCTTAGAATAGAAGATTACATTTCTGCTGCATCTAATTTTATGAATTAATTGTTTTAGATAAAAATAATCAGGATTTGAAAATATATTATCATTTTTAATGCTAACAATTAAAATAAAAATGTATTTACAAATGAAAAGATTTTAGATTATAGTTTATTATAATAAACATCATATTTCTTTCATAAGGTAATTATTTTTTTGTTCACATTTTAATGAAATTAGATAAACGTCACAAAACCTTTATCCAGTAAATAAATAAATCTAATACATTCTATAACTGATTTCTGAATACTCTTTTAAAATTAAACATGGAAGATACAATTTTTATAAGATAGTGAAAACAGCAAAAAATATTACTTCGTTGTAAACCATATCCCAAAAGCCTTGTAGATCCAAGCAAGTTATCTCTTTTTCACCTCTTTTAAATTCAGAATCATCAATAAGGCCAGCAAATTGTTTTAATTTTTGTTGTAAAAGCAGGTTTGTCAATCCAATGGTAGTACGAATTTCATCACAGACTGTAAGTAAATTAGAGAGGGAAAATGTTATGTAGATTAGATTTAAATTCTAAATGCGTATAAAAAAAGCAGACCCTTTCCATACAAATAAAATAAATAATTGTGTTTTTTGCGACTTAAAAGAATTTAAATCATATTTTTCCTTGACAACATAAACAATTTTAATAATAATAATAAATAAAAAAAAAATGAGGAACAGAAAATTTGTAATGCAGCAGATATTTGTGCAGTAATTTCTATTTTATAATTAAATAGGACATTTGTCATAAAATCTTAACAACAAAGTGTCTGTCAATAGATGATTTACTAGCATGCTGACATATTATTCTTTTAAAGGATAATGAATAATTTTAAGAGATTTTGCTAAGAAATTCTACAATTTCAAATAAAAAAACTATGGTTACTTAAATAAGTAAATATATATTTAAACTTTTACTATGATGAATTGTAACAAGTAAAGAAGATACATTAACTTTTAAGTTCAGATAAGGACAAGTTGAAATATCAACATTGTAAAAGGGAAAATTATAAAACTTTACATTAGCCTATAAAATATAGCTTTCAGTTTTTAAAATATCATTGACTGCAACTAATAAATAGAATAATTCAAAAAGAATTTTACCTATTTCTGGAACATCCGAGTCATTACTACGCTTTTTCCAATCTTCACAGTAACTTTTAAGTTCTGCTTTATTTTTTTCCAACAAGTTTCGGAAATAAACAATACTAAGTTCTTCTGCCATTTTATCAAATTCCAATTTTTTCAAACTAAAAAAAAAAGGGGGGGGGGAACCATTATAGTTTCAAAAAGATTATTTAACAAAACATAAGAACATATTTTTCAATAAGATTTAGAATACTTGCATATTAACTGCATGCAAGTGATTAATCATCAAATGTGCCACATTTATTTATAAATAACAGTTTATTGCCAAATATGCCATGTTTGTCTATTGACTATATTTGTCATTTACATGCAGTTAATACACAAATACCAAGTTTAGAATTTTTAACTTCAACCTGGCACCAATAAATAGTAATGGACATTATTCTTGCTTTTGGCTTAATATTTCTGTTTAAATATAGAGAAGGATAAATTCTTAAAATGATAATACTAAGTTGATTTTCATGTGATTTTAGTTTCAAAGGTTTAAGTGAAGATTAGTGTGCCCCTGGAGTTTGTCACCAATATGGTAACTACTATTTAACAATAACAACTATTTTATGAAAAATGTTAAATTAAAAATAATAAAAAAATATTGATCAAAGATTTTAATTTTGTTCTTTATTATAACTAAAAGTTTTTTTATGACTAATAGGAACTGCAATTTTATTTTTAATGTGGATACAACAAGAAAATATTTATTCTTTTAAAATTTTTAATTTTCAGTATGCGCTTTAAAAAATCGTCTGAATTCTTACTTTACGAAATTGTCTGCATTCTTTCTTTAAAAATCTTCTGCAATAGAATTCTTCGCAGTTCTTGTAATTCTTTTAATGCTCTAATGGTTGGTTCCTTTGGTAATTTATTGTATCAGTGATTGTGCAAGAATGGATGTCTGGTGAATAGGATAGCAGTAAATATTTTGAATCTGCAGAATGGATGAAGGGTGAGTGGAATACATACATATATATATTTATGAGTTGATGAAATTAGGAAAGGATGTTTGTTTATATGTACTGTTCCTGTTATCCACACAGTCCTTATGTTCAATGTGCTAGCGAATTCATAGGATGTTTTTTTAAGTTAAAAAATTTTGCCCGGTGCCTTCTTCAGATGCTGAAAGGCATCGTGTGCTCAAAATTTTGCTCTCTACACAACAGATAGGCACAGCTGGTTTGAAAAAACTTCTTCAAAATTGTTAAGATAAGCAGCAATAGTAATCCCAAAGGTTAACTATTGCTGCTTATCTTATCTGTTTTTATTTTAATCTGAGATTTATTTAATCTCAGATACAGATTAAATAAATCTCAGATTAAAATAAAAATTACAGTACTTATCGTAAAGATCATAATTTTAATGCATAAAGTGGTAACCATAGCTGTTTCACAGAAGGGTTTATTTTGTCCGCCATCTTTATTGGCAACTTGGCTTCCTTGGTGCAGCAAGGGGCACACTAAACTTCACTTTTACCCTTTGACATTGTATGAAATATGAAAAATGCTAGATTGCCACATAAGTGCTACAATAATTGCTGCATTTACATTGATAGCAACATAAAAGCCGATTCATTTTCAAATTGCTTCAAAACCACTCATTAAAATCTAAAAATTTTAAAAATCTAATCATATTAAATAAAAGAAAATACATTCAACAACATTAGGGGAATATTATGCTTGAAAAAAAGTTCTAATTTTGAAAAACTAAAGCAAAAAACAAATGCTACTGTTCATCACGGAGTCGATATGACACAGACTAGAAGGGAGAAGCTGAATTACATAAACTAATGAATTGTACCAAACATAGACTCAGAGAAGTAAAATAAATATTGTGAAATAAAATGGATAAATTAAAAATATCATAGAATATTTTAATTTCTTTTTATCGCAGGATAATAAAAAAAGATGTTAAAAATATTATGGAATCATAACATAAAAGGAAATCAATTGATCTCATGATAAATAAAAAACCTAATTCCGAAAAAATTGAAACCCTGGGAATGTCTCAATTCTGATGGAAGTTCTTATATGGGATGATTTGTCTGCAAAAGACAGAAAATTGTAGTTTAATTTAGTTACAAAAAGTGCACAAAATTTGGCTAAAAAGTTGAAACTTTACGTAATAACAAAATGTAGAGTTTCAATAATTAAGTTATAGATATAACTACATACAATACTTGAATTTATAAAATAATACAAATATATAGAAAAAATTCATACCATAACAAAATAGCTGACCTTTTTCTTTCAAAAAAAGTTTAGAATCAAGTATACACAATATATATATTTTCCATAAAAATCCGTAACACTGATGTGAAAACTGTGTAAAAGTTTACAATTGGGTGCCCCTTGATTTTTGGGCGATTTTTTGTGTTAATACATTCTTATTTAATTACTAGATAATTATTTATAATTATTTTCATACATACATACATATATGCACTTGTGTAAATATTCAGTTTGAAGCAGACTTTAATGCAATTCTTTTAGACTTTAAAAATTGTCATTTATTAAGAGCTACTGTAAATATATGTGTGGATTACAAATTATTTTTCTAGATGTTTTCATTTCTACAGTATTCTATTTTCTCTATTCTTACTTCTGCAGACGGGAAGAAATGCCATACAAACTATAGTAATATTATTAAATAGAAGTATAAAATTAAAACAATATTTTCTGTGTAATATTAATATCTTTGATGCTCGCTTTAAATCACTCAAATTTCACATGACTGCTCTCCCAAGCTGGAACATAGCTTTCTTGTGCACTCGAGTGTAAAATTATAGCAAAGAACATTTCAGCACTTGAACATTAGACTGAATTCTTAATTTGGTCTATTACTTAACATACAAATATATAAAACTGAAATGCAAACCTGAATAAGATATTTATTTTTCTTCACGAAATCTTTGAATTTTATTTTAAAATTTTATATATAAGGAAAACAGAATTTTTTTTCAAAGCGAAAACAGTTATTCGTTTTCTATGTAAATACACACAGGAGTATATTCAATTCAAAATTTTAACACAAAATAACCGCGTATTTTTAAATATAGCAGTTACAGCTAAATGACCTTTTCTTTTCGTATTATTGTCTAACTTAATTAGAGATTTCTTTCATGCATTCTTATAAAAAAGAATATACCACAAAATATTAAGAATAAAAGTGAAAAATAAAATAAAGATATATTTAAACAAATATTTCATAAAAAATTTATATCAAAACTTGTTTTTCGATTTACATGAATTTAGAAATAAAATAGTCTTTTAATCAATATGAAACCGGATTCCTTGCAAAAAATAACTTAAGTCATCTTGAAAATTGTAGAAATAATTGTTTCAAAATTTTCGAAACTTCTCAAATCAGTATTTATATTATTCCTCTTTTTTTGTTTGTTTTTATTTTAGTGAAGTGGAAGCAGAAGGTTCGATATCGTGTTTTAAAAAAGAAACTAAAATTGATATGCAAATACCCCGACAAAGTGTATTTAAAATATTTACTTTAATATTTGTTCACTTCAGGATTACTTTTGTAAGACATATTTAGCTTTTCTGGTTAAATATATATTTTTGACTAAATTTAGAAATGCTGGATTTTTTAATTGATTTGCAGATTTCTTGAGATAATTCTAGTTTTTCTGACTTTGCGGTATCAATTACCGAAGAAATATTGTTTATTAAAAACAAAGTAAAATAAATCTTGTTTCTAAAAAAAATTAATACAGTAACATTCTGTTGATAGTGTGACATGAATGTAGAATTTTTATATATATTGATTTTATGTTGAGATTTGCATTTTATTTCATATTGTAGGTCCTTTACTAAATATTGTTGGTGCATAATGCTATGTGAGTATTATTTTTTTTTTCTATTAATGGTTTTATAATTTATAATATATTTGATTTGTAATTTTTATATTATTACATTTTTAATATTAACGTAAAGTTTGAATAGTAGAGTGTTAATATTTGCTACTTCCTACATAAAAATCTTTCGAGTCGTATTGAAATTTATTTTGTATAAAGCTAATTTAATTGACGAAAAAAAAATGCTGTTAAATTTATACGGAAAAACTATAATCTAAAATGAATTGCAATATGCTATTATTGTGGAAGAAAGTAATATTATGAATATTAAAAATATGTTTCAATAACTTCAATATGTTTTTTAATTTGAGATTTCTTCCTTTTGAGATAACTTTAGGATTTAGTTGTATTCTTGCATATAAAAGAATGCTGTACATGATATTAGTATGAGATTAATTTATGTGAGTTATTTCTTCATAGTATTTTAATGAAGCTTTAGATAATCATTTATATCTTTATTATATTTATAATAGATTGGAATTCTTTAACATGGGCCAATTCACAATTTTTTTTGAGTATATTTGCTTTCATAACACAAATATATCTAAATAATTCCTTCAGATACTTTATGTTGCCTAAGTTTCTTAAACTTTTTTTTTTTGTTGTTCACTTTTCCCCTTTTCCAAACTATTTCCACCTGAAAATTCTTGTTGTGCTAAAAATTCTTATAATAAATGAGAAATGACATTTATTAATAATAGTTACTATAGAAAAATTGTTTATCGGCTTAGGAATGTATGGTAACTGAATGTCTATATAGCAGGAAACATGGATATTAAAAGCCCTAAATAACTAACTGGTTACAATAGAAGCAACCCATATATAAAAAAAATTTACACAGATGTCTCATCAATGATGAAGAGACAACTAGCCTTATTATCATTATTAAACTTGGCAGAGCAACATTATTTTTTTTGCCTAACTTCTCATCTTCAAATTTAAGTGCCTATCCATCTGAGATTATTTGAGAAAAAAGGAAGAAAATAAAGAAAAGTTCTACAGATTTGATTGAAATGCTGCAAATTAAGATGATTTTCATTATTTATTTTTAAATTTTTGTGTGCTTGTTTTATGTTTGTATAGATATTTTTTTTATCCCCCCCCCCTGCTCTACTTTAGGATGTGCTGGAATTATATTTACTTCAGGATTCTTGAGGCAGTGCATTATTTTAATATTTTCAGGGCTTAATTATCAATTTGTATAATTAAATTATGATTCCATAAATGCTACTTTAGATATAATAATAAAAGTATGTTTTTCAAAGATGTTTCTATTTTTATCTTTTTCTAAATGCTAAAGCATTTTGAAGAAAAAAAGTATCGTAAACATTTTTACAACCCCATTGATATTCTATCTGTACTTTTTTCTTTGTATTACAAACTTTGGTTATTTCACTATTTGTCTAGAAAAAAATTATCGTATTTTGATATTTTTAAATTATTATATTTTTATGAGCTAAAAATGAATATCTGATCAATTTTATGCATGCAGGGATCTCTTTAATACTCCAAACCTAACAGACATATATTTAAACTTATATATGTAATGGTATTTAAAAATATAATTTAAATCTTAATTAATTTTTTAATTTAACCCATATTAACTTCATTTTAAAATGGTCTCTTATTTCCTGATTCAATTCTATTTTTAAAAAAAAATTTAATTAATGCTACATGCACTCTATAAAACTGCAAGTCTTGGCATTTTCACATGCTCCAAGTGAAGGGATAAAGATCTTTACTGCTTACGACATTCTTTAAAAGATACCTAAATTTCCCTTTCCTATGACTACTTGTGTCAAAAAAAATCTCTATCCCTATAAAAAAAATCCCTACTTGTGCCCAAAAATCTTGTAGTAAAACCATTGAAAGGAAAAATTTTGTTCTCTTTTGCCCTTTTTGCACTTCTTATCGCAATGTAAATGGACGTCAGTTTCATCATCCCTTCTTTTATTGCAATATGCCTCCCAGATGAAATATATAAAACATACTTTAGCAGTTGTGTGACCAAATAGACAAAACTTTTGAAATTTTAAAACTTTGATTATTGTGTGTGTGTATATATATATATATATATATATATATATATATATATATATATATAATATACACACACAGTATTTGGCTTAACATTTAAAATCTAAACTTTCTTCTTGTTTTTGAAATAGCATTGCATTTTAAATTTAGTAATATAACCTTTTATCCTTTTATGTAGGATTCCAGGCTATGTTGAAATATAAATGAAGTGGAAGCAAATGAGATTATGAATAATCTTTATTAATTATTTTGATCTCTTAATCCTTCAATATTCAGTAACTATTAATAATAAACTTTTTCAGTACTCATATATACTTAATAAAAGTGTGTGTGTATGTATGTGAAAATATGAATGTGTGAGTATGTGCGTGTGTATGTTGACAATCTATAGGTTTGACTATTTGACCTAGAGCTACCAAGCTTGGCCATACGTACTTTGGAGAGCGAGAATAATTTTTTAGGAATTTTAACTAGGATTTTTACTAAAAACCATGCAAAAAATTTTATGCTTTTCTGTGCTAACTTCTAAAAATAATACAGTACAAAAATAATTTTTATATTTTCTAAAAATATTTTTTAATGATATTTTTTTTTTTTTTTTTTTTTGCAGTATAAATTAACTTTCTATATTTTTTGGATTTTTAAAAATATTAACATATTTTCCAAAAACAAATGCTAGAATTCTACAAGGGTATTAATCTCTTCTTAATTCGTAACGCATCTAGTGAAACTTCTGCAGGGTGGGCGTAGTGTGCTTCAAGTAGTCTTTCTATATAAAAATTTTATAATCTATGGAGGTTGTTTTTCTAATGAAAATCCAAGATTCAAAAGATTTTGAAGGGCTTTATGTATGGAAATTTCTAACTTATGGAAGTTTTATTTAAGGGATGTATATATATATATATATATATATATATAGAACATAAAAACTCTATTGGTGGTTGTAAGTACAAATGTTTGCATGATGAAGTGTGCACCTAGCAAAATCATACTTCCAATAAGCTAAAAAAAGTTAAATTCAAAATTGTTGGATCATTTTGAAGCTAAAACATTACCTTTAACTTTATGACGTTAGTATTTTCATTATATTACTCTTGTTTTTGATGTTCACAATATATGTTAGATTGTCATTTTGTTTTTTAAATGCATTTTTATTTTTGAAATTAATTGTTTGAATATCTAATTTTAGATATTTTTTTATCAAAATGAAGTTCAGAGACAAAATATTATCCTTTTTATTACTGATGTCGGCATCCATCTGCCAATGTGCAGACCACTTTCAAGAAACAATTCTGGGTGCTGTTGGTGGTGGAAATTATTCATACTATTGGTTGCCCCAACCAGGTACTGTATTACTTCAGCTTCATACTATTGAAGGTGATGCTGATCTGTATGTGTCTTCTAAAAACTTGAAACCAACATTTGATATTGAAAATCATGATCTCCAGTCAACTACATGTGGGTCTGAACAGGTTAAAGTTCCAGCTAATTATGAACGTCCAGTATCAATTGCAGTGTATGGACACCCTTCTCATGAAATTAGTTTATATGAATTGAAAATTGACGTTTATGATTCAGTGGATGAATCAGATGCAATTTATGAAGAATTAAATTCTGACGAGTCAAAAACTACACATTTTAATAAGCCAAATGCTGTTCCAAATATACCTATAAAAGATGATCCAGATTATGAGGAAAGATCAGTTTTTTGGACATTACTGCTACATATTTTACAAGTTCTTCTTGATCTTTTAGTTGATTGAAAAGTTGAAACTTGCGTTTATCTATTAAAAGAATATCGAGCTTTTAAAGAAAAATGATTAAGAAATTGAAAATATTTGTTTTGTTATTTGACATTAATTTCAAGGCATGTATTGGAGGTGAAAATTGTTAAATTTTTCTTGATTCGGAAAGTGAAAAAATTGCCTCTACTAGATATTTGCCTGAAATCAATTAATATCATGTTTGTAAATTATTCGACCAACTGGGCACTGGTTCTGATTAAATAACTCTGAGAAATAATCTTTGTAAAGATTTAATTATAATATTTTTAATCTTAATACAAATAAAAATGAACAAGTTTCTTTGGAATTGCACATGATCCCCTTGGTGAGTTAGAAGTAATTTATATTTTCTACTACAAATGATTTTGTTTCTTTTGTGAAGTGTATATCTTTTGTTTGGAAAATTTTAGTGTGCCTGAGAAAGTTTACCAATTTTCTGAAATACTGTAAGGTTCTTCCAAATAAAGAATCAACAATTTATTGGATTCTTTATTATTTGCAATACATCCATATATAATAAGTATGACTCCAGCATAAAGTATTGTGTGCTGTAGAAAAATTATGGTACATTTCATTATTGTGAGATTTACTTACATTAAACATATGAAAATGTCATTTGATATTTATAAGTACAATATATTTCTTGGAATAGAAGTCTTGCCTTATAACGATCCTCCTAATATAATGGGCTGCAAATAAGGTCCCTTCCATTGTGCTAATTATCATGTAGAATAGCAGCTCTTATATAGTTAATAGAGTGCCCATTTTTGGCATTTCTTGGTCGTTATAATGTGAGCTTATTACATGTGAATTTTTAAACAAGATGTATTTCTGCATCGTAATAGTTCAATTGCTATGTAATTTTTTTTTACATGGCACATTAGTTAAATTACATAAATTTTTTTTGTAAATATTTAGCATATTGAGTATCTAATAAAAATTTAAATTTTCATGTATTAAAAAATCTATAAAGAATTAAATCTTTTAAAATTAGCAACATATGTCACCTTTTTTTAAAAAAATATTTATACTCATTAGATAAACTATGTGATTCTTTTATAGTTTGAATGTGCTTTTGTGATTGTAATCTCTTTAATAATACACAAGAGAATGTTCTTAATCTGAATTTGAAATTTTTTTGCAAAGAAATGCCTGCATTTTAATATCACTATATTGGTATAGTTTACAAAACTGTTTTGGTGGAAAATTTAAGACTGCACAGTAAAAGAATAGAAAAACAACATCTAGAAAAGGAAATTTATTGACGATATTATACTAAGGAAATAATTGAAGCAGAAGAAACCCATCTCCATTATTATTATAGAGACAAAATATGCTTTCTATTCATATTTGTTATCCATATTTTATACACTGTACTATATAAACAAGTAGTTTAGTTGATACACGAGTTTTACCATTATAGCATTTTTACACATACTGAATTAATAAATCTGTACAAAAATAATGACTTTCTGTATGTCTTCTCTATGTTAAAATTTCAATCTCTGCTTTTCTTCCCAATATCTGTAATTAAAATTCAATACCTTTTCCAAAAAAATTTCTTATGAATATATTTAATTTTTTATAGATATTTATATTCTATTAAAATTTAATATATGCTGAATGGGAGAGGTATTTTTCCATTTTATGCTTCCAAAGATAAATGTACATGAAAGGTGCTATAAATAGTAATTTCAGTTTTAAATTTATTTAACAGTTAGATAATTGTTAGAGTGTGCTCTATATGAAGAGGGAGTGAAAGAACATATGATAAACATGTTTGTGATTGTGTAGTTAAATTTTCTTTGTTATTACATAAAGTTGACTTCTATATGATTTTCACACTGTTACTTATTTGTTGATGTGCGAGATAAAGGTAATTTGTCTTTTGAGGAAAAATTAATTTCATTTATTTTTATAGTAATGAAAGCATTTGATTTTATATATTTTTGCTTCTAAATCTGTAGAAATTAAAAATCTTTTTCATTTATTCTTAATAACTTTTATTAAAATATTATTTGTATTTTCATTTATTTTACTGTTTAAATATTAATATTGCTATTAAATATAATATCTGTATCATGGTAGATGAAAGGCCATTGTAAAAGTTGATTTAAGAAATTCAAATCGTTTTTTATTGATGTAAATATACAACCTGTCCTTAATTAGAGCAAGTATCTTTGACAGAATTTCAAAACTGATTGAATTAGGGCAATGCCCTCTCTTCTACCTAGCTACTAGATATATTCTTTAGAATTTGTGATTTTTTTTGCTCAAAAATTGTGCCTATGGAACAAGTAAAATTTTCAAACACAGTAGTATTTGTAGTCAGATTTCTTATTAATTTTATAATTATATTCATATTAGATTTAAAAATATTCTTATTTGTCTTGTAATTTGTATATTTAAATTTTCTGTGGAAAATATTTATTGGAATTTATTCTTAATGTAGAAAGTTGCATTGATACATGTATTTAATTTAAAATAATTATTAACTGTTGAGACCCGGTTAGGCCATTTACCGTAATGGTAATTCAGAAGAAAAAGAAAAATTACAAATGGCCATAAAAATTTTATTATTACAGCCTCCAAGGTAAGAAGTTTGCATCTTCTCTTTATAACAAGACAATGATAGTGGATGTGGGACACACACAATGTCCCCAACCTTATCCAGACTCTCTGCTATTTTAGTACTATGCATTAACCACTTTATCCACTGAGCTGCAAGTTTTTAATCCACAAATTTTTATTTACATATTTTCCTCCTTGCTAGTCAAATTTTTAAAACTTGATTTTGAAAAGATTTATTTAAGTTATAATGTAGTTGTTTTAATAAAATGTTAAGATCTGTAATTTTTTTTTTTAAATTCCAATAGGAGAAATAGCAGTTTTAGTATTTTTATACCCTATGAAAATGCTTTAGTGTATTTAAAATGAAGATGGGGCTACACATATTTCTCTTTTAATCAGATAAAGATCAAATTATTAATAATTAGAATATTTTCATTTCAACAAATTTGGAAATATATTTTCCAGTAAAATTATAATTTTCTGGTTATTTTTATTCAGAATAATTTATATTTAGTATTATTCATTTTTTAACAACAGACTTTTTTCTTAGTTAAATCATATTTTATTTTTATTTCAAAATTTTTTCTTTAATGATTAAAAACTTATGCATTTAATTTCTGTTTCATTTATGCCAAACTAGCTTGATTCCAAGGAATTTATATCTATGGCATATACTTAGTATAACATTACACGAAATAATAATATAGATGCGATTATATTATATTCTTCCAATAACCATTTTATGAGCTGTCTCTAAGAATACTAGTTTAATGTTTATTTATTATCACTATTTTGCAGTTTGGAAACAAAATTCCTAAAGATTATTTATCGCTTTATGTTCATATTTAATAATAAGGAAATTGCAATTCTTATGCTATTATTATAAAGATGTTTTATGATATTTTTACATTATTGTTTGATATTCTAAATGCAGTATGGCAGTGTAGTAATACTGTATAGTATCGTTTATTATAATAGCTTTTTCTTCCAATTTTACATAATGTTGCATTATTTACTAACATAATTATAGTTGTTAACATTGCTTTTAGAAGTTATTTTTTATAAGAAAAATATAAATATTATGTTGGATTGTGATAAAATGAAATACAACTGGATTTAAATTTTTGTAGTTAATACTCAGTGTGGTGTCAATAATGTGTTGAAGATGAGTGGATTTTAATTATTATCTGTATATAGGTATCAAATGCTGTCAAAGTAATTCTTCAGTGATAAAAATCCTTTTGTTGTATTTTAATAAAAGAGGTAAACCAAAGCTGTCCGTCAAAATGTGTGTAGAATATTTGTGATTCAAAGAATGTTAATTATTGTAATATAATTTTGAAATAAAGAAGTTTTATCTTCTGATAAGTGTTATTGATTTTACCATGTTTTTAATGTTCTATTAATAATAGATTACTTTTTGTTTTATTAGAATGAAAACTATGTGTAGGCTAGCATTACACATTCCTAAATTCATTATATCCCTTGCAAACTTTTAACAGGGTGCATAGTATAAAACTGCTGCAAAAATTAAATACTTTTAAGCACCTTTGCATAAGTAATATGTAAACAGCATATTTTTTAAATATAGGAGGTTTCTTTTTTCCTATTTTATAATAATACATTACATAGGTTTCAATGAAAAATAATTTAAATTAATTTGAAATGCTTATTATTGGCATTTTAATATCTATTTCTGTATTTGCACAACACCTTTCATTATAAAATTATGCTTTTTTTAATTTTGGCAAAAACATAAAAATGTAAAACTATAACAAAACTTTAAATCAACTTTTATAAGATTATCTATAAAAATCTATGATCTTTTTCAACATTTATTAAAATTAATAAGTTACCAATTCCTTTAGATAGATAAAACATTTCTGAAAATGGCGGTATTGATGTATAGCATGATTGCAAATTTTGTATTTGATTTTTATATAGACAACAACAAATAAAATTCAACATGACTGGGATGGAAAGAGCAAATTTCTTCCTGCTCTAACTCATTCTATTTAGTAATTTTCTTTACAATTTTATAAAACTAAGAACTAAAATATTCCAATGGCTATCAAAGTACAAATGGCACATCTGTCATGAAATGATGATAGAACATTGTCATGTTCTAAATTATTTTTTAAAAATATTTTTTTTAATAAAAAATAATAGCAGCATTCCCAAATGATCAGACTAAATAGAAATTGTCAAATCGCCTCTTACTTCTAAAGTTTAATAAAAAAAAACCTTTTCTTGAACATTTAACATTCCTAAAATTTAATGAAAACCTGCATTTTAACCTATAAGGAAAAATTCTTACTTAACAAAAATCGCTCTGTAGTTAGAAGCAAAATGAAAATAAATCATCGGGAATGTCTCCTAAAAACTTTCTCGCATAATGCCAGAAAATGTCTTGCATGTCATTGCGTACAGTTACGAAATATTAACCTAAGGCGTACATAAAACATTCTTACCGATTCTGTTGTGTGACCCTTGGCAAGTGTTTTGGCGATTAATCCCTGACGTGCGGTGGAAAGTACCCGAAAAGCGAATTTGGTTTTAGACGCATTCTTCTTAATTGATTAAAACAAAAATGTAACTCAAAACTACACTTTCAATCACCAAATTACATACCAAACTTGATATTTAAGGCAATGCATTTTTGAATTGCCATGTTTACACGTTTTTGAAAGTACAGACCGACAGACGATGAACCCATTAATGATTTCGATCAAAACGAGACAAATGTCTATATATTATAGATGTTAAATTTATATGCCGAATTTTATCTATCTAGCTCTCTTCGTTTTGTAGTTATCATGCTAACGTATATTCGAACAGCCGGACAGATAAACAGTCGTCCTTTAAACGGATGTTGCTCAAAATTTGATAAAAATCTTCAAATTTGGTGTAAAGGCCGGATACCGAATTTCATCAGTCTAACTGAAAGTGTTATCTTTCACAGAGAGACGGACATTTCCGAAAATTGCGTTTTTCGAATTCAAGGAGGTTTGAAATGTGGAGATTTGTCAAAATCTCGTATAAGACAAAGTAAAAATGCAATTAGAAAAAAAAATTTTTTTTTAAAGAAAGTATTTATTTTTAAGGCAGCGCGAGACAACATGTCGCATTGCTTCAAAATTTAACAAAACTCATAAAATAAAAAATTTTATTCAATGAACTTCCTTAAAATTTTCCGTTTAAATAAAAGCAAAAAAAAAAAAAAAAAAAAAAAAAAAGCTTTCTCTTTCTTTTATCTCAATTTTAACAACCGCAGAATAAAGTGGTTCAACGAAGCAATGATATTATTTTATTTTTAATTATAATAACCAACAGGAATGGTCTCCCTAAAACTTTCTCGCATCTTTAATAAACTTGTGCCAGAGAACCTCTTACATGGCATTGCCATACAATAGTTATGAAATATTAACTTTTGGCGTGAATGTTACAGTATTACTGAATCTATTGTGCCATCATAGGCGAGTTATTTGGCGATTAATCCTTGGCATGCGCAAATGGTATCTAAAAATCGAATTTGTGTTTTGGATACGTTTTTCCCATGTTTGGAAAAAAATTTGACACAAAACTGCACTTGTAGTCACAAAATCTCATATATAATTTGATATATTTAAGTCATTGCATTTTTCCATTATCTCGTTTACATGTTTCTTAAAATACAGATCGGCAGACAATAACCCATAGTTAGATTTGGTTCAAAATTTGATATGTGCCTGACTTTAATATATCTAACTCTCTTCGATTGGTAATTAACTGTTCTAACTAATATTCGAACAGTCAGACTTCCTCTGAACAGGTTTTACTCAAAATTTGATAGAAATCTGCAAATTTGATGTAAAGGCTGTTTACCAAATGTTAGCTGTTTAGCTCAAAACGTTTTTTGAGTTTTCTTTGTCACAGACAGACGAACAATATATTTTCCAAAAATGGGTTTATCGAACACGTGGAGGGCTAAAACGTGGAGATTCGTCAAAATCTCGAGTTCGAATTTTTTTTGCGATTACTATATTTTCTATAAACTATGTATATGTATGAACTGTGTCCAAAACAAATTTCTCAAAAATTATTAAAACTAAAGAAAAAATTCATTCATTCAAACAAAATTTTTATAATTGAAAACCTATTTTTGGTAACCTTTAAAACGGCGTTAAGATAATTTTTGTGCGATAATATGCTTTGATGTTACAATGAAAATACTAATGCCCCCCAAAATAACTTTCCGAATTTCATGCTCCTAACTTCAATGCTGCGCGTTGCTGAAGACAAACCTTTATATATTAAGAGAGACGTCATTGAAAAAAAAAAAGAATTAAGAAAGAATTATAGAAAGAAAAAAAAATTGTTATAAAAGGATAGAATTTAAGCCCTGAAAAATAATAATCTCGAAGAACTTTTTTTTTTTTTTTAATTCTTTCCTTTGGTCAAAACTAAAATTTGGCGAGATTGACCCAACAAATAAAAATTTTCAAATGAATGGGGACATTCAAGAAACACCACGAAAGATATCAGGATCACTGAAAATTTAAGGCTTCAAAATTTTATCATACTTGATTTTACACGATTGACTACCGTAATTAATTGCAATTCTATATAGTGCAGTTGAATACCTGTAACATGTCGTTCAAGTGATTGCTCCAAAACGATATTATTAATGAGAATGAGGATAGAATATATAAGTTTCTTAGAGCAGCTTCTCTCATGTTCAGTATATCTTTTTTGATGTATCATATTCATCTTTCAGATTTCATGTTAATAGGAGCAATTTGCATATTCTTCTTTAACAACACATTAAAGTACACATACTTACTTACAGGGCCGCCGCGTGGGGGTGGTAAAATTGTTCACCGCACAAGGGCGCCTGGGCCAGGGGGGGGGCGTCAAAATTTATAGTACTTTTACAGTGTTTTAATTTAATGTTACTTATATAAAAGTTGTTAATTATACGCTTGCAATTTTGCATGTTTTATATTTTCTAAGCAAAAAATGAGATTCTATTTTTATTTTAATTTAATTTTACTTTTGTTTTAGTTTCTGCGGGTTGTTTTCGTTTGTGTAAAACAAAATTTGATTGCCGATACGAACAATAAAAACACGTTCCATGTGGAATTCGCGCTACCACCCGGAACGTATTAAAAATCTAAGAATTTGTAACACATAACAACAGGAATTGGGAATGTTTTGTATTGGTATATATTTATTTTTTATGTGCTGTGAAGCTGTTGCGACTCAACGTCGTTGTTTAGTTTGCTTTTTTTTTTATTGTTGGTGGAGGCGCCACCGTCCGTATGTGCCTTTGAATTAACAGGGAATACACTATTTTTAATCATATACGTAGTCGCTGCTCATAAAGTGCATACATTCTGTGAATTGCTTCGCAAGCAAAGTACTTTGATTAATTGTTTTCAAATAATTTTTTGTTTATAATTGCTTGAAAAAATAGAATTATTATTTAGAGATAAGTGAACAATCTAAATATATTATTAGTATTATTTCCAAAGCAGTAAAGATTCATAAAAAGAAACAATTCATTAAGAAAAACTTTTATCTTTCAAATTAACAAAATAATTCAAAAAGCAACTTTTTATTTATCTCTGTAAAACAAAGATAAATCTTACCCTTAATTGGGCAGAATTTGATTTATCTATTTCTGATATACAATAATACAAATAATCGAAAAAAAATTACTAATGATTATAGCACTTTTTCATTAAAAATTTATAATTATTATGTATCTGAGATGTTTTCAATATTTCAATTGCTTATAACAAATACTTTTTAGTAATTTGTATTAATATTGGTTTAATTTACTTAAATATTTTAAATAAGCAGAAAGAAGAAAAAATTTCAAACTAAATTTTCAGTCAAATTAGTTTCTTTATCTGAATCTTTATTTAGTAGCAAATGGCATAAATGGGCTTTCGACTTTCAAATAGTATATTGAGAGAAAATCATATGATGCATTTTGTACATGGAATGAAAATTAATTATTTTATTTAGTGCAATAAATATTTTTTAGAAACATGTTCTCAAAAAAAGAAAAAAAGTCTGGAGTACAAAAAAAAGGAAATTGCAACGAGAGGAAGCTAATCAGAAACTGGAGGGATCTCTAAATAAATATCTCAGAAACACAATAGGATTAGACGGACAAGCAATTGAACCAGGACCATCAACATCTGGTTTGGAATTTCATAATGAAAATTTATCTCAAAATGAAAATTCATCAAAATATGATCAAGAAGAAGCCACGATTGTACCAATAGAAAATTTAGATATTGACGTAGAAAATTCGCCTGGTAATAAAGTAATATCTCAAAACGAAGATTTTGACTTTGAATTAAACGATCCAGCTACCTGGAATGATACAATTTCTATAAAAATTAGAGATTATTTAATTGAAAATGGTCCTCCCCGCTTGATAACTAAACATTTTCCGAGAGATAATTCTAACAGAAAGTTTTCAGAATCGTTCTATTATAGAACATTACCGAATGGAGAAAAAGTATTTAGAAATTATTCAATATATTCAAATTCCCGAAACACAGTTTTTTTTGCTTCCCATGTAAACTATTCAGTGAGAAGCATTCACAGCTTATTAAGGATGGATGTAATGACTAGGCACATTTAATCCACATTTTGAAAACACATGAAAGCAGTGCTTCTCACCTTAAACACAGTTCAAAATGCAGTGAACGCAAAATGTCTTTACGTAATTTATGTACCATTGATGCAGCTCAACAAAGACTTTATGATGCAGAAAAGGTTTACCGGCAATCGGTTATTGAACGGCTTATTTATTTAATTCAATATTTAGCCTAGCAATACCTTGCATTTAGAGGTTCTTCGAAAGAGTTGTATCATAGTGATAGTGGAAATTTTTTGAAATTGGTTGAAACTATAGCAAAAGTTGATCTAATAATAGATGAATATCTCCACAAAATTCAAACATCTCAAAACAAGAACATTGCTCATTATTTAGGAAATCAAATTCAGAATGAAATTATAAGCATTATTTCAGAAGGAATTAAAAAGCATTTATTACATATGATTAAACCGTCAAAATATTACTCACTAATTCTGGATACTACACCTGATGTCAGTCATACCGAACAGTTGACTGTTGTAATTCGATTTGTTTATAAGAACGAGGAAACCAATAAAGCTCAAATTGAAGAATATTTTTTAGGATATCAATCTGTCGACGACACTACTGGACAGGGTCTGTTTGAATTCATAAATGGACATTTAAAATCGTTAGAACTAAATTTATCAGATTTACGAGGCCAACCTCACGATAATGGGCTAATATGAGAGGAAAGCTTAAACGATTGTAACAAAAAATTATTGAAAATAATTCGAGAGCACTCTAGAGAATAGGCAAAGCATGGGATATAAATTTAGTTATAAATGATGCAGCTAAAATTTCCTTTGAAACAACAAATTTCTTCGGAGTAGTGCAGGAACTTTACAACTTCTTTTCTTCACCCGTTAAACGTTGGTCTATTTTGCAACAGTATATTGAAAATCTAACTTTAAAGCCACTCTCCAACACCAGCTGGGAAAGTAGAATTCAAGCTTTAAGACCGTTGAAAAACGATTTCAAGGGACTTTTGAGAGCGTTAATAAATATTCAAGAAGATCAAACAAGAGATATGGAATCAAGAACTCAAGCAAAAAATTTGATTCAGAAGATTTCCTCGTTTAAATTCATTTGTTCCATTAACTTCAGGCACGATATTTTAAATTTAGTAAATGTATAAATAAAATAATGCAAAATTCTAAATGTCATTTACAAATCGTGACTGACTAATTTACAAAATCTTATAACACAAGTAAATAATCTTAGAACAGATGAAGCGTATGAATATGCAAGTATCGTTGCTGATGATTTGGGGGTGGATACTGATTTTCCTCAAAGTCAAAACAGGTTAAAAAAGAAACTATTTCAAGATGAACAAACCGACAAACCAATCAGCAATCCAAGACAAAAATTTAAGGTTGAATTTTACAATATAATATTAGACACTGTTACTTCTTCAATTACTGAAAGATTCAGTCAATTAAAAGAACATTACAATTACTACAAGGTAAGTACACTATATAGCAAATTTAAAAAACTGGAGTGACAATGAAATTTTAAAACATTGTAAAGAATTAGAACAAAAATTAGCGGATACTAAAAATGTTAATGAAAAGGACATTGATCGAATAAATAAAATCTTTGCGATGTTTTACCAAAGAGGATATGTCACTTATTGATGTTTTAAATTATATTTATGAAAACAATCTTACCGATACATTTCCAAATATTGCAATAGCTTTACGGGTTTCTTTAACCCTGCCAGTTTCGGTGGCTACTGGAGAACGAAGTTTTTCAAAACTTAAAATTATAAAAAACTACATGTGATCTACCATGGCGCAGGAGAGATTATCGGACATGTCAATTATATCCATAGAGAGCGAAATTTTTGATAAATTAAATGTAAAGGAATTGATACGAACATTTGTAGCTAGGAGAATCAATATTTGAATATATTTTCTAATTTTTATATTTTACTTAAAAAATGTTTTATCATTGTTTTGTTTTTAAAATTTATGGCATAATAATAAACAATAAGACAACGTGTTTCAATATTATAATTTTAAAGCTTTTCAGTTCGAAAGTCAAATTTTGAATTCTATAAAATAGTATTTCACATATAATTTCCCGCACTTTATATGAGTGAACAGAACCCCATAAAGGGGCGCCAAATTTCAATTTGAACAAGGGCGCCTAATACCCACGCGGCGGCCCTGCTTACTTATCAAGTATAACTTTAAAAAAAATTCATCAGCATCTAAAACATTAAAAATTGAAGTTCGTACGTTTTTTAAATCGCATAAAGTATGACACAGACATATCTCCTACTGCCCTTTCCGGAGAACTATTCTAGTATTTTAATAAATGGCAATGTAAATTGTTGAAGAAAAAGGGAGCAAAAAGTGAAAGAAAAGAAAAAGAACCATTAAGGGTTATCTTACTATTTACTGGAACCACTGGATTCTTTCTTCCCTTCTGTTTTCTTTTTTGGTACATCCGGTAAACACGCCTTTACGATCGTGATTTCGAATCATCATAATCAACTTGTGGGGGGAGGGAGACAAAACGAAAATCTTCGTTCTTTATGAGAAAATTAAACACTTTTTTAAGCCTTTTCTCAAAATTAAACACTTTTAAGGTGCTTAAAAATAGTTTTCAAATTTAAGCACTTTTCATGACGCTACGCACCCTGTTTAATGGTGCATATCTGTAATAGCAATTCTTAAAAAGATTTCTTTTATTATTATTAAGACTTACAGTAATGTAAATGATTCAGGCTATGGGCCAGTATTTAGAATAAATAATTATTAAAAAAAGTGAAGGGAGAAAAACATTCTACAAAACTCTGAAGAAATACTAATTTGAGGTGTTTATACTGTGGAATTTTACTAATTTGATGAGGCATCAAAATTTTTATATGAATTATCTATAACATATTGTTATGCTGTTTTGCTTTCTAGTCAACTTCTGCTTTGAAGTCTATTTTTTTATATGTGCAAGTAATGAATAGGAGCATGAATAATAATTAGTTTTTATGGTATAGACTTTTTTATGAATCTATTTTAAACATAGCTGGAATATTCAACCAACCAGTGTCTTTCATATTATTTGATGATGTAATGGTTTGTTATATTTAGGTAATTATAAGATTATTGCATACTTGAGATTTGAATCTACATCTATTTTGTATGATCATGCAGCTTGTTAAGGCCCAATACATGCATGCAATATGGGCTTAACAAATCATTAGGGACAAAAAAAAAAAAAAATGCTGTAGAAAGATTTGCACAGTTCTACCATTTGGATAGTATCATGTCGGATAACATATATACTTCTTGTGTTCATTATAAGTATAGAGTTCATTAAAAATTTCTTTACTTAAAGAACTCTTTAAATTTGGTGTAAAGTCCATGCAACAAATTTTATTAAGTGTTTCTGAGTAATCACATCATCATATTGACAGATATAATTTCAAAAATATGATTTTTCAGATTTATTGAAGGGTTGAGATTCATCCAAATTCTTGAGCTTACATTTTTTGACAATTACAGTACCTTCTCTTTGTACATGAAAGCAAATATTATTAAAAAATAAACAATAAAATGACAAAATTGGACTTTTCTATCTCTCTGACTTGTAAGAAATATTATAAAAATTATTTTTGAAACTGACATGTAAATCAGAAATTCTATCTTATCTCAATGAAAATTTTACAGTGATGTGCTTGTAGTTTAGCTATTATTGCAGACTTTTCTCTAAGCTAATCAAAACTATGCGTCAATTTCCCCAAAAAGGCACCCTATCACGAACATTGGAATTGGCCAGACATTATACCTTAAATGATATCAAAGCTACTTTGATTAAATGGAGATGTCATATTATCCTAAGATCATGACTAGATAATACAGGCTAAAACAGATGAATTAGTCACTGACAATAAAAGTTCTTAAACTATGACCCTGATAATAAAGATTTAAATAATTATTAATTTTAAGAATTTCTTCATGCATTTATTAGTTTACAATTCAAAGATGTAGCAGCTAATTGATGTAGTTAAACAATGAACAGACTAAATTAAAATGTATGGTTTCAATTCCAAAAATTACAATTCATTCCACATGATTTTGGTAAAACATAATAAACTTTAGCAGTTTTTTCATTGACAGGCAGCCGTATAATTGTAGTTACCAACCATGAGTATTTATCTCAATAGAAATTTGACAGAGTCTTAATTATTTGAGACTAAGTGGCTTCTTCTTTTTGTTTATAGCCGACCACCCCGCCATCACTGAATGAGGTAGTATCAGAACGATTTCTTGTGGCCGACTGCTGTCTTAAACATAACTCATCCACATTACTGACAAATTCTGCAAACTAATATCCTTTTCTAAGCAGTTGGCCCTATACTACAGGTGGTCAATTACTGACCTACCTCTACATTTGAGACTAAGTGGCTAAAGGATAAATATATGTTTCAGACTTTAGATATCAGCTTTGTCCCATTTGAGCAGATATTATCAATGTAAAGGCATTCACACCTTTTATTTCCAATATTATGGGACACTTTATTTTATGTACTTAGAAGTTATCATCGAAGTTTCTTTCAATGCAAAAAAGGATATTTTCAAATTTTTAATTGAAGTATATTGAAAAATATCCTTAAAATATAATTTACATACTTAAAGGGGACAATTTTTTTTCTTACTCTTGTGCATTATTCAGATTATATAATATATCTGAGAAATTAATAAACACATATCCCAAAATAATTTAAAAACAATAATGAATCACAATCTTAAATAATGTAAAAACTTTAATAAATTAAAACAGCTGAATGAATATTTCAAGAGATAATTCTTTCGTTCTCATTTTAGAAATTACTTTAGACCATCACATGTGCAATAGATTTACTATCTATATATAATCATAATATGAATCCTAGAAACAAAACTGAGTTAGAATTTGCAAATTCTACATACAAAATATAAAAAGAATTATTAAGTAAATTACAACTAATAAGAATATAAATGTGGATGTCTTTACATCTAAATTAAGATAATTATATTTAAACAACATACTTCTCATAATGATTTCTATAAGACTATAGTAGTACAGCATATAAAGTGTAATAGAATAATGTATAAATAAATACTTTATAGCATGATTATTTAAAAAATTCTGTAGATTTTATCGGAACAAAGTATACATACATCTCACTATAAAATGAAAAGACAAAATGAAACAACACATAGAATCAAATGTTCAATAACAAATTGTTATTCCTCGGATTTCTCTGGAGGTGGACCACATGGCGATAACATTCTTTCGATTAGGTTAAATCGTATTCGAGCTTTGGATTCATTTTCAGCAACGGCAAAGAAGTTTAGCATATCATGATGAGCAATAAAAGATGAAAGACTATCTCTATGCTGGTTTACAAGCCATTCAAATTTAGTAGTATCAGCATGCCCAGTACCAATGTATTTGGACTGTAAATGTTCAAGCTGTGAATGAATGTTGTAGCGTTCTCCCATTTCAACTACAAAAAAAAATATTTTTTTTTTTTAAAAAAAAGTGAACAACAAGAAGACTTATATTATAATTCGGATTAAACATAAATAATTGTCAATTTCTTTTTAAGATGACGAGAGAGAAAAATAAAATTCTTTATAATCGATTAAAATTTACATGAATTGTATATTAAATTATGTAACTTACATGTCCGGTGAAGTTTTTCTTCTGAAGAAACAACGGTCTGAAAAACAAATACTTCTCAAACGGTTGATGCGAGAAATGTATAGCGAAAAAACAATCGTCCAATGTTAACGGAGTTGAAAATTTTCTGAGCTAGAAATCGTTCTCTCGATATTCACTTCTGTTGATGCCAATATTAAATTAGAATCTGAGCTTAAAAGAAGTACTGCACTTTTGTAGTCATTAATTTTTTAATAATCTAGAAAGTTTTATTTCCTTATTCTTGTACTAAATTATTTGAAATTGTATTCAATATAATCCAATTTTAACTATGACATATATTTGTTTTTGGTGTGCGTTTGTGGAAATTTTTATAATTGGAATTCTTTAACTGTAACTTCGAACACAATTATTTACTTTTTTTTTTAACCAAGATTACTGATTTATTTGGGTAATTTGTTGATTTTCTTCTGATTGCATTAAGAAGTATTTCATTTATTTATGTTATTAAATTTTGCCATTTTTATTTTGACTTATGAAAAATGATTTTTCATAAGTTTTGTGAACTTTAAATTTCATTAACTTGCTCATTTCTTTATTTAGGTATTCGTAGTAGAAAAATTTATCCAACATTTTAAATAAGGATGAATATTCTTCCAAAAAAAAGGTTTGTCTTACTTTGGAAATCATGTTAATAATATTATTGCTTTAAAAAAGTGCCGTTAATTCCTTAACTATTTTGTTGGATAATGCGATTTTTCACTTTCTTTTTATTTTCTTTGTTATCTAATTCTACGACATCTTCCATTTCATAAATGTGCTCTCCAATTGATTCAACATAGAATTCTTGAGGTGATATAAATAATGTGTAATTTTGTATCAAATTATAATGCCTTTGAAGATTTAACTTTAACTTATAATTTTTAGAAGGACATTTTTTTGCATGTATAACATAGGCAGAGTGGTTAAGAAGCTAAATATCTTTACATCATGGACTGACATTATTTTGAAAAATTATTTTTAGATGGCATGTTCGAACCAAGGATAATATTGCTCGTGTACGAAGAGATGAAGCAAAGGCGGCAGAAGAAGAGAAAGAATTAAAGCGTCGAATTCAATTGGCTGTGAGTTAACGGTATTAGAATTTCAGCATGACAATCTTCAAAATATGTTTTCACATTTCACAAATAAGTGCTTTGTTTCTAAAGTATAATAAAATGTGTGATATTTTAAAATATATTGGCAAATTGATAAGTTTTATTTATTTATTTATTTATTTTTTATCATTTTGTTTGTAAGAAAGAAATAAGATGAATGAACATTTTCCCAAATTTTGTAAAGTTTATTTTCATAAAAATTTGAATTGTAAATTCTGGAAGTGCATTTTTTTTTTTTTTTTTTTTGTCCTGTCTAATAAATTGAATACCCTTTATTAAAAAATTCAAAATTTCCCTAATTTCTGAGTTATTTCAAATTGAATTACAAAATCTCTAGTAGCAATAAAATTTCTGTAATAGTAATTCATAATTTTTTTAATGCTTTATCCAGCATTTTTTAAAATAAAAAGTTTAAATATTATGAGTCATTTGAGAAAAGAAAACTTAATAGCCTTGAAAGTATTTGCTTTATATGGTATGGTTTATTCTTGTTGATTTTTTTTTTTTTTTTTTTTTTTTATGTTTTAAAGCTACAGTTTCAATTCTTTTTGTGTTAGTGTTCACTTTTTGATGAATTCCAATTTCTTATAATTTAGATATCATTTTGATTAAAAGAAATAAAAAAGGCACTTTGCATTGATTGTTCTGGAATGTTTTAGTTTTTCCAAAGAATATATTAGTACTAAAAAAATAACTACAAAATAGTGCATAATAATTTTGAGACACATGTTTTCATTCTGGTCATATATTCATGTAAGATACTTGAAGTAATATTTTCTTTAAAAGTAAGTTGTAGTTATACCACCTATCTGATAATCATGAGTATTGTAACAACAATTAAAAAATATTTCTAATATATGTCACATTTCTTTTATGAGTCTCAATTATTAGTTTGTTTGGACAAGTATATCAAGGATTAAATCAAAACGTATTCAGACTGCCATTCTAGAATTTCTGTCTAGCACTAAGTAGAAGATATACAGGAATAAATGTCACAAAATATTTTTTATTATAAGTATATTTCATATATTTGTATAATGCAGTATTTTCCATTGTTCTGGTTCATGAGTGCAAGATTTTATCCTTGAATAGCATATTCCAACTATCACAATATTATGCAAGAAAAATAAGAATTTGTTAAAAAAATAAGCTTAAATAGTTAAGAGACCTTACTGGTTTTTTTTGCATTAATTTATTTTTTATTTAACTTTAATGGAACTTGATAATATGCATTCTAATAATGAAGTTAATAATTTAATGTAATTGAGGGGGGGGGGATAATTTTCACATCGTATTTTTCAGCAGAAGTTTTATATTTTGATTTGAGCATAATATATTTCAGAACAGTTTTAAAATAATTTTTAAATATTTTTAATAGATAATTTGGACAGTATATAATTTTGTAATAATTGTCATTTAATGAATAAATACCGTTATGAACAATTTAATTTATTTTCCATAATATTCATATTAGTAAAGCTTTAAGGCAGATTTTGTAAGTTGTTAATTGTAGCTGATCACTTCCTTTTATTAAAGTTTCAAATCCTTTTGTTTTAGAAATTCCCACTACATTGTACAATAAAGTGATGTAATTATTATATTTAAAGAAATTGAAACTTATTGCTTATGAATATTCCTCTAAATAATCAAAATCGTTCTATTCTAATATATTGAATGAATATCCATTCCTTAACATTATTTATTTGTATACATTTTAGGAACAAGAAGCAAGAACAGCATTACTGAGAAAAAAAGCTAAAGGAGAGTTAGAAAAAAGTGATGAATTAGATGCTGGAGGGCACTTGAATTTTTTCAAAGATATTGAAGAATCTGGGGTATAATTTCTGTTCATTACACTTAAGCATTTAAAGTAGATTTTATGTGCAATAAATGATTTTTTAAAAATTCTTATAAATTGAAAATTTTATTTTATGGATAATTTTTATTAGAATTAATAGATTAAAAAATTTCTTAGAATTTGTTAAGAAAATTTTAGTGAATTTATATTGCAAAAATTACTGTTAGTATTAATTATTAGTTTTAATACAATATAACATCTAAACAATTTAATTTGTATAAAAAAATTTCTCTACTGCAAAAATTTGTGAAATTTTTCCATCCTACATCTTGCTATGTTATTTCTTGGTTTGATATTTTTCTTTACAAAGGTAGGATGCTTTGTTTTTCAGAAAAAGGAGATGAGGAGATAAAACTCATTAATTGAATAGTTTTTGTAAATTATTTGACAAATATATAATTTAAAAAAAAAATATTTGCCTAAAAAAGGACAAATTGCTTAAGGCAGTTGATTTCAATTCTGTGTATCCATACATGTATTTATTTATTTGTTTATTTGAATCAAAGTTTCTTATGAGAAGAAATCAGAGTATAATTTTTTTCTCTAGTACATCTACTAACTGGGAATTGTATTTCTGTATTGGATGATTGATTTAATAATTCCAATTAAAAAATCTTACTCCCACTCTTTTTTACTACAATAGTTATTTATGCCTTTTGATTATAATCACTCTGTGAAAAGATGTTCTTGCCTACAGTCATTGGAAACATATTCTTTTGGTTTTTAGAAAACAGTAGTTGATTGCATTATTTCTCGTACTGTAATGCTTAATTAAATTTTTATTTATATTTAAGGAATGTTTTATTGGAGGTTGTGATGCTATAGAGAAAAAGAATAATCTTTAATGCCATTCTTTTTTAATTAATGCCTTCTTTATGACACTCTTCTTACCCAACAGTTTAGAAAAAAATTTATACATTTTATATTTCCATTTCAAATTTACAACATTACAGTTGATAACAAACTGCAGTTTTACATTAAATTATCTGCATAATTTATTATTAATATTGCATATAATTCTAGATATTTAGATAGAGCTGCTGTATAAGAAGGTTTCAGTTTCAAAGATGGAGAACAGAATTATACATAAAGTTTTAGATAAAATGATATAATTTGCACTAAATTTTTATTTAATTATATAATAGATTTAAAAAATAGATTTTATACTAGTTTTTTTTTTTTTTTTTTTTTTGTTTTTAATTGTGCTAGTTTTTACAAGCAACTGACTTATTAGTCATGGTTATTGGTTATATTTGATTTCAAATAACTCATTAGATAATTTCATATCCATGAATTTGCTGAATAGTTTGACATTATTGCCATGTTGTTTTAATTGTCTAAGTTAAGTTTTATTTATTTTGTACATGAACTTTTCTTATGAAAGCAGTCCCATAAAATCACAATGCCAGTAAAAATGTAAATATCCACTTCAAATATCTTCTAAACTTCATAGCATGTAACTTCACTTTTATTTGTCTCACAAACTATACAGGTACTAAAATTTTGATTAAAATTTCTAATAAAAATCACTCTGATGTGCACATTTCAACTCTCCAAAGTACAGGTGTGCCAAGTTTGGCAACTTTAAGACAAACGGTTTGGTCTATAGAATGTCAACATATATAGAGAAACACACACTTTCAGCTTTATTGTTAATAGAGATAATAGTCAAATTTTCTATTAAGAAAAATATTTAATATTTATTTTAAAATAAATTGTGTATTAATTGAAAGTTTCCATTTTTTTTCTATTTTATATTATTTAAACAAAGTTTTTTTTCTAGTTTGATTATATATTAATTGAATAATTTATTAAAGTATGAGTATCTTAATCTTAGGGTTTTGTTGGAGGGACTAATAAAGAACATGAAGAAGAAGAAAAAGCAATAAAAGAAAAATATGAAAAGGACATAGGATTATTAACATATCTTGGTCAAAGCACTCTTGAAGCTAAAGGTAATAAATAATATTTTTTCCCCACTTTAAAATTCATTTATAATCTTATAGTAGAAGCAAAATTTTGTTCTGTAATTTATTATTCTTTTTCTTTCATTGTCATATTTACTAAACTATATGTTTAAAAGCAATGATGCATTTAATTCAAAAAGTGGATATATTAAAAGATTGTTTAGGAAAGTTAAAAGTGTAGCAATATCTTTTACTGATATTTTTTTACAAATTATCCACATTTCACAAGCAGATTTATCAACATATTTGTTAATTATGCTAGAGTTAAAAGAAGTTTAAACTTTTTATTTGGTATTTATACAGTTTGATTTAGAATTCATTGGTGAAAGGTTTAATAGGTGGTATGATATCTCACAACATATATATATATATATATTGGAGTTTGAGTGATCTATTGAGGCACAAATATAACCATAAGAGAATTCTGTCTAATCACTTGAACACCCAGCAAAATTGATTGATTGGACTACTTAAGATAGCAACTCGGATGTTAAAAACTATACAAAATAGATAATCTAATTGTAAGAATCTCTGTATGGATTCCTCATCAATAAGTGCAATATTGTAAATGATTCTTCTAGCACATAGAATACTAAACTGTACTGCTAGAAGGACAAAGTATATTCTTAATTGTATATTAATTTCTAACTCTTCTATTCAGTTCTATTCAAACTGAGGTCCTCAAATGCTTGAGCATAATTAATTGATATAAAAAGAAATCACTTCTTTATGGCATCATTGGCAAGTATTTTTTCTTAACAGTGCTTGTTATAATTGCTCAAATTACTTCAGTTAATAATAATACATGCTTAGAAGCATTAGTAGAGTATTCAGTGTATATTCAGTATGGACTCAATTGAGAAATGCATTACTGGAATTTATTATGGCTGAATGTTTGAGAGGAATACCTATCATTTGAAATTATATACCAATCACTCCATCAATCCTGCCAACCAAATGTTGCTGTTTTGCAAATTCGCTTTTGAGCTGTTATAAAAAAAAAAAAAAAATCCTGTAAAGCGACATTTGTAAATAGTGATGCTAACAAGCAATTTATGATCCTATTCATTTCTATTTCATACTAGCCCCCTTTAGCAACCAGTTATATCTCCAAGATTAATGTGTCTCACTATATTTTCAGGATATATTTTATGTAACTTGGTCTCTTAGTAGCTTCTTCAGCAAAATATTTTTAAGCTTCAAATTTTGATAATCATACAACTCATACTATTATAGAAGCCTTATAATATTCTGTTCATTGTACTATGTATCTCTCTGATTTTCTGTCATCTCTCGGAAAGTTTTAACTTGAAATGATAAAAAGTGAATAACTACAGTGTGATAAGACTTACTTCAATTAATATGAAAACTTTTTTTCCTGAAACAAACACATTTTAAAAAAAAATATAGGTACAAAAAATTGAATCCCTCATTACTGAATTCTTGTGTGTATTACAGAATATTTTTTTATAATTTATTCAATATCTCAAAAAATATTCAATAAGAATTTCTTTGATATATCATAAAATTTTGTTTTTAGTTTTACTTCCAAGGGGATTTAAATAACAATATTTTATTTGATTACAGCTAATAAATGTACTTCCAAAAATAATTATGAAATCTAACAGTTTATAAAATTTTTCAATCTCTGAATCATGTGCAGTGAAATAACCTTTACAATATAATGTTTCAATCTTTTCTGAACAAATTTGACTGAGTTTTAAGTATTGTTATTTTAGAATAATCTGCAATTTCATTATTTAAGACCAATCAGATTTGGGCACTGATTGGCACATTTTCTTCAAGACAACAGATGGAAAGGTCTAAAATTGCACATTTTTATAGAATAATGATAAACACAAAACAGTAGAGTTTTTTTTTAAATTAACATATGAATATCTTAAAAATAATTTGTTAAATATGATTCACAGGACAGAGGGTATGTTTAAAATTTTGAGTCAATAAATGTTCAGCTGAACATTTATTGACTCAAAAAATATATAATTGTTTACATCATTTAGACCATTTCCTTATTAAATGTATATGCCTAATACTAACTGTTTAGAAATTAGCTGTTAAACATGATTCTATATATATAAACCATGTTTTTCATTAATAATACAGAATTATTGAACCTGTAATATAGATATTTCAAATGATTACAGAAAACATTTTCTTCCCCTTATTTTTCCAGAAAATATCATGTTTCATATTTATTTCATTTTATACAGATATGCTGAAAATTATACTTTCTTAGGTTTAGTTTGCAGTAAGATTTAATTTAATCTTTTAATTTGAGCTTTTGGCAACATGATAAAAATTAATTTTTCTCATACATGTGTAACATGCTCATGCAGATTAATTATTTTTATTTTATGTGAAATAAATTGTTGGCAAATATTGTTAAAATATTTTTTAAAAATTCATTAAAGTTAGTTGCTTAGTTTAAAAGTTAAAACACTTAATTTATAATTTGCAGAATAACATCAGAATTTCACTTAACTTTTAATTAATTGAAATTTTAACTAAAATTTCAAAACAAAAAAAAATGCTCCAAGGTTTTCCTACCTTAGAATATATGTTTGTGGCAAGCTTGGTAGTTCTAGGTCAAACATAGAGTGCCGACATTCATTCATCTTTATTATATGTAAAAATTTTGTGGCTTAACAAATCAGTTATGTCCAAATAGTGTAATATATATTATCTTATATGTTCCGAGATTACTTCCTTAAATTAAATAACCATATATAATTTTAAATACTGTCAGTATTGTGTATTATATTAAAGAAATAATATAATTTTTAAATTAAAATGGAAGAGGTTTGAAAATATATGTCTTGGAACATTAATATTGTATTTTTCAAAACATATTGCTACTAATAATATATAAATTAAAGCATATCATTAATTTTTAATCTTCATTCTTTAAAAATGCATCAAATATTTAATTTAAAGATATTTGAAATAAGTGCACTCTTATTTTTTATTCACTGATTAATGTTATTATCTCATATCTTTCATTTTTATTTGTGTGTAAATTTTTAAAGTATATTAATTAACTTCAATTACAATATTAAGGGAATGCAATGAATTACAATAACTGATTGAAATTTTTGTAAAAGGAATCTAATTTAATAAAAAGTGGTATACTTGAAATAGTTTTTTTTTAAATTAAAATTTTTGGACATTAATATTATTTTCATTTTTTTTATTATTATTTATGTACTCAGTGAATTTTTTTTATATAAAAGTGATTCAAGAATATTAAATTCTATGATAAAAGATTCATCTGATGAAATACCTTTCTGATTTTCACTTTATAATTTTCTAAAATATTTGATTGAATTAAACATAATATTTTAACTTCTTTATTTATGGAGAGAAGCAGAGAAATTGATGCTACAATATTTTAAAATATTGATATTGCATTTTGTTCTTATTCTGTATTGATACTAAACTATATAAATTAAATATAATAAAATCTTTGCTGTGGAAAAAATTAGTTTTCAGTGTATTACCAACTTATTAAGGGGAAAAAAAATTGTTAAAAATAAAATTTCAGATGTCATGTACGAATGTGTGGGAATTGCATAATGATTTGTCAATTTAATATAAAAATTCTGAAATAATGCATAATTTTCTTTAAATTTTCAGCATTTCTGATTATTTATACTGTTTTATATATATATATATATATATATATATATATATATATATATATATATATATATATATCTTTTAATTAAATTTATATCTTGATTATTTTCCTTTTTATTTAATCACAAATTAGCCCCTATTTTTTTATTCTAAAATTTTTCCCACGATGACATGTGTGAAAGAAATCCGAATCAAAATTTCTTGTGTTGCGAAATAAACAGATGCTTATCAGAACTTCTCCATGTGTAAAAATTATCCCTCCTGTCAAAAGGAAGTACCTTCTTTATCATCCACACATCTGCAAAATTATGTTACATACACACGCATGCATGCATGTGCTCGCGCGCACGCACACTGTTTTATTCAAGAATGTTTGGACCCAATGTTTCTTACCCAAATGTTCCCAATAAAGTCAAGAGAACAAAAAAATTAATCTAAAATATTTTTTTAAATCTTTGAAGTATCTATAGTTATTTAAATATTACACTGAATTTGTTACCTTTTTATATTTTAAGATATGCTCAGAATGATGATATATGGTTTTATCTAACACATTTACATATTTATCAAGGAAAAAAAAATGTTTATTAATAACTTTATGATAAGCGCCTCTAACGAATTTTAGGAATATTGTTCTAAATGTGAATGCTTTGCAATTCTTAAAAATTATTAAAGTTATAAAAATGATTTATGAAATTTCATAGTTTTAATATAATTTGCTCAAAGTATTTTCAAGTCATTTTTTATTAATTGAATTGAATTTGTATATTTCTTAGGAGAAGCTCCATGGTATTTAAAGGGAAATTTAAAGGAATTATCTTCAACTTCATCAGAGTAAGTATGATCTGTACACATTTTAATATGGTTTCATAATCATAACAAAAATATAATATTGCTGTTACATATTAATTTTTTTTTATTGTAAAAACTATTATTAAACAAAATTTTAAAAATGTTTATAAAAATGTTTGAATATGACGAAAATACTTATTTATTTAATTTAGTTCATAATTACTATCTTTTTCATTTCATAATGTTTCATAAATCCTTTTTTCTCTGTTAATTAGTTCTAAGCTTTGAACTCTTTTATTGCTACTTCTAACTAGCATCTTCAATGATTCCCCCTGTCAAGGAAAATTTACTAAATAAAAATGATAACAACTTTCAGAAACACATTATCTCTCTGTATAATTGATTATAATATAAATAAAAAAAAAGTGCCACATATGTTTATTATGTAATTTTTCTTTTTGTTAAAGCTTTAATTATTTAGATAAGTTGAAAATATGATTTCTATAAGTATTTTCAATTCTATGAATAACTGGAAATATTATTTTCTAAAATAGATAGAGAATTGCAGAATTTTCTCATATACTATTTTAAAAATCAGACTTAACTAGAATCAAACATTAAAAATTTTCCATAACAAAGTGATTCTATTTTACTGTATAATTCTGTAGTGATTCTATTTTACTGTATGAAATAAATGTCTCATTTCTAGAAAAGCAGTTTTTAGAATTTTCAGATCATGTACTATCACTAATTTTGGTATATTCTGTAAATATTAACCTTTAGATTACAAGTGGATGAAATTACAAAATATCTTTATAAAAGGGAAATTCTTAGAGACAAGATTAAGAAATTTTTTTGGAACTTTTTTTTTTTGAATCGGAAGATAAAATTTGTTGTGTGGTGGTATGTAGATTATTATGATCCATGCAGGAAGCAACAGGATGAATGTTTTTAGGAATATTTCTTTTAATAATCACATTCACACACTAAACAAGCACAAACACAAAGACAAGACATTCACGTGCGCGACTTCACAGTTCAGCATCACATCTCATTCTAATTACAATCGCAATGCACTATGGGATGACATATGGGATGGCCTAATCAGGTATCGCCATCTAGTATCCAAAAGAGAAGATAAGAGTAATGCAACTGCTACAGTTGTGTATTTTGACCATATATGGGTTTACTGAACCCTGTTGTTGACTATTTTAAGAATATTCAACACTAGAAGTGTAAATAATTATTTATTTAACAGAGTTCCTAATACTAGCTGTCTTTGGGAACCAGCTGTTCACCTACCATTAGTATAGTTTTAAAAAATTGCAGAAACTAAAGACATAGACCTAGTGTAAGGCTACAGTACATATTGTGTAATTTTTATTTCATATGAAAGTTTATGACACTTGTCTATATCATTAATCATCATCTACTCTTCCCACCTTCAATTTTGAGATATTATTTAATAAAAGATAGAACCTGCAACCAACCTGATATTAGTAATGTTGTTGCTGGTGATTTTTAATTAAAATTAAAAAAAAAAAAAATCTCTCTAAGGTGCACATTTGCATCTGCCAAAGAATGTATGTGCCAAGTTTAGTAGTTCTAAGACAAATATTCTGTCTGTACAGCCCAAAACAGTCGGAGATTGACAGATAATACGGATTCTTATTATTGATAGATATAGTATTTGTGTACTAATGCTAGTGCATTTTGATTAATTAACTGCAGTTCAAAGTAGCAAAATTAATTTCCAAAATTGATCTAGCTATTTATGTTTAAAACGCTGTCAGTTTTATTTAATAGAATTTCTCAAAATGGAAAGGATAACCATTGATGATGTATCTAGGGTCAAGAGCATTCATATCAAACAAAACTTTTCTAAATTGTTTTCTGGAATCAAATTGTGTACCAAACTGGAAATAGAACAAAAAATTGTGTTTCCACACTGGAGTACTAATTGTGGCTATGGAATTTTATTGAGGTTTTAGAGAATGTACAGTGAAATAATATTTTTTCAATTGCTCTAAGAAATGGAGTTTAAGTGATTGATAATGACATATCTAAAGGTCATGAACTTTCATAAGAAATAAAAAATGACAAAATTAGACCACTCGTCATGGTTGGGTGAATATCCTTTTGATTTGCTTTACTGTTTTGAATCAAGATAAAACATCATTTAATAGGAATAATAACACTATAAATGAAATCTTTCTGATGATCAAGAGCAAAGTTTTTAGTTAATAAAAAACTAACTATTGGATTGATTACAATGAAATTACAAATAAGCCTATCTTTATACTTCATTGTATTTGTCTGCAAAAATGGGAGAAAATTTATGAAATAATTTGGTTTTATATTAAGTGCAAATCAAATTTGCATTTTCATTTTTAGATACATATTGATGAAAAGATTATTTTGCTATTTTTAACATAAGGGGAAATTTTTTTTTAAAAATTGACTAATTCATGTAAAAGATGAGTGTCATAAATCCTTTCTTTCTTTCTTTTTTTTTTGCTTGTGATCTGAATATAAAATCATTTTATCTCTAATTAAAAAAAATACTTTGGTAATAAGTTTTCATCAGTTTATGCTTAGCTTTCATCTTATAAATTATTAAATGTGTGTTTTTTTTAGGAAAGATGAAGTGCCTAATGAGAAATATAAATCTAAGATTGATCCTATGAATGAGATGAAGAAATACCTATCTATAAAAGAAAAGAAACATGGTGAAAAAGAGCTTTTCATTTACAAAAAAGTAAGTTTTTCACTCATTATTTTTACCTGAATGAATTTATATTTTGGTTTTGAATAATTATAAATAATTATTATATGTGTGTTATAAAATTCATGAATGTAAGAAAAAAAAAGTTTTGTTATATTGAAATTTCCTACATAATTTTTTGTCAGAATTTTATTATGTATTTTATGCTTGGTTTTTAATAAAAAAACATTTTATAATTGCAGTAATTTTTTTTAGTAATATTTCCTGGTTATAAAAAAATGAAAACATAGTTTGATTATCTGTGACAAATTAAATAAGATTGAAAATTCTCAGAGGATATACCTGTTTCAAAAAGAGTTTGAGTAAAAGTTGCTTCATAAAAAGCCACTTTTTTTAATGTTACGCATATATATTAAATTTGAAAGTGATGCCATTGTGTTTTGTTTTCTGTTTGCAGTTATATGTTATCTTTTGAAAATGGTATTTATTATTTTCTTTAATATCTTAACTATTACAAGATATTAGTATTATTAATTCATTTAATTGTTTAACTGTTAAAGGAAAAATCTTAATATTTTTCAAAAATGAAGTACTTTACATAATTTAGATGTGTTTTTTGAATGTTTATTAGGTGGATGATAAGAAAGCACAAAAGAGTGAAAATAAGAAAGATACATCCAAAAAGCTGTCTAAAATTGAAGAACTTCGAGCAAAGCGACTTAAACGTGAAAAAGAGGAAAGGCAAAGAGCACAGCAATTCTTAGAAAGTTTCAGAAAAGGACCACCACAATCAGAACCAGTTATATTAGATGACAGAGCAAGACAATACAATTCTCAATTCAATCCACATCTTGCTCGAAACAATTTTATATCTCCAAAGAAGTATCATGAAGATTATTAAAATTGTGGTATTGATTTTTTTTTTTTGTAAATATGTACACATTATGTAAATATTCAAATAAATGTACATTTTTATTTTTATATGTGTATAATGAGAAATAAATTGTTAGTTTACTCCTCTCTATTATCATCACCAAAAATTGAATTTAACCCTTTGATAGCTTTTTTTTAGTGTGTGTGTATGTAAAATGCATTTTCTCAATTAACTGAAATGTTGTGTAATAACAGGGAGTAGAGGGAGTCTCATTAACTGCAATTTTTTATAGACATGAAGATATAAGAGCTGTATGGATGGATAATTTGAAAAGAATTACATGATATTCCAAGTGTGTGTAAGGCAATTGTCTTATACACTGCAACTTTGTAAGATCTATTCAAAGCATTAAAAAACATCTTAATTGGTAACAAATTACTAAAAAAACTTTTCAAAGTACATCTATTTTTCCAAACTTTCATATTGATTATGAAAAATAATTGTAATTTTAAAACAAATCCCCCCCTCCCAACAAAAGTTTCTGCTATAGTAATAGATTCTATGTATAATGAGAAATTCACACCGACCCTTATAGCAGATATATACATAAAATCAATATAACTTTAAGGAAATATACTCTTTTCAAAAAAAGGTGATAAGTTTTCGATTAAACTAGGAGGGTTAATTGAGTTCACAATTAAAATATTACCTTTATAATCCTATTTTACTTGGGAAAGTAGCATTATTTATAGTAATTTATATATTATAATAAAATATAATCAAGTATATTTGAATTTTTTACTGTAAAGCAAAATCTTCATTAAGAAACCAATTGAATAAAGAATTATTCTCTGATTATTAAGTAAAGACGACACCAATATATATTCTTTGTGTTAATATATACCACTGGTTTATGATAATCATTTTAAACCTTGAAAGCTTCTGATTTTTTTAAAAATTTTAACACACATAAGTTATAATTTAGTTTTTCAATCTTAAGTTCGATTTTTATGTATATTATAACTTACAATAATTAAAATTCTTCATAAAATTAAGGCGTTATTAATTTCTATTAAATGGTGACAATTTTATTCCAGATATATTGTAATAACTATATATTTGCAAGACAAATACACATATGCTATTATTCCAAGGCCATAGCACATGTGTATATTTAATTTTTTTAATTAAAAAAAATGAAATTATTTTTGATTCATTGAAGGGTTGTGATATTATTGAATAAATTTAAGAGAGAACAATCCATTTCTTCCTGATTGTAATGTAATACAAGTTTTTATTTTACTTTTTTTTTGTTTTTACTTTTTAAGAAATATTTTTAGCTATTTTTATTAATGTAACACAATACAAAATTATAGAACAAATACAGTTTATTTCTTAGTTTTATTTTCAAACTGCAACAATAATCTTATATATCCATGTAAAACAATACATAAAAATATACACTGACACTAACAGTTGAATAAATAAAAAGTTATGAAGCAAGTTCATTTCATTTATTTAGATATAAATGAATTGATAAAATTTAATAGAAATATTAAAGCAATAATTCAATTCTTGGAGGAAAATGCATGTTCCATCAAAAGAAGTTTATTATCTCCATTGCAATATGTATTGAAGCATTTCCATATACAACAAAATTATACTTAAAGATTTACAGACAGAATTAGGAAAGTTTAGCAAAATTTTATGGAACAAATACAACAATTTTATTGATCATAATACAAAGCTAACAATATATTGGACTTGAATCAAATAAAATCAAAGTTGCCACGCCATAGGGAAAACACAGGAAAATTTTCATAAAAGCAGGGAATTTCAAGTTTCTTTGTTATTTTTTTTCCTCCATCCAAATAATGCCATCTCTCAAGATTGCAAGAGTAAAAGATTGTAGTTATAGTTTCAAAAAATGAAATATCATTTGCTATTGTGTGTTGCAGAAACTCGCCTCATGTCTCTTCTCTTTTTTTGTTTAGATTATTCCAGTTTCGATTTACGAGACAGCTGATTTTTTTTACACGAGATTCCGAAATTGCAACTAATGAATGGGATTAGCAACATTCATTCTGTGGAAGTAGTGCATTGGTGGTTAGTCTACCATACTTGAGTTCAATGAATGGTTTGTTTATTAGTTGAGAAACTGTGAGCTTATTCAAAGTAAATTAGAGAATATTTTTAAATCAATGAGCTGCTCAAAATCCGCATATAGTATGAATTGGCTGGATAAAAAATATCAATCCTGATTTTGAAGAATGGGTTCAAGAAACTAAATAAAATCCATTAGTTGTGTTCTGCTCATTTAGTAAGAAGATAATAAGCCTAAGTAATATGGGAAAATGAGCACTTCCTACTCATGTTAAAAGAGGAAAACATATAAAAGTGCATGCCAGTTCAGAAGACTCATCATTGATGCAGACTTAGTATCTAAAATGAATGACAGGTCAAATCCAAAAATGTCAGAATTAATGTCCGAAACTAAACCAATTTCAAACTTTTTAGTTCAAGAACAATAATTTAAAGCTGAATTTTCATGGACATTAAAACTTATTGTACCACAATCGTCAATTAATTCATTCAATGATATATCGGAAATATTTTCACATATGTTCACTGAAAGTGAAATAACTAAAAAGTGTACGTTAGGTAATATAGAAATATTGTACCTTATTTATTACAGATTAGGTCCATAAAACTGAAAAATCTGCTGAAATTCATGTCCAAATACTTGAATTGGCAAAAAAGAAAGGGGGAAAAAAAAATCTTGGTTTGTAATGTTTTTAGTTAAGTGATCATTAAATGATTTGCATCATGGTAACAACACTGTTATGTGCTTAATTTCACAGAAGTCTTTAATTTTGTGTGACTTACAATAAAGAGCATGAGAGGTGATATATCCCCCCTTTAATATATAAATTTTGTCTAGCTAAATTCCACATAGTAAATGATTTTTTTTTTCTGTATGCAAATATAAATCTTCTTTTAATATGCTATTATTTCGAATAATGTTAAATTGTTGCTTCCTTTCCTTGGTTTTTCCACTCCTTAAAACCAAATTCTATTATAACTAGCATATAAGTGCTATTCGTGCATTTTCTCATGTTTTAAATTTACGTATAGGGAAAACACAGAAAATATTTTTTCCAGATTTGAGTGGCAACCCTGAAAATAATAAAGTCGAAAGTTGAATATCTTCACCGAATTTTAACAAAACCAATGTTTTAAATCGTTGCTTAATAAGCGATATCATTTATCTCAATTTTCAAAATTCTGAAAAGGAAGAAAGAAAATTTTGAAACCAATAACAAATATTTTTGACTTTTTAGCATTTTTGTTTCTATTAAGCACAGATATGTGATTTAATGTTCATATAAGATGTGTAAACAAAGCTGGACTAAATGTTGTTACAAAAAATTTGCTTTCTTTTCCTTATTCTAAAATTGAGATAGAAAATGTAATTCGTGAAGCACTGAAATAATATATTGCGATATTGATAAGATAAACTTTTGGAATCCAAAATACTTGGTTTGAGTGTTGACTTGGCAATTCCACTTAAAAATATTCTCATATACTAATTTTTAATTAGAACAGTTTTTTTTTTTTTTTTTTTTGCGAGAAAAACAACTTTTTGTTTTTGGTAATTTCAGGAGTTTTTAATTTTATTTTCAAATTTCTAATATTTATAATGTTATTTTGATTCAATTAAAGATAAAAAATAATTACAAAATTTTAAATTATACATACAAATCAAAGACATAGAAAAATAGAGAGAATAGAGCTTCAAAGCAATTACTTCACTGAAAGTATTATATCAAAACTTCTGAATATTTTCTATTTTTTTTTTTTTGTATATTACTGAAGTTAGTAAAAATATTTGACAGCTGAATAAAAAAAAAAAAAAAAAAAAAAAAAAAAACCTTTACATAATTTAATAAAAGAATTTAAATATAATTAATTTTTAAAATTTTCCTTTCGTAAAATTCATTTCAGTTCTTTACTGCTTTTGTAATATCAGTAAGTTAAGTAATGGATTTATTTAATTTTTACATCTCTAATAAATTTTATCTTAATAAGTAATGTTATAAATTAATTAACAATTACTTGAATTTTCTGACATACTCTTTTTCAGCTGTGAATTCCTTATTGAACACTTTTGGTTGATGGATATAAAAACAATCAGAAATCTGTATAAAAAAATATGAATCTTGAAATAAGAGCTTACTCATAAGAAAAACACATTTGGCATTAGATTTATAAACCAATACATCTCAATATACTGGGTGATTCAAAAGTCAGTTAACATTGAAAAATTCAATAATATATGGAATAATGTAGTTAGACAGGAAAAAATTGACACACATGCTTGAAATGACATGAGATTTTATTTAAAGAAAAAATTAAAAAAATATGGAAGATGATGATTGTTTGTCTAATAGTTGTGGATTAACAAAGCCCATTTCACATTCTGAGGGTCTATCAATTCCCATAACAGTAGAATTTGGGCTACCAAAAATCCTAAAACTATCTTGTAAACCTCATTGCATGACGTTGGTTGTGAAGTTACCCGAAGTTGCAAGTCTATTGCGATCATCTGACCTTATTAAGAATGCTAAAAGACAATATCCAATGGCAATTTCAAAAACATCAAACATCTACTGATATGCTATACAATGCTGTTTGCAACATTATTCCCTGATTACAGGTATTACCAACATTTGGGCATTTTTTATAAAGAATGTAATCTTTGTTAAAAATCAATTGTTATGCTAATTATTGCTTTTGTTATATAAATTGTCAGTTTCTTGCATATTTTTTTTCAATAAAACCCAATGTCACTTCAAACATGGATGTCAACCTACCCCTTTACCAATATTATTCTGTAAATTATTAAAATTTCAAAGTTAATGAACCTTTGAATCATCCAGTAATATCATTTTAATTCCAATAACAGACATTGTATGATAAAGAAATGATCAAAAAGTTCACAGAAGTTTAATTTAGGATTAAACTAACACAAAATCTTGCTTTCAAGTACGCTTATAAGAGTTGCTACAATAAGATTTCTATTCATTTAATATAAAGAACAAGGCTTTACTAATTCCAGCGACATGATTTGTTTGGAAAATTGAAAATGTAGTTTTAAAATTACATAAACATAATAAAAAGTTTGTACAGATATGGAAAATTTACAAGATTATTAATTCCACTTTAAAACCGTACAGAAATAATACGATGGGACTTTATATATATATATATATATATATATTATTACATATATTTTGGTAGATGCATGGCCAGGAAAATGAAACTTTTAGAATAAATACCAATTTTTTTCGCCACAAGTGAGTAGTAATTTTTACAAAGGGATGAAAGATAAAACATGTATGTTCGCACCAGAACACAAGAGTAAAATGACAGACATTATTTCCTATAATGATTTTATATTAAGAGGTTCTGATATGGATATCTTCGATACATATTGACTTTGGAAAGGAAATCTTGTGTTTCTTGGGGAAAGGTTGAAGATTTTTATCACTTCGCTCTAATCATCAATTTTTTTTTTAATGTTAGAAATAAATACAAAAATGGGTGTTGGATCAAGAAATAAGAGAAAATGTTAGAATAAATTAACTTGGGCTAATTTAGGATAAAAATTAGTAAAGATTTAAGTTAAATTAAGATATATCATTATATATATATATATATATATATAGTGTGTACAATTCTGGTATCAGAATAGAAATCTGAAAGTATCCTTATCTTATAAGCTGAAATTATGTAATTAATCTTTTAAATACAATCAGATGTAGAGTGCAAAATGACCACATATGCTGCCAAAGAAAAAAACTAAGGCTGCAGCACAGTTATCATTACAATATAATTATGTTGTAATGATAACAATGTATATGATACAATATAACATATACATACATTGTCCTCATTTTTAATAGTCAATTTTATTATAAATCAGGGAGAAAAAAGGCAAAGAAAGCACATTTCATATCTAGAAATGGAATGTGCCTATTCTTGAGGTAGATGAGATGAAGCTTTCTGTTTTTCATATTTAAATCCAAACAGGTCAGCATGTTTTCATTTATGCCTGTTTAGAGAATTATCTAGGTTCCCTCAGTTTACCATTTAAAATGCTCATTGTCACAAGTTATTACATCAAATAATATTTGGTTGAAAAATTAAAGGGAAAAAAATTACCGACTATTCTAAGAATGATTTCCCCTTCCTTAATCTTAGATGAATTATATTCATTGCCAGATATCTCAGTAGAAAGCTGATTCTATTCATTATTTGAAAAGAGTCAGTTTGCTTTGAAATTATGTTAAATTAATTTTCTAAGAATACAAAGATTTAATAAATGACAATTTGTTTAAAACATGTTTTCTCATTCAATAGATAGTTCAACATATTTTTTTAAATGTGAGTTACAATCATTTCACAGAACAAGACACAAAAAAGACAATCATTAATAAATAATTAAAAAAACACAAACACACACTATTCTTTATCTTAGAAACAACATAAAAAAAAAAGAAAAAAAGATGATATTTTATTTAAATATATCACATGATCTAATACTTATCTATAATATATATATATATATATCAATACATAAAATTTGTATTTTAGATTTTTAAATGCCATATTTACTTTAAGAATTCAAACATTTAAGTGCAAAATTCAGAAAATTTTTAATAGCCACTGTTTCAGCTCCTTTATGCCTTTTCCTGTCAAACAACTAGCTTCAATGATGGTAATTTCTTGTCTGGAATGGGTGCATGTATCTTCTAATCTCAGTAAATGTTTCATTTCTGCAATTTGTACAGATGAATTCACATCAGTCTTATTAAGAACAATTGCAACCTTAGCCTTTTTCAATAAATCATGTTTTAAAATTTCCAAAAGCAATATACAAGCGCAGCTAACTTGCTGCATGTTAGCTGCATCAATCACATAAATGACACCTTGGCAGCCATCAAAATGCATATGCCAAATAGGAGCCATTGAGCCTCCGAGTTCATTTACCTGTATTTGTTTGTTTTTTGCTAGATTCACTCGTGCAATGTTCACACCAACTGTTGGAATAGTTGAAAATATTTCACTATATGGGTCACAGTGTATATTTGTTTGTTGCAATCTTCGTAACAAAAGAGTCTTTCCAGCAGATTTTGGGCCAATGCAGACAATCATCTTTAGATATTAAATATGCTTAATTTGCCTAAAAAAATAAATGAAACATTAATGATGGGAAAATATTGATGTGTGAGTAAATAATTCTACTTAAATAGAGAAAGCATAAAATTTGCTAAAATAAATTTTATCCAGTAAACTAAATTTAATTTCATGAAGCATTATTTAGGTTCATTATCATTCATAAATCATTAAATATCATTTGTTGTGTAATTTCAAGTAACATTTTAAATAATTTTATTACTTCCTGCAATAAATTTTATTTATATATTGTTTTACAATTAGTAGTAAATAAAATTTTATTCAAGAATCAGAGAATTTTTAAAAATATATGGATTTTATTGTAAAGAAAAAAAAATGTCCCTCATTAAGAAACAAATTGAATAAAGGCTTCATCTTTATATTTAAATTAAACAGAACATCTTTATATAAGTTACTAAAAATATTATTTAAGTTTTACCAATAATAATATATTTTAAAATAAAAATAAATTCTATAAATCAGTAATTGTAAATCAATATTTTGATGTTTTTCTTTATGGAAGAGCTTAAAAATGTAATATTTAATTTAGCCATACATAATTTAATAATTAATTTAGACTTGCATTAAAAGTATATAAAAAAGATAAAAATATTGAATTTCTATCATTTATACAAATGTTCATATCAGTTATTTATATTTAATCAAATTTAAATATTATAGAAAAGCATTAAATCTTATATTTCAAGATCTAAAGAAAATTAAAACTGTATAAACATTTCTAAATTAAATAACATATTTATTATTAACACATTAAAAAACTTTTTTGTATTTGAGGGTATTCAAAAATAGTCCGGAGGAAAGTTCTCTTGCCGATTTCAAATGATAATCTCTTTTTACACTAATTCAAATATTTTTACTGGAAATGCATATTTTGCAATATGTGTGTTTTATATTTTAAGTAAATCATGTCAATTAAAAACATAATATAAGTTGAACTTGTATGCATGAATTTCATTAAAGTATCTTACTGTTACTTTAGTTTCATATCTCAATAAATGGTAATTATAGACTTATGATAGATGATAGAATTATAATTATAGACTTTTTGTAGCTAGTTTGTCCATTACGAATCTCATTCTGCAGTACAATTAAAACAGACAAAATTTTATACGACTAAAATTCATAATACCTTGCATTGATTACTTATAACAATATTTTTTATGTGATAGAATTTAAAGTAAAAATGTCGACTCGTCAAATAAGATTGAGAAAAATCACACTGCAATCTGAACCCGTACAAATTTGCAAGGAAGAAAAATATTTAACTTTTCAATTTATACATCAAACAACTTTTTAAATTGCTTATCTCACAGCCAACATTACATTTACAGCAAGTGCAAATGCATAAATTAATTAAAAAGTCTTTATGCCGATACGAAATCATCAACATAAAATCGGAAGGGCGTTGAAACAAATGCCACAATATGACCAAAGAAAGCTAAGAAAATCCAAAACTGATTGGGATTCAAAGAGATATCGATAACTACATTCTATTTCTATTCTGAGATACAATTGAAGAACTTTATAAGATACAAGATAAATAATTGTTTTGTATTTTTATTATAGGCACAAATGTATTAAACACATTGTTTTACCAAATACTACAGAATAAAACAAGAATAAATAAATAAATAAAATTAAAACCGACTAAGAAATTTTTGTTAAAAAGTCAATTAGTAAAATTCCCGAATTTAAAAAGTTATTGGTTGAATTTTTCTATAACACTCACCCGCAAAAAGTTTGACAATACGATCAGTTTCAGTTTTGTTTTTATGAAAAATTGTTTCCATTCCCGAAAGCAAAATTTCATAAAATATAAAGAAACTTTATTCGTTTACAGCAAATGCCTATAAATAATTTTCGATTTACAATTTATGTTGTTTGAAACATATAGAACTGAAAAAACTTAAAATAAATTATAATTCAATTCTTCTTCTTGTGGACAATGTTCTTGGATCTTTTTTAAAGAATCGTATTGGTCACTGGGCACTGGTTACTTTCTCTCTGCAAAGATCATTCCGTAAGTTTGTCAGAAAAAATTCTTAAAAGACACCAAATTTTTAAAGCATATAACTCCTACAAATTTTTTTTACTGATCATTTTATTGCCACCGAGAGTTTTTGTTATTCATTCCACATCGAGAAATCTATTTGATCTGCTGTTGTTGTTGTCACTTATGCACTTGTCATAGACAAGCCCGCTGACGAAAGCAGCGATTTAAGCCGCGTTTGTGCCGTAGCTTCTAAGGTTAAAGGCCCCTGAGCACCCGAGGATAGAAGGCTAGCTCATAAGAAGATGACACTCACATAATCGCACGCATAACCCCTTTGTACAGATGGGCTCTCATACACCACATATAGAACTAAGGGGAAGAACAACCATGTCCGAACCAGGACTTGAATCCCAGATCAAGGGGAAAACGTGCCATTCCTAGGCCAGGACGCCAGCTCTATTCGATCTAACTATGCTAACTCACCTGCCGAGAATGTAGGAGAGGTAGGAAAATAAAAATATGAGTTATTGCTCAAGATAAAAAGCTCTTTTGAAAATAAACGAGTCAAAAATGCTTACATAATGTTTTTTTTAAAAGAATAATTCTATAGAATTTCATCTGAGAAAACAAATAAATGTAAAATGTAACATTTGATTCCAAGCTTGTGTATCGACAGAAAAAGCTACAGCTTCGAAGAAATAAAGCAATTATAACCTCGAAGAGAACTTCTTTCCCTAGTTAATAGCAATCCTATCTTTTAGAATATTATTGATGTTTGGGGGTTAAATTTGAAAATAGAAGATGTGACCAACGAAAACAAGAACATTAGAAAGCAAATAGCTTTTTATTAAAAGCTGAAAGCAAGTTGTATAATCTTGAATCAGTTTGAAAAGCAAAATGTTTAGAACTCGTTATAAAAAATTCTGAGGAAAATAGAAATAAATAAATAAGTATTAGGAATATTATGTCACATCAATAAGTGTTTGGTAAGATTTAATATTAATGTACAGTTTTTCCGAAGAATTATGTCAATCGTGCGCAAGATTCACAAGAAAAATTCACAAACGGCTTTTAGATTACAATAAAAAAGGATCACAATTTCATTTGGCAAGAAGATAATTCAACGTTGGCGATTGCATATTAATCTTATGTTTAGCTGGATTCAAAAAAATTAAAAAATATATATTTTGTATATGCTCATTTTTTTTTGTTTCACTTTGTTTATTAGTTCTTGTTTTCAAACTATTTCATATCTAAGTTTTAATATGGAATAAGCTAAAATATATTTACAAAATTAATAAAAACTGGGTAAAAATTAATCTTTATTCAAATGACCGAAGATTGATATCTGGAATTGAACAAAAAATGAAGTCATTCTTCAATTTCCTGTTGCATTTTATCTATATATATGAAATAATAAGGAAAATCAGTGAACCAGTCATACTAATCCAATTTCACCTATTTTTTTTCAGAAGATAATTTATGCCCAGTAGATATGTCGTTAAGAGTCATTTGTCCTTCTTCCAGAGGCGGACCTATAAAATGGCGCCTATCAAATGCCAAAACAGCGTCCGACCTCAATTTTTAATTATTATAATCATCATAGTCTTTGTAGAATTTGGCGGCGTTTTTGGAGTGACGAAATTGATCTGAGTTTTAATCGGACACCACATATAGTTATCATAGATTATACTTTATATCTCTTATCATAGATTAATTGCGACATTCTTTGCTCTTTGTTCTTTCTGATGCGAGATTGAGTTTTTTTTTTCCTCATTTATTTGCCATTTCTTCCCTATAGTTTTCCAAATTTAGGTATGTTGACCTTTCTTTTTATTTTACCATGTTTCTTTGTGTAAAAATCCATCGTCTTAATGCAATACGCAGGGAAAAAGAAAAATTCAGAGACGTCAAAACGGCAATTTATAACCAAGCACGGAATGCCTGAATCTATCTTATGAAATTGTGGCAAACATAAACCATTCCCTTTCTGCGCATGCTCTGCCTACTTGCTGACTTATAACTGGTCGAGTGTAAACAAAGCATTATATATGCATTACTTGTCAATTAATATAACCCATATCAACTTATCAATACATCTTACTTATTCAAACATATTAATTAAACTATTTGCTTGATTTGAATCTTTTTTTTAGAAGTTTAAGTTAATAATATATCAAACATTTCATGAACAAGGCCAGAAAAATTTCTTTAAAAACTTTCGAAATGATTTTAAAATTTTTTCAAAAAACCTTCTTTAGTTGATCATTATGATGCTTTTTAGATGAAAGAACTGTCTGCATTTAATGTTCATTACGCAATTATATCTATTAATTTTAAAAGCGGAAATATATCTCTTGATTGTCTGTCCATTGGTGTTCCAGGCCAAACTGTTAATATTATCAGATTTAACACAAATACGCTTTAGAAGTTAGAAACTTGCACCTTAAAACAATTTTTCGTCACTTATATTATTTTTTATCTAATCAAAAATGAAGTGAATTTTCGATAGTTTTAATGAGAAGTTCTGAAATTATTATCTCAAAGATAGTTGCCAAATATATCATTTAAAAATTCAAAAGCAATACAAGCAACATAAAATGTAAACATTCCTTTTTTTCAATAATATATTTAGTTATGCAATTTTTCCCCGAATTTAACAAATCTATATAGATAAAATGCTAACGTATGTAGCATAGAAATTGCTTTTATAACATATTAGCTGGTACCCGGCGCGTTGCTGACGCAGAAGAAATAAGTTTGGAAATATCGTTTGAAATTTGAAAATAGCTATCTTGTTTAATTAGGAATGATAGAAAAAAAATGCTTCACTATGCTTTTCATAAACAAATTGCAATTCACCTTATTTTGAGACTTAAGAAATCTGTTGTTATTAATTTAAATTATTCAGTTATTCGATGTAAATAAATTAAGCCCATATTAATTTATAAAAGTGTGATAAAAATTTGATGATCCATTTTCAACAAATGATTCATTCTTTAAAAAATATTATGATGTTATAGTTTTAGTTTACAAATAGAAATGTATGAAATTAATACCAGAGATTGCAGTTCAACTAAGAAGATATTTGTCGTCAGCTGAAATTGAGATTATCTTTTTAATAAAGCAAAAGTGATAATTCTGATTTTAATTCTAAAAATATTTACATGCGGAATTAGGAAATGTAAAAATTAAATGCAAGCATATAAAGTTTTCAAAATAATTAACGTAATGTTTAATCGAAGTAGAATCAGCAAGTTGGTAAAGTGAAATTCAAACTGAATTCTTGATTTAAAATTCTTTTTTATTTTAATAATGAGTTAAAGATTTAATTAGAGCAAGCTTTCATAAGAATCTTTATGATGCGTTTTTTATTTTTTTTATTTAAGAAAATATACTTCAAATATTCGAACGCCATTTTTTTCATTGAATTAAATTTAAGAAAGAAACTCAATAATTGATGTTCCAAACATTGAAAATATGGAAAAGTCCTGAATACTAATTAAATTTTTTTCTTGGCAAAAATAAAATATTTTTTTAAAAAAATTCACAAATATTATTTTGAAATTGAAGGAAAACAATGATTTAATATACAGCATCTAAAAAATGAAGATAAAGAATTCTGCACTTTAATAACAATATATTTTGAATTTGAAATTGACATTTTTTGAGTTTTTATATCTGTTTTGAAATTACGTAACTATAAAGGAATTGCTTGACTAATCATTCTAAATTAATTATTGAGCAGCTACTAAATGATTATTTGCTGTAAGAATTTCTCAAACTGAACCAGTTTATTAAATAGAGTTTGACTCCAGTGAAGAATAGCATCCAAAAATCGAATTCGTGTTTTAAATACGCTTTTTCTTACCGATTAATATAAAAATTTATCACAGTAACTACAAGAACATATACCAAATCTCATATATTTAAGGCATTGCTTTTTTTCAGTTATCTGGTTAAAATGTTTCTGAAGATACAGACAGTCAATTCCTTGTTGGATTTAGCTCGAAATTTGATAGATGTTTATCGATATATCAAATCGATGTATATCGATAATTAATATCGATGTATATCGATAATTAATATCGATGTATATCGATAATTAATATCGATGTATCAAATTTTATCTATCTAACGTTTTGAAGTTATCGTGTTAACTTTTATTCGGACAGCCGGACAAACCGACTTCCCCTAAACGGAATTTGCTCAAAATTTGATAGATAGATAGATTTTAGTGTAAAGATCGTATGCCAAATTTCATCCTTCTAGTTCTAAGCGTTTTTGAGTTAACTTTGTCACAAACAAACGGTCATTTTCCAAAAATGTGTTTTCCGTATTCAGGGAGATCTAAAATGTGGAGATGCGTGAAAATCTCGAGTTGGAATTTTTTGACAACTGCTATACTTCGTATATGCTTCGGAACCGGAGGGTTCCAGGTTCGTAACCCGATTCCATCGAAGAACCGTCGTGTAAGGGGGTCTGTTTCACGTTAAGTCCGTCATGACCAAACGTCCCCCCGCTGGTGTGGTGTGGAGAGAGGGGTGCCAGCTCAGGTGTCGTCCTCGTCATCCGACCGTGGTTCAAAATTACGAGGTCCGTCCCAAAATAGCCCTAGTGTTGCTTCAAACAGGACGTTAATATAACCAAACCAATCATATATGAGAAAGTAAAATCAGACTTTCTTTCTTGATCGTACTGATTCGCATTAATGATGAAGTCAATTCATTCTAGCCTCAAAATATAGCAAAAATATTAAATTAATAGAATTATACTCGATCCACGCCTCTTCCTTTAAGTAAAAGTTTAAATTTTTTTTTTTTTTTCAATTTCGATAAAAACTTTTATTATTATTGAAATTTATTCCCTTTATTCCCATTTAGTTCAGTTTATTGCAAATCTCAAAACACTAATAGTTTTTCCCCCCTGATTGATAAGAATGTTTGGGAGAATAGAAATATGATTTCGGAACTTATTTATAATAAGTTCAATTTCATGTTGACCTAGTTTATCAATTACCAATTGTAGTGAATAGCTTATAAGCAAGTTAACAGCTACGCTACCCGAGCAATTGCTTTTGTATCATGGTCATGTTACTGGACTGCGAACCACAAGGTTCCATGTTCTATCCTCACGCATCTCAATTCGCCACATTGGTGACCCGGACGTGATTTGAATACGCAACATTCACTTCCATTATGTAGATACATATGCTTTTGTTTATAAATAGAAAAATATCATGTTCATGGACCGACATGTTTTGGAACCGAAGTGGCCTCTCCAAAGCTTTCTCGCATACTGTCTAATAAAGGTGGTATCCCCCCCCTCAAAAAATGTGGACCTTGGCATAGCCTCTGCATAGCAATGGCGTTTAATAGTTATGAAATATAATCTTTGGCCCGAATTTAAGCGATTAATAGTATTCGAAAATCGAATTTCCATTTTCGACACATTTTTTTCAGCCAACTGAAAGTAAAATTTACCATAGAACTGCAATTGCTGTAAAAAAATCATATAACAAATTTAATATATTGGAATTATTGCGTTTATATGCTTGTGAAAGTACCGATCAGCAAACAAGCAACCCTATGACAAATTTGATTCAAAATTCGATACATATTCAAATTTTTGATGTCAAATCTTTGTACTAAATTTTATTCATATAGCTTTTTTTTTTCTAATTCCTGTATTAATATTTGAGCAGGCGGACAGACAAATTTCCTTCAAATGGATTTCGCTCAAAATTTGCTAGAAATTTTCATATTTGATGTAAAGACAATACAATAAGTTTCAACCATTTAGTTAAAAATATTGTTGTGTTATCTTTGTCACAGACAGATAGATATAATAGAAAAATGCATTTTTCGAACTGAAGAAGGTCTGAAAATTGAAGATTTGTTAAAATCTCAAATTCGAATATCGAGATGAGAAATTTCTGGCATGGTGGTTGATTCTCGCCACTCTGGTGGGTACACAAAAAGGTGGAGGTCTGGCTCCTCCCATTGATGGCGGGACGTACTTCCTTAGGGAAGGGTTGTGCCGTGGCCGGTGATGGCCCTTAGGACTCTATCACAGTTCCCGCCAGTGTTGCTTTTGCGGCGGTTCAATCATTCAGAATTTTCCACCTGCCTTCCGGCGAGTCGGAGTAGACAGTTTGTGGTTACTTCGTATATGAGGTACTATAAAAATATATATATATATATTGAAACGCCTCCATAGACAGAAGAATGCACACATCGATATTTTTATTTTTAAACGAGAGGAAATGATTGATATAAATCAAAGATATCTAACCTTTTATATTTAAACATCATTTAAACTGAGCATTGAAAGGCATTTATATCCAAATAGCAAAATATAATATTTCTCCCAGAATGCACTTCAGGCAAAAGTCGAATGTTGACATCTTCAAGTAATTTTTATTTTATTGATTTGAAGTTTGAAATCATATATCAGCTTTCAAGCTCCAAATATTATATAAAATTAAAGCATGAAGTAACTCTTGTTATATTTATTTCTTAAAAACACTGAAATGAAATCAAGTTTACAGAAGTTTAGAAATAAATAGGAAAAGAAAATTTCCAATTACACTGATCGTCCAAGGACGATTTATTTGAAGCTAATGTCTCATATTTTTTTTTTGATTTCAAAATTTTGAGATTGCGTTTTGGAAAGAATCAGTTTTCTTCCATCTTCTTGAAATTGAACTTCGAAAAGTATCAATTGTATCCTAAGCTCCTAAAGAATTTTTATGCTTGCGAAACTGAGAGGAGAGAAATAGGAGACATCTCGCTTTAAAGCAGAAGGCAGAGAGCGACCATATCCAAGTTACTGAGACAAAGAAAATTTTACGAAAGTCTTAAGGAGTTTTTTTCTTACATTGTGAAATGAGAATTGATTCTTTTTTTCTTTCTTTTCTTTTTGTTTAGAATTGTCAAGGGCCGATTCTTGAGTATTTTTTAGTTTGTTTACTTTTTATGTATCATATTTCTTATTATACAGAAAAATCTTTAAGATATTTAGTTTAAGAATCTTATCTATTAAATCTTTTCAACAATTCATAGACTCTACTTTATTTTAACGAATTTTTCTTTCGAAAAAACAGTTTAGTTTCAGTTTTAGTACAGTTTTTGTTTCCATCAGTAATTATTTACACTTCTCATTTCACAAAAAAGCTCAGCATTTTATAGTACTGATTCTTTGTAAAGTAACTTGTTTCCTCCATAGCTTGGTTGTCGCTTAGTTATATCTCATACATAGACCTTAAAAAATCTAATCAACAGCCATAAAAACAAAATTTCTGAAAAGAGAATAGTTTATTATATTATTACTAAAATTGTCTGGTGGATCTAACACATTAGATAATGGAAAATGATGCTTTATACCACAAGAAAACAAGAAGTGTTAGCAGAAAAAACACAGCTGAAGAATAAACACACACAAAAAAAGTAACAACAAATTGCTGATTTGAAAACAGTAAAAAGACTCAGAGTGCACAACTTTTAAAGTGCTTACAATGCTCCCACACACATACACACACGCGAGCATCTTTTTTCGTAATATATTCTGTAATTTCTTTTACAGCGGTTTACGAAATCAAATAAATTAAATTATTTCAAAATGAAATCTTTAAAAATATTAATCTTAAACATACATTGCTATAATTCATATTGAGAGGACAAACCCCTCCCCTGAAAATTGCGACTGTAGAATCATGTAACGAAAATAAGAAAATTAAAAATCGAAATACAGGCAAATTAAAAAAAAAATAGTCAAACCCATATCGCTGTGACTTGTAACAAAGCTTGACTACTTTGAAATTCAAAGCACTATTTGGAAACAACTTTTTTCTTCCAAAACTCAAAAATACTTTGAGCTAGATGGTTGAAATTTGGTATACGGTCTATACACCAAATTTTTAGATTTATATCAAATTTTGAGCAAAATCTATTCTGAGGAAGTCTGTCTGTACGGCAGTTCGAATAGAAGTTAAAACGATAATTACAAAACGAAGAGATCAATATGAATAAAATTTGGTATGTAGAATTAGCATCTATAATCTATAAATCTATCGAATTTTGAGCCAAATCCAACAAGGGACTGATTGTCCATCGGTCTGTACCCTTAGAAGCATGTAAACGCCGTAATTATTTAGAAGCATCAAATTTGGTATGGAATTTTGGGACTACAAGGGTCAAATTTTTGTTTCAATATGGTTGGAAAAACACCTCTAAAACACAAATTTGACTTTCGGATACTATTAACCAGAAACTAGGGTTTAATTGTCAAATAACTTGCATAGAATGACACGATAGATTCAGTAAAAATGCTAAATTCACGTCAGAACTCTAATATTTCTTAACTATTGAACGAAAATGCTATGCAAGGAGTTCTCAGGATGACACCTTTATTGCGGGAAAGTATTAGGGAAATTATTCCAATTGGTTGTAACTCGTCTTAATGATCTTTTCAACAAAATATTTTTAAACCAAATTGTAACAGCTTATATATTTTTTAAAAGCCTTACGTCCTTCAGTTTACTTTGGCAAGATTTAGTATTGATATAATATTTAAACATAAAAAACCATGTAAAATTTTCATACTTTACTTTTAAAATACATGTAAGATAATTTGAAATATATGAACATTTACTTTAAAATTGATGTATTAATGCATCAAGGAAAGCAAATTTAACTCATCACAGTATTAAAGTATAGCAGAAAAAATTATCGATAGTAAAAGACTGAGTGATTAAAATATTTGACAAAAAAATCACGGTAATTTGATTTTAATAAAAAAATAAAAAGCATTGTTGCAAATAATAAAAAAATTATAAGAAATTTGTTAAAATTAGGTAAAAAAATATAATTAAATTTGTATCATAAAAGAAAATTTTTGAATATTTAGATTATGTAAAGATTTTTTTGAGAAACAATAATTTTTTCTGAAGATATTACGGAAAAAATACATCCAAAATCTTTCTTAGTTTTTAATCAAATTTCAATTAATATTTGAACTTTGATAAGTTGACAAGGATCTTTCTCTCGTTTTGAAAAACATATGCGTCTAATTTCCTCCCGAACAAAAACTGTAAATTTGTCTAAGAAATAAATACACACACACACACACACGCACACGCACACGCACACACACACACACACACACACACACACACACACACACACACACACACACACACACACACACACACACACACACACACACACACACACACACACACACATATATATAGAGAGAGAGAGAAGGAGAGAAACACTATATATATGCATAAATAGGTACACACATATATAGACTTAAGTGTGAACCTATTTTCTATAAATTTCTAGAAAGAATGATATCGGGCCTTTCTTACACGGTCTCATTATCAGCTTTCAGTTGTTTAAAATCAGAAAAAGGATAGTAGAAATAAACGATTGTTCTATGGCTCTCAACATAATGCAAATAGACGTTATCTTCCGAGATATGAGCCATATAATATCAAATTCAACAAATAACATTTCCTTTAATATCAAAGAAATATAAGTTCTGCATAGCACAGTGTCACTGCATCTTTTCCAAGTCGAGGGATCAGTCGAGATTCTTAAATCTTTTATACTAATGAAAATTGATGTTGATCAGGATAAAGGGAATAGTTATAAAAGGAAGTTTTTGTTCGTTTGTCTACGGTGTCTAGACGAATCTATCTCACTTACAGCTTTGAAATTTGACGCACAGGTAATTGTAATGGTAATTCAATCAATCTCGAAGCCTGTATTTTAAAATTTAAATTAAAAATCTTTTTTTATTTAAGATTTATATTCTTTTGGGTAATTATTCGCCTGTTTTTTCCTTTAGTATCATTTCTGATGATTACAGATACCAATGGGAATGGTCGCCGGAAATTTTCTCATGTATTTACCATATACTTGCGTATGATTAATTGTATGCCATTGGCCAAATTACTTATGGAAGAACCTATTAGAGTGCGATATTTGGCGATTAATTGCTGGAATGCGGTCATTAGATTTATATTGTTTTGGGTGATTATTCTTATATATTTGCTCTTAGTATCGTTTCTGATGATTGCAGTAGGTTTCCAAAAGTTTCCTCATACATTACAATTAAATGTACTTCAGTATGATTAATCTATGCCAAATAATACTAACGAAAAAGTCCATTAGACTGCAATATTTGGCGATTAATTGCTGCAATGTGGTTATAACAAAAACACCAAAATGTAGAATGTGTGATTTGGACTTTCTTTTCCGATAAACGATAACCAAAATTTGGCATAGAATTGTAATTGTAGTCATAATATCATATACCAAATTTCTCATATTTCAGCCTTTGTGTTTTTGGGGTACCGCCTTCACATGCTTGTGAAAGTACAGATCGACAGAAGGTTAACCCCTTTGACGGATTTGGTTTCAATTTATTAAGTATCGCTCCCACTGATTTGATTTAGATGACATTCATGATGACATGGTCAAAGAAATGATCAAGGCTAGTTTGGAATAAATATATTTTTAGGAAATTAAACAAAGCTTTCTGTATTAGAAGATCAGTATCTATGTGTTCCAGTAAAGTTATCATCAAATTTCTGTATTAGAAGATCAGTATCTATGTGTTCCAGTAAAGGTATCATCAAATTTCTGTATTAGAAGATCAGTATCTATGTGTTCCAGTAAAGTTATCATCAAATTTCTGTATTAGAAGTTCAGTATCTATGTGTTCCAGTAAAGGTATCATCAAATTTCTGTATTAGAAGATCAGTATCTATGTGTTCCAGTAAAGTTATCATCAAATTTCTGTATTAGAAGATCAGTATCTATGTGTTCCAGTAAAGTTATCATCAAATTTCTGTATTAGAAGATCAGTATCTATGTGTTCCAGTAAAGGTATCATCAAATTTCTGTATTAGAAGATCAGTATCTATGTGTTCCAGTAAAGGTATCATCAAATTTCTGTATTAGAAGATCAGTATCTATGTGTTCCAGTAAAGGTATCATCAAATTTCTGTATTAGAAGATCAGTATCTATGTGTTCCAGTAAAGTTATCATCAAATTTCTGTATTAGAAGATCAGTATCTATGTGTTCCAGTAAAGGTATCATCAAATTTCTGTATTAGAAGATCAGTATCTATGTGTTCCAGTAAATATATCATCAAATTTCTGTATTAGAAGATCAGTATCTATGTGTTCCAGTAAAGGTATCATCAAATTTCTGTATTAGAAGATCAGTATCTATGTGTTCCAGTAAATATATCATCAAATTTCTGTATTAGAAGATCAGTATTTATGTGTTCCAGTAAAGGTATCATCAAATTTCTGTATTAGAAGATCAGTATCTATGTGTTCCAGTAAAGGTATCATCAAATTTCTGTATTAGAAGATCAGTATCTATGTGTTCCAGTAAAGGTATCATCAAATTTCTGTATTAGAAGATCAGTATCTATGTGTTACAGTAAAGGTATCATCAAATTTCTGTATTAGAAGATCAGTATCTATGTGTTCCAGTAAAGGTATCATCAAATTTCTGTATTAGAAGATCAGTATCTATGTGTTCCAGTAAAGGTATCATCAAATTTCTTTGAATGCACAATTTATTTTTCAAGCTACTGCAACCAATCAAAATAGGCAGATGCATAAAAGTGAGACTTATAGCTAAATTAGAATTTTTTTTAGATATCTTGATCGGATAATAGACAATGAATTTTTTCAATTTCGATTAATTTCTTTATGATATTAAATAAACGCATTTAACTCCGACCAAACATGGCAATCATCGTAGTTTGACATTATATGTCACTGGTACATAGGACATAGTAGTAATGAAGGACATAGATTTAGAAAAGGGTGATAAAGGAATAAATTAATAGCAATTTATTAAACAAAAGTAGAAATTAATTTAATAAAAGTAGTTTTTAAAAATTCACTTTTATTACAATACAAAAACTTGCTTTTATTTTAATCCATCTAAATTTTTTAGCCATTAATTTATAATTCATTCTAATAAACATATCGGAATTTCGTAACAAAATTTTCTCGAATTAATACTAGATGACATTCATTAGTATAACATAAAAATAATTAAATATATCAATTAATTGGCAGTTAATTTCTTAAAATATTGTACTATTATTGATAACACACAAGAGCACAAAATTTCAAAACCAAGGCATGTCAAGGAAAAGAAGAATTTAAAAAATAAATAAAAAATTCCTTCTCTACAAACAAGAAACAAGCCAAGTTAAATAAAAGTGCATAAAAAACCAGAGGCAATATTATTATATTAACTTTTTTTTTTGAAACTTTTACAATACATTGCGTTTTGTGTCAAACTTCCAATAAGTTTCTCCCTTCCAATAAAGAAATGAATCGAATGTACATTTTTAAATAATGTTTTCCCTAGAGCCAGTTAGACAAAAAAATTGACAGTGATTTACAATTTTTGTGAAAAAAAATCATATATTTATATTTATACATTTGGCAAATGCATTTTGAATCTCGATAGTTACATTGATATACAGAACAGAAAATACCCATAATCATTCCGGTCACTGATTAATTTGATACAGATTATAAGAATTTTATTTTAATAGGAATATTTTCAGATAATCACCCGAATAATGGATTTCATCCAGAATACACACAATTCAGTTTCTGAAATTTATATACCTAATTTCATTCATCTAACTCGATGCATTTTTGAATTATATTGAATATTATTCACCGATGTATATTCACATACACATAGGTGAAAGGACAGGGTGACTTAATTCTCCACAACAGGTATATTTCGCTCAAAATTCATCAGAAATCTATAATTTTAATATAAAGACAGCATACTGAATTACATTCATTAAATTGTCACATTTTCTAATTGTTGCACTCATACTCAGATCAGCAGACAGATGTAATTACGAAAATGTGACACGATAAGACGCGTTTTATGTTTCGTAGTATAATGAAGAAAATCAATTTTTTCATTCCCAACTCTTCTTTTTTTAATACTTGAAGCCACAGTTTAATATAGATATGCAGTTTTAATAGCAGGATATGAACCAAATTTTATTTATTAAAGGTATGGCTTTCTTCAATCATCATATTCACAGACATATCAAAAGACAGACATAATTTCAAACAGTGAATTTTCAGATTAGGAAAAGTTTAAATTATTGAAGTCCTTAAATATTCTGAAGCTGAATTCGTAGATGATTACAATATTTTTTTTCTGTAATTTGTATTCGAGACATTAAAAATTCAAGCACGATTCTCATTAATAACAAACTGAAATTAACCACATCCTGTGTTTAATAAATATGTAAAATCTGTGTTTCAGACTTTTTTTAGTCTGAAAAACACATTTTTGGCATTACGTCTGTTTGTTTGTGAATACGACAATTTAAAAACAATTTGAGCTAGACGTGTGAAATTCGGTGCGTAGAATTAAGATCAAAATAGTAAATTTTTATCAAATTTTGAATAAGATCTATTTGCAGGAAGTCTTTCTATCTATTTGTTTGAATACAAGGGAATTCTATAAGGGTAAAACACAAAAAGCCAGGTAGAACAAATTCTGTACACAGGTTTAGCATTTAAAATATATATACTCCTCAAATTTTGCGCTAAAACCATCAAATGGTTGACCATCTGTCGGTCTGTTCTTTCTCATGGACGTAAATGCAGTAAGTCATAAACACAATGAATCAAAACATTGAAATTCGATATGTAATCTTGTTATTACAATTGTAATTTTGTATCCAATTTTGGTGTTGATCGGCAGGCAAAATGGAGCCTAAAGTATATATTCTTGAGATAGATTCAGTAAAAATTCGTTCAGTTCTAGATTCGCGCCAAAGAATCTATTCACCAATTGTTCGCCGCCTATCATTCACCAATTATGTGCAAGGTATTTGTGGCCTTATCCACGGTTCACAATTTCATGCAAAAGAAGAGGAATAAAACATTTACTGGCGAGTATGCGAGAAAATTTCGGGGAGACCAGCCTTACTGGCTTGACTTAGTATTCCTATTCCGAATTTCAGTATAAATCAAATTTTCATCCAGTTCTATCAGCTTGGAATTGGCTAAATTCCACTCTGTTTATAACATTTTACAGAAATCTATACTTATAATAAAGCTCAATGTGTGTGTGTGTATGTGTTGGCGCTCTACAGACCAGACCGTTTGACCTACAGCTATCAAATTTGGTACATGTATACCTTAGAGGTCGGGAATGTGCACCTAGGGTTTTTGAAATTTCAATTAGAATTTTAATTATTAATTAAAAACTAACTTTCCCACCAAAAAAATCTTCCATTTTCCCCACCGCCAACTTTTCCGCCAAAAAAATCTTCCATTTTCGCCACCGCCAAATGAGTAAGGCTTTCGGGTTTTTTTTCTCCCAACAGTAATGAGGCTAGGGTTAGTATTTTTCGGCGGATTATTTCAAACGATTCTGTTTATTTTCTTAATGTTTGATGCATTTAAAATTAAACATTGTTAATTAATCGATCCTTCAGATTCATTCTGAAGTACTTTTGAATTAAAATAAAACAGAATAAAGGAAATTAAAAATTTCTAATCCGCATAGCGTTACCCCAACTGGCGTAGAAAAAAAATCACGTATTTGCGTTACGTAACTGGCGTTGAAAATTCACGCATGCGCTTTGTGTTCTGAATTCCGCATTGTGTTGACGAATTATTATCAACGGATGCGGACTAAATTTTTTTTAGGTTCGTTGCATGTTTTTGTAATTAAAATGTATTTATGTTAGTTATATATTTTTTGTATATGCTTATAGTTTTAAGTGCATCGTTTTTTAAGTAGTTTTTTTAAAACCTGTTTTAAACCGTCTATTTTAAACGATTCGTTTCATTTTCTTAGTGTTTGATGCATTTAAAAGTAAACATTGTTAATGAATCGATCTGCTCATGATGAATCTAAGAACATTTTGTTGACAAATTCTTGAGATAATACGTAAATTGAAAAAGATATTCTTTAGTGCCCATAAAGTTTAAACGCTGAGTGACTATTTTCATTAATCAGACTATAAAAAAATTCTTTGTTTCAGTAAAAAATATTATTATATTAATTGCAGATTAATTCTTTCCACTTTAATTTAAAACATAAATTCTACGGGTGCTAACAGAAAATTAGAGAGATACATATTACGTTATGACTGAAGGCCTTTATAATATTATGAGTGAATTATATGACTCTCAAAATTTGAAGTTTTAAAATATTTTGATGAAGAAGCTATTAAAGTAGGAATTGCATAAAATATTTAAATATAAAAATTTTAACGAGCATTAAGATTGGCGAACCGGTTGGTCGACAAATTCTTGAGATATTACATAAATTAAGAAAGATATTTTTTAATTCCCATAAGGTTTAAATGCTCAGTGACTCTGTTTTCGTTAATCATGTTATTAAAAAAATTAACATTTATTGACGAACACGAACACACTGATATTCACCGTTACTCTGATTAGATGTTATAAAATCTGAATAGATAAACATAAACGTGTAAACAGCTGTGCGCCGGTTTCTATGGCAACACAGCTGGAAAGGGAAAAGAAGTTTCCGAAGAAAATTCACGCATGCGCATTGTTCTGATTGTTGTCATGACAACCACTTTCAACAGATGATTTAAATTATTTTTAGGTTAGTTACATGCTTTTGTAAGTAAATTGTATTTATGTTAGTTATATATTTTTTGTACTATATGCTTATAGTTTTAAGTACATCGTTTTTTAAGTAGTTCTTTTAAACCTGTTTTCAATGATTTAAATTATTTTTAGGTTAGTTGCCTGCTTTTGTAATTAAATTGTATTTATGTTAGTTATATATTTTTTTGTATATGCTTATAGTTTTAAGTACATCGTTTTTTAAGTAGTTTTTTTAAACCTTTTTTAGACCGATTATTTTAAACGATTCATTTTATTTTCTTAGTGTTTAATGCATTTAAAATGAAACATTGTTCATTAATCGATCTGTTCATGATGAATCTGAGAAAATTTTGTTGACAAATTCTTGAGATATTACATAAATTAAGAAAGATATTCTTTAGTGCCCATAAAGTTTAAACGCACAGTGACTCTATTATCAGTAATCATATTATTAAAAAAATGCTTTGTTTCAGTAAAAAATATTATTATATTAATTGCAGATGAATCATTTACACTTTAATTTAAAGCATAAATTCTACGAGGGGTAACAGAAAATGAGAGAGATACATATCACGTTATGACTGAAGGCCTTTATAATATTATGAGTGAATTATATGACTATCAAAATTTGAAGCTTTAAAATATTTTGCTGAAGAATCTATTAAAGTTGGAATTGCATAAAATATTTAATTATTAAAATTTTAACGAACATTAAGATTGGCGAACCGGCTGGTCGCCAAAGGCGTCTAGTATTGAATATAATACGATTAATAACTATTGAAATAAATTTTCAAGGCAACCATTTCAGTTTATCGTTTTGTTACGACGATAAAAGCTATCCAAAGAAGTACTAAATCCAACTAAACTATTTCAGTATTATAAAAACAACAATTTTATGTGTTTGTTAGAGAAATGAAAAATGATCGCATAATGCGTTGGGTTTATTTTGGAAACATTATACATGTAGCATATCCATAATACCAGAATCGATAAATAGCATAAAATTTATTCTTTTTCACTAGATATTGAGTCTCTTGAGTTCTATAATTAATGATATCGAGTGGATCAATAGTCATTTGTAAAAGGAAAAGCAAACTCAGTTACAAAAGTAATTTATCGATTAGAAACGGAATTAGAGAAAGCAAAAGTGGATGAAAGCAGAATGAAGGAGTCACTGGGGCAATTAAGTGGCAGAAGTCCGAATGAAAGCGAAATTTTCCCGAATAGTTTAGGGGAAGAATGGGAAATGATAAAAGAGAACAGGAAGAGTTGATTATTTGAAATTACAACTAAAGGTAGAGTAATTAAACATATTTCATAAATGCATTTTAATTTGTTTTAAAATGCTATGCTAACTTTTATATGAGAAACATTTGTAAATTTTATATAAGAAAAAATTCCTTCCTTTCTAAAATTCTTTAATTGTACTAAATGGTTTAAGGTTCACTTTGTCATTAAAAACGCTAGGAACCTCGAGAGAAAGAGTTAGATGATAAAAGTATAGCGATTAATACTTGATACATAATACATAATACTTGATAAAAAATTTAATCAATCTTGAAAATTAATTGAGTAGTAATATTATTTAAAATTTCTATCCCGTTATACAGAAACTAGCAGTATCCGTACAGCGTTGCCCATAGCATAACATCCAAGAGGAAATATTAGCTTTAAACTTAAGTTTAGCCTCCACCAGATATCACATGGGCATGCCACACAACATCAAATAAATATAAAAATATATTTAGAAATCATCAAAAATAACTACAAATCAATTTTTTGTAGCAGACATTCAGAAATATTTAGACTGTTAAGAAGGTAAAAATATGATATTTTCACAGACAAAACAATTTACTAAAAATATACAATAGAAAAGCTGTTTCAAGATTTAAAAATATACAAATAAGTCATTGTACCCGCTGTTCCATACTTGTTTATCAACTCTGTATGATCTGATATGAAAATAAAATCCAGCATGCGTCATAACATTTCTTTGTAAACTATATTGGCTGGGCGATCACTTCGCTCCTCATGAGATTGATTCTTTCTCTGTAATTGAGTTGCAGTGCGATTTGAAGAGAGACGGTTACTTCGCTCAAGAGGAGATTCTTCTGGACATTCTTTCTCTGATATTCGCTTACCGAAAGTTTCTGTCCTCTACATTTTCATTATCGCGCAACAAATGAAGCGTTTTGACATTTAATGTGCTCCGGCCAAGGTTGGATTCCCTTATTTTTTTTTTTTTTGGGCATAATGAGTTTTGAAGCGCTGTTTAAAATCAGACGTAAACAAAGAAATGTTTTGTATATGTATACTACAGCTCTTGCTATTTGTTCATGCACAATTTGAGGTTTTCGAGCATACGTAGATAAGTGCAAAGAACAGATACTGTTGTTTTACGCATGCGCGAATCATTGTAGGAAAATAATTAAAATCACAATTATAAAACTCCTTTTTTTATTTTGATTTGACTTCAATATACTAAAACCTTCTTCAATAAATGCCCTACAAAATGGTACAAATATATCCAATATCAGTTAAATATTTCTCGAGTTTTTCTCCTTCAAACATATAGATGTTTTCAGAAGACTTCATTTTATCTTAATATATATAAATTACGTGTCACGTTGTTTGTCCGCGATGGACTCCTAAACTACTTAACCGATTTTAATCAAATTTGCACACCGTGTGCAGTTTGATCTAAATTAAAAGATAGGATAGCCCTTTTTTTGAATTTTTAATTAGAATTTTAGTTATTAATTAAAAACTAACTTTCCCGCCAAAAAAATCTTTTCATTTTCCCCACCACCAAATGAGTACGGCTTCAGTTTTTTCCCCAACAGTCATGAGGCTAGGTTTAAGATTTTTCGGCTGATTATTTGAAACGATTCTATTTATTTTCTTAATGTTTGATGCATTTAAAATTAAACATTGTTAATGAATCGATCTTTCAGATTCATTCTTAAGTACTTTTGAATTAAAATAAAACAGAATAAAGGAAATTAAAAATTTCTAATCTGCATAGCGTTACCCCAACTGGCGTAGAAAAACTCAAGCATTTGCGTTACGTAACTGGCGTTGAAAATTCACGCATGCGCATTGTGTTCTGATTGTTGACATGACAACCATTATCAACGGATGATTTAAATTATTTTTAGGTTAGTTGCATGTTTTTGTAATTAAATTGTATTTATGTTAGTTATATATTTTTTTGTATACGCTTATAGTTTTAAGTACATGTACATGTTAAGTTTTTTAGTTTTTTTTAACCTGTTTTCAACCGATTATTTTAAACGATTCGTTTTATTTTCTTAGTGTTTGATGCATTTAAAATTAAACATTGTTAATTAATCGTTCTGTTCATAATGAATATGAGAATATTTTGTTGACAAATTCTTGAAATATTACATAAATTAGGAAAGATATTCTTTAGTGCCCATAAAGTTTAAACGCTCAGTGACTGTTTTCAGTAATCATATTACAAAAAAATACTTTGTTTCAGTAAAAAATATTATTATATTAATTGCAGATTAATCCTTTCCACTTTAATTTATAGTATACATTCTACGGGAACTAACAGAAAGTTAGAGAGATACATATTACGTTATGACTGAAGGCATTTATAATATTATGAGAGAATTATATGACTACCAAAATTTGAAGTTTTAAAATATTTTGATGAAGAAGCTATTAAAGTAGGAATTGCATAAAATATTTAATTATTAAAATTTTAACGAACATTAAGATTGGCGAACCGACTGGTCGCCAAAGGCGGCTAGTATTATATATAGATTGTTTCCATTATAGATAGATTTTTAAATAAGAATTGCTAATTAAAAAAAAAACCCTTTGAAGCAACTGAAATTGAATTAGCCTTCGCATCTGTAAAATGAGAATTTTTTTGGTAATTTATTGAATAAAAAAACTCCAATTTTCTTCAAAGTAAAATTATATGCAATATTTAATATTGAATAACAAAAATTACATTGTAACTTACATTAAATGAAGTAAGAGATATTTTTGTTTACATTTCCAGTTTATTTAATGCTTTGTTAAATAAGCTGGAAACAGCAATGGCTATAAATAATCGATGATAGTATAAGATGATAAGGGCCATGAAAAATTTAGTGAGTTAAACTGTCTTGCACAAAATGTTAAGTATTACTTTGTCTATCAAAATGGCTTAAGTTTAAAATTGTGAAGTTTTTGCAGAGTTCCAACGAGGAATCTGTTTAAAATGCCATTAAATCAAGAACATGCCAAACTTTTCTTGAAGTTTTAAGGGTTGAAGATTTCAAAAGCAGAGAAAAATCACGTTCTTTTGCCAAGAAAGGTTTGTTTCATCGCATTTGTTATGTCGGAAATAACATAAAATATCATTTGAGAAATATTCTAGTTCACTTCCATGAGCTGGAAGCTTCTTTTCTTTGTAAATGGTCGCATATTTGATGGAGAGAGAAAGAAAAAAAGAAGTAGTAAAATTTACTTCATAATTGAATTCAGTTATATAATAATAAAAAAAAAAATGAAATCTGCTATAGAATATTTCATGTTATCATGTGAAACATTATTATTATTTTTTAAGTCATTATTTGTCTTAATTAATTTAAGTCATTAACCATTTTAAAGCGGTTTGAAACAAGCCCGATTACGCATGCTTCGATATTTAGAAAACGATGGTTTCTTTTTTCCATCTCAAAGTCATTCGAGCTCCAAAACTTTAAAACATTATCTCGAAAGTTTTTTTTTTTTTTTTTTTTTTTTTTTTTTTGAAAATTTGATTTAAACTGGTTTGGAATGATCACGTGACTATTATATTACGTACTCGTCACCTTTTAGAAAAGCGATGGCTTTTTTTCATCTCAAAATCTCTCTCTCTCTCTCTCTATATATATATATATATATTGTTGTTGTTGTTGTTTATAATGGCACTTGCCATGCACAAGCTCGCTGGCGAAGTCAGCGATTTTAAGCCAAGGGAGTGTCTCTTGTTTTAGTAGCGCCAACTAGGGCCAAGAGTACGTCTTAGCTACTCACACAACTCATTCGCTTGCACAACCCCTTTTTACAGGGGGGCACATTCACACATCTCACAGATAGAACGGAGGAAGAACAACCATGCCCGTACCGGGACTCGAATCCAGGACTCCCAGAACACGGGGAAGACGCGCTACCCCTATGCCAGGACGCCGGCGCATATATATATAACTTCCATTACCTCCCCTCGCTGTTGCGCGTTCATTCTCATTTTCTTCTCTGCGCTTCTTCTTCGGGCGATAACTTCTTACGACCTTGCCCTTTATTAGCCAGATAGAAGAATTAGGTACATGATGGACATTCGCACCAAGTTGTAACTTTTTGTTGTCAATGATTCGCCAATGTGAAAACTTTCTTTACCATTTTCTAATAACCATAAAAGCGAAAAATTGATGACTGAAAAGCGATAAAACGTCAATTTCCTGCCAGTGCATTTTGGGGTTCAAAACTACCAAACCAAAAAAAAAAAAAAAAAAAAGCATTATGTTCTCATTTGATAAATGAGAACTAACAACTATTTTATGAGGTCATAGCTGCCAAATTCTACTTAACGTATGTAGTTTGCAATTAGATCAGGATACGACCGGAGTTTAACCCCCTGCTTGGCGCAATTTTCAAAAATCATCAACTTGCCAACAACGGTCTTGCGCCGTGTTTTGCGAAATGTTCAAAAGCGAGGGAGCAGATATCCAATCATAGCGCATAATAAAGGCGAAAGATAATAGATTTGCCAGTCTAGAGAAAACGGAGATTTTTAGCTTTGGCGCGTTATTGCAACTTGGCGAAGAAGGGGGTTAAACTCTGGTTCACCCTAGATCAGTTCTAATTTATTGATCTATTGAATATTTTTAATGAAATAATTCATTATATAAATTATTTTACCTTTAAATGGTTTCCTTAATACTTGAAAGAAGTAGCTATATTTCAAAAGAGCTATGTGGTTCTAAATTCCTTAACTGTTATCAAATGTAATTAGTTTAATTTTTTGCAAAAGGTATTAATTTTGTGAAATGCAGCATTGTTTTCAAAAATTTATGAAGAATTTGGAATTGAGTAAGAAGATCAGATTTAAAGTTTAAAAGGAATGTAAGCAATTTCAAAATTATTATATTCCGAGTTTCTAACATTTGAAGATATTTTTTAACTTTAAAGATTTATTTATTTTTTTAAATGATAAACTTTAAAAAATATTTAAAATGAGTTATTTATTTAAATATAAACATTAAAATATAGTGCTTATTTGTAGCATTTAATGACATAACTTTTTATTAAGAAAACTTCTTTCTCTGAAAGATTAATTTTCTGAAAGACGTGTTTTCATATCTTTGTAAAAGCCAGTTTTAGTAAATTTTTATGTAGTATTTTTTGTTGTATTTTCTGATTTCTCTCTGGTTACTTTGACCTTTTTTTTACTTTCTCGTAAACGATGTATAGAGAAACTAATGCCATCGTCAAAAATTTAGAACGAACGAATGATTTTGACAAATCTCCACGTTTCAGTTCTGCCTGAGTCCAAAAAGTACATTTTTAAAAATGTCTATCAATCTGTCTATCTGTGAAAAAATAACTCAAAAACTATTTGAGCTAGATGGATGAATTTAGTTCACAGTCTTTACACCAAATTTTGAGTAAACTTCGCTCAGAGGAAGTCTGTCTGTCCAGCTGTTGGAATATAATTTACCACGGTAATTACAAAACGAAGAGAGCTAGATAAATAAAATTCAATGCACAGAATTAATATCTATATTACAAACAACCGTGAAATTTTGAGCCAAAATCAACGGGTTGACCATCTGTTGTCTGTAATTCTGGAAACATGTAAAAGCGATAACTCAAAGAGGCAATGACTTAAATATATCAAATTTGGAATGAGATTTTATGCCAACAAGTGCAGTTTTGTGCCAGTCTGGGTGAACCGGAGTTTAACCCTCTTCTTCGCCAAACTGGGATAACGCGCCAAAGCTGGCAACCGCCGTTTTCTCTTGACTGGCAAACCCATTATCTTTTGCTTTTATTATGCGCTATGATTGGACATCTGCTCCCTCGCTTTTGAACATTTCACAAAACATGGCGCAAGACCGTTATTGGTGAGTTGGCGATTTTTGAAAATTATGCCAAGCAGGGGGTTACACTCCGGTCTTACCGCCAGTTTTTTCAATCGGTTGGGAAAGACACATGTAAAACACAAGTGCGATTTTCGGATACTGTTAACCGGATGCCGGGGATTAATCGCCAAATAACTCGCCAAGGTTGGCACGATTGATTCAGTAAAAATGTTAAATTCACGCCAAAGGTTAATATTTCATAATAATTGTATGCCGATGCTATTGAAGACGTTATCCATGGCTTTTACATTAAAGTTTTAAATTTCTATCAAATTTTAAACAAAATCCATTTAGACGGTGCTTGTCTGTCCGGCTGTCAGAAAATAAGTTATCATGGTAAATACAAAACGAATAGAGTTAGAGTAGATTTAATACTAAAAGTTTAGATATCTATCAAATTTGTAATAAATTGCATCAAGGGGCTGACTGTCTGTTTATCTGTATTTTCATCACCATGTAAACGAAATAAATCAAAAGCTGTAACTTAGATATATGAAATCTGGCACATAATTTTGTGGCGAAATTGTAGTTATATATCAAATTTTGGTTTGAAACGGTTGGATAAAACGGGTATAAAATACAAATTTGATTTTTGAGTACTGTTAACAACATGCCAGGGATTAATTTTTAAAAAATGGCCAAGAATTATACGATGGATTAAGTAAAAATGCTAAATTACACGCCAAATATCAATATTTCATTAATATTATTTACTAAGGCCATGGAAGGTTGTCTCGTAATTTCAAAGGTCTACAGTTTTATGCGGAGGGGGATAGCATCTTAATTAAAGAGGTAAGAGAAGCTTTTGGGAAGACATTGCCGCTATTTTAAATACAAAATTTTACTATACAGAGCATAGAGCTTTCGAGTTTAAAAGTGAATTTTGTTTAAATATTTCACTTTCCATCAGAATTATATTTAGACGTTTTTAATTCAATAAAGAAACACCTTCAAACCTTCCAGTTTTCTACATAATATCAACTTGATTAATTTTTAATTTCTTTATTAATCTTTGCATTCTAGAAATTCTGAGAAAGTAAATGAATTTTGGTACAGAAATGGAAATTAAGTGGAAAATGTTGCAATACGAAAAATGTTAATTAGCACTGATGCGAAAATAACTTATTACGATCCTCCAGGAAACTGTGTTTTCTGCGATTTCATTAAAAGATTTTAATAATGAGATTTAACATAATGAGATTTCGTTATCATTTTCTTTATTTAGATTTAAATTGTTGTTGGATTTAAAAAGTTTCTTAAATGAGTTTCCTTATCTCTTTAGTGACATCATTGAGCTTTATTTTATAGGATGAAAATCTTATTTAGAATCTCCTTTAATTGATGATCAAAATGATTAAAATGATTGAAAGATTGTTTTTATGAGATTTCAGAGAGAGAAAAAAAATTATCAAGATATTTTAAAATAGTTATTTTCATTCATAATCATAATAATTATTTTAAAATTAATTTCTATCGTATGAAGTATTTCAGATAGTTTTGTATGTTCTCTTAAAAGTTAAATTCAAAGTGGGTCTGCTAAAATGATACTCCTTTTGTTAGCTCAGGTTCAATGTATTCCTATTAACAACAGCAGCAGCAACAACAAAAAGAATTTACATCCTCAAAACGAGGAAGAAATATTAAGAGATTCGAACTTTAAGTCTGTAATATGTCAGCATGGCAATGTTTCAGAATTTATGCCTTCTTTGTTTCATTTCAAAAATTTGCTTTTAACTATAAAGCAGCGAAAATGTTCACGTAAAAAATGTACTTTGTATTGGTGCAGTATGAGACTATAAACGTAGTTTCTGAAGTAAGATTAACATTTTGATGTAAAATATGGTTAAAAATGCTTTTTAAAATGTATTAAAGAAAACTTTTTGTACCGAATCAAAATTGAAATAACTTAAAAATGAATGTGCTTCAAAGATAATCTTGTGCAATAATATGCTCTGAAGCTATCGAATTTTTAAAAATTTTTTATTAAATTTTAACGAAACTTAATATTCAATTTAATTAAATTTTTTTCAAAAACTTTTTCGTAACGAGTATCTATACTGAATAAGTAACTATATGCTAAATTTGATAGTTTGTAAATGGACTATAATGGACTGCTCGGAAAGAATTCAGAAAATGTTTTGTCTTCACGCATGCTACAAGATGCAATTTGCAGATTTAAGTCAACAAACTGGATTTGGTAGCATAGTTTATTGATTCTTTTAAGATATATTAAATTTTTATTATTAAATGCATCTTTTGTTTAAAAAAAATCGTTTTGTTATTAAATGAGCCTGAAAAACATTAAATGAATTAGCATATTACAAATTTTGTGCGTGCATGTTAAAAGTTTATAAATCTATAGAGAGTATGAAATGAAGTCTCCTAACAGAGTCTGTATGTTTCAAAGAAAATCACCTCGAGAAATATTTAATTGATATTGGATATATTTGTACCATTTTGTAGGGCATTTATTGGGGGAGGTTTTAGTATAGTGAAGTCATATCAAAATAAAAAAGGAATTTTATAATTTTGATCATTATTATTTTCCTACTACAATTCGCGCATGCGTAAAATAGCAGTATCTGTGCTTTGCACTTATCCGTGTATGTGCGAAGACCTCAAACTGCGTATGTGCAAATAGCAACAGCTATGGTATATGCATATGCGATACATTTCTTTGTTTACGTCTGGTTATAAACAACGATTCAAGAAAAAAAAAAAAGGAAATTTTAACTTTTGCCGGAGTACATTAAATGACAAACGCGATAATGAAAATGTAGAGCAAAGAAATGTTCGGTTATCGAATATGAAAGAATGTCCAGAAGAATCTTCTGTTGAGCGAAGTAACCGTCTCTCTTTAAATCGCACTGCGATTGAATTACAGAGACAGAATGAATTTCATGAGGAGCGAAGTGATTGCGCAGCCAATATAGTTTACAAAGAAACATTGTGAACAAGCTGAATTTTATTTTCATATCAGATTATACAGAGTTGATAAACAAATGTAGAACAGCGGGTACAATGACTTATTTGTATATTTTAAAATTTTGAAACAGCTTTTCTATTGTATATTTTTAGTGAATTGTTTTGTCTAAGAAAATACCATATTTTTATCTTTTTAACAGTCGAAATATTTCTGAATGTGTGCAATAAAAAATTGTTTTGTAGTTATTTATGATGATTTCTAAATATAATTTTATGTCTGTTTGATGTTGTGTGACATGCCCACGTCATTTCGAGTGGAGGCTAGACTTAAATTTAAAGCTAATTTTTCCACTTAGACCTTTTACCACGGGCAACGCTGTGTGGGTACTGCTAGTTACGAAATAAAAGTCGAAATGAAAATCTTACTTCCGTTTATGTCCGAAGGAAGCAATGCATTGCCACCCTTCATGCCTAATCTTAGAACCATCCGTTAATGAGATAATACCTTCTCTTAAAAGGGACAGTCTGATTAGAAAGATGGTTCGATACCAATAGATAAAAGTTGTGAATCATAGTTGAGTCATGCGATTGTCAACATGTTAAGCATATTTTCGTGTTCGATTAACCTATTGTTTGACTCCAATTTCTATCATCTTGCTTTCTTTCTTTTCACTGAATCGAGGTACCGGCGATCTCTCTTCCGCGCATTTTTAAAAAATGTTTTTCAGCTCCTTTATTACTTAAGCGAAGCGTCGAATTAAGAGTAGCTATAAAATTGTTCAATGAAATAGTCTGAAACGTTTGCTGAAAATACAAAATTTGTTTACATTTGATTATTTTATTCAACAATAAATAATAACAATTATTTCTGTGTCATGTGCATTAGCATTTTATATATATAGATAGTACACCACTCTATAGACATTACCATGCCAAACGAATATTTATTGTAGATTCGTATTTTTAACTATCATTTACTCCTTAGACGATCCAAATTCCAAAATTGATTAAAAAGAAAAATCTAAAATTCCATTTAGAATAAATGCACAAGATGAATAAATGTACAATGCATGAAAAATTCTTCATGTCATTTTATTGTCGGATAGCAAAGGTGTATTTTATATTCGCTTTATTTTCAACCATAAAAAAATTCCAATACCGATTAAAATTAAAAAATCGACAACCCCTTAAGCACGAAGTATTGGATATACCGCGCTAAAAAATTCAATTCTCTCGCTGTTCCTCTCTAACAAAAGCTGTTGGATATAAATTTTATTTTTAGCTCTTTGACAATATTCCTTGTAAGTTTTATGCTTTTCCCAATATTCTTGCTCGATGAAACTGCTTCCAAACATGTAATCCCTACTTCATTACTTTTCCCTTACAGCGCTTACAGCTTCTGTTCGAACGTTCCTCCGAAATCGAATAAAACCCATTATTTAAGAAGTGTCAGAGAGTGCAGGAAATGGTGCTATTCTCAAAAATTACGATCGAAAGATCGGAAAGTTACGTCCTCCACCGAAATACACAATTTGCAGTGAATTTTGCTGCTAGTAATAGGACCATGGCTGGTTGATTGCAAACCACCAATTCGTTGCCATGGTGATGCTGATAAAAGGAGTGCCGCCCTATGTTATCCTTAATAGACCTTTCATCCTCTGTTTTCAAGGACGCCTGGTTGACCTATTTAAAGAAAAACAAACATCGACGTGGAAGAGTTGTAGGGTCATAAGAATAAGATGCAGCAGAAACGGCAGTATTGATTCGTACGAAACAAAATAGAAAGGGAAAATTGTTGTATTCTGAATTTAGGGATTTGAAAAGATTTTTGTTGTTGTTGAGAATATGTGATTTCCTAAACAAAAATGAAAATCTTTCTGGAGGAATTCCCATATATTTTAATTTTTTTTTTTTTTTGCATATTGTTTTATTTAATGGAATTCAGCTTTAAATAATATTGTTAAAATTTTCTCAAATTTTGTTATAATTTTTTAATAATTTTGCAATTATTTTAAAATACACATTTCTTTTATACCTGTAAATATGAAAATTATTTTTGTGAAACTAAAAAAAATAAGTATTAAAAATAAATTAAATTATATCATTGAAACATTTGATGAAATATTGGAAGCTATTTGAATTTCACTGCAACAATGAAACCTGTTGCCATAAATCATGCAAAACATATTTCTAAAAAAAAAAAAAATGCCATTATTTAAAAAATAAAATAGCATGGAAATTAAATTAATATCTTTTAATTTTTTTGCATTTTTGATTAAAATTTAATTCAAGCGTTTAGTAGTAATTTCATCTTTTAAAATATGTTTATGCCGAATTTGATAGGCCTAGGCCCAATGTTTTGCCAGGGGAGATCTGCCACGCTTGTTAACTCTTCTTTTTATAATTATATATAACTTTCCTCTCAGTTGTTTTGCAGAGAAGGGCTTGACTAAAGAATGTAAATCGAAGGAAGAAAGTTATGGGTTCTACATTAAACAGTGCTATTTAAAAATTGGAAGAACAACTTAAAACTTAACAACCAATCCCTCACTCTAGTTAGGATGGCTGTCAGAAATTTTCTTCCAAAAGAAACACAAATATGAATCTGTTCCCCCTGAAAGTCATATAGTAAGGTAATCTCACATCTGTATTGGTATTAATCGGATTTTTATCTACCTAAATATCCCGAGGTGGCTTTGACTGATAGAAGATATCGCGTCCCCCTTTTAATGTAAATTCGCAACTCGTGAGTTTCTTAAAAACTTGGTATATTACATCAAATAAGATTAGAATCAGCAGTACAAGGCCTTCATGAGTTTATAAAAATTCGATATAGATGCTTTTCCGCATTTAAAATGCTGAATTTATTTTTCCTCCAAATCAATCAGCATTTAAGATGGGTTTACTACCGATTGGTGTCACCGTCTGAATATCTCTAGAAAACAGCAAATGCCTCTCTCGTTTTTTGAGTGGACACACTAAATCCCTCACCTTCCAACACGGACGGAGGATCTTTGCTGAATGTCCTTGGTGCAAAGCAGATCAAGCCTACCTCAATCATATTCTTAAATATTTAAATTTTACGATTTTTGAGATTTTAAGGGATCCTCTATTGTTTTTGGACTTTTTAGAGATCTTTGGTTTCATGGAGGTGGTATTGCTACGTTACCCACCTGGAATCAGAAACAACAACAACAACTATCAATCAGTTATAAGACCGCCAGTAGGAGAGCATGCTTAGAAATGCTGAAATAGGCTGTTCGGTCAGTGGCAAATACTTGTCCCAACAGGGCAACAACATGCCGCTGTATTCTATATATTTTTTTCTTACTGCGCATGCGTTTGTAGAATTTAGCTTGAAAAAATTAATCACTTATTATAAATTAATTCCGACATTTTTTGCTTCTTGTTCTTTCTGATGCGAGGTTGTGTGTGTGTGTTTTCATTTCATCTAACATTTTTTTCTATAGTTTTCCAAATTTAGGTATGTTGACCCTTTTTTTTATTTCACTATGTTTCTTTGGGTAAATAACCATCATTTTAATACGATACGCAGTGAAAAAGAAAAATTAAGCGACGCCAAAACGGCAATTTATAGCCAAGCATGGAATACTTGAAACTATCTTGTAAAATTGTGACAAACATAAATCAGTCCCCTTCTGCGCATGCGTTATCTTACTGGACGTTTTATAACTGGTCAAATGTAAATTCACCATTACACTCGTGTTTAGCAGGACAACTTTATTAAAAATTTATTATTGCCATATAATTTATATTTATATTATAAATAGCATTTGAGTTTTGCATGCATAAAAGAATTAAAAATATAAATGTTATCAATGAAAATTTATTTTAATGAAAGACATGCTTTCGTGCTAGCACGCTCTGCTATTACACAAAACGAGTTTTATTTTTGATTTAAATTAAGCAGATTTATGTTTGATCTAAAAAGCAGGTTTTATTTAAACTATCAAAATAAACATCTTGTTCTTTGAAATGGAAGGTGACATATGCTTGGTAAATAATACGGAAGGAATTGAACATAAGGAATATACAAATGAAGAACAAAAACATTCTTCAAATCAATGTGAGGACGAATTCATTCTACCAGACGATGATTTGAGTGGAAAAATCCTGAAACAAGTCGAATTTCTTTTTTCTGACGCCAATATATATAAAGACAAATTTCTGTTGAAGCATATACGTCGAAATAAGGATGGCTACGTGAGTTTGAAACTTATTTCATTGCTACGAAAGGTCAAGGCACTTACCAAAGATTGGAGAATTGTCGCTCACAGCCTCGAAAAATCAAAAAAACTTCAACTGAATGATGAGAAAACAAAAATAAGGCGAGTAGATCCACTGCTGCCGGATGACGACGCAGATTCGAAAAAAGTAATCATTTTTAAATTCTCTGCTTCCAACTTATCGAATGAGGACATAAAAATCTATCTGAAGAAATTTGGAACAGTTGTTGATATTACAGTTATGAATTCTACACCTCAAACGAGTAAATTTTCTTTAAAGCAACGTCCATATTTGTGTAGAAATATTTCATCAGCAGGTTTTGCAATTGTAGAATTTTCAAACGCAGATGAAGCATCATCAGCCGTGCATCATATTCCAAATTCGGACTGTCCATTCATTATTGCCCCTTTTATAAACGAGGACTTTACGGAAAGCACAAAAATCATTTCCCCCAAGTCCTCGCCTAAAGATGGGAAACTCAGAAGAGATTCTACACGGAGAAACTCGAGCTTCGATGAAAGCAGATCTTATGATTCAGTGTCGAAAACTCCATCGCCTTCTTCACAATATCCCCCAAATAGTAAGAAATCCCCCCGAAATTGGAGAGGATCGACCGGAAATGTGATACCTGATGATATCCAACCCTCACTGTCAAGCGCTTATAAAGGGGATGATGTAAAACATTCATGGAAGCCAAGAAGGCAGTTGGGGGCTTTCCACGAGAAGAAGAATGTGATCATCTTACGGCAACCTAAGGGACCAGATGGAACTATTGGGTTTCACGAGGGAAGAGCTAAAGCTAATCTCAAATCTCACGAAATAATATAATGCGATGTTACAATTATTCTTAATAGTCATACAAGGTTTTTCATTTAAAAACTTATAATTTTTATAAAACGTTTTGTTTCTTACAGAAAATATGTTCGCAGTCAAAGAGCGAATAATAAAATATGATGCTATCTTGTCGTTATATTAATTTTTACTTTCTCGTATAAGTAATACAGAGAATGTATAGTAATTGTCAAAAAAATTCGAACTCCAGATTTTGACGAATCTCCAACGTTTTAGACCTTCCTAAGTTCGGGAAACACATTTTTGGAGAATGTCTGTCTATCTGTGATAAGAATAACTCAAAAACGCTTTTGAGCTAGACTGTTGAAATTTGGTGTACTGTCTTTACAAGAAATTTGCAGATCAGTACACATATTTGCAGCCAGTACACATATTTAACATCCATAGTGTAGACACCTGCCGAATTTTGAGCCAAATCTAACTAAAAAGTTGCTTGTCTGTCAGTCTGCACGTTCTGAAACATGTAAATGCTATAATTCAAAAACGCAAAGATTTAAAAATATCAAATTGGTTGAACCGGAGTTTAACCCCCTTCTTCGCCAAATTACGATAACACGCCAAAGCTGGCAACCTCCAGACTGGCAAACTTATTATCTTTCGCCTTTATTATGCGCTATGATTGGACATTGCTCCCTCGCTTTTGAACATTTCGCAAAACACGGCGCAAGACCGTTGTTGGCGATTTTTGAAAATTTCGCCAAGCAGGGGGTTAAACTCCGGTCGTACCATCAAATTTTACATGGGATTTTGTGACTATGAATGCTATTTTGTATCAAATGTTTGTTTCAATTGGTTGAAAGAAACGTGTTTAAAATTCAAATTCGAATTTCCGATACTATTAATGGCATGCTAGGGATTAATCGCCAAAACTTTCGCCAACGATGATATAATAGATTCAGTAAAAATGCTAAATTCACTCCAAAAATTAATATTTTGTATCTATTGTACACCAATGCCATGCAAGGACTTCTCTAGTATGATAAATTTATTAATGAGTATGCGAGAAAGCTTAGGGTGACTACTCACCGGTTTTCCCTGATAATTATTTAAATTCTTAAAAATATATAGTAACTAATGGTTAAATTGAAAATGTAATATAAATATTGCATATTTTATCTTAATATATATAAATTACGTGTCACCTTGTTTGTCCGCGATGCACTCCTAAACTACTTAACCGATTTTAATCAAATTTGCACACCGTGTGCAGTTTGATCTAACTTAAAAGATAGGATAGCCCTTTTTTGAATTTTTAATTAGAATTTTAATTATTAATTAAAAACTAACTTTCCAGCCAAAAAAATATTTTCATTTTCCCCACCGCCAAATGAGTACGGCTTCAGTTTTTTTCCCCAACAGTCATGAGGTTAGGTTTCAGATTTTTCGGCTGATTATTTGAAACGATTCTATTTATTTTCTTAATGTTTGATGCATCTAAAATTAAACATTGTTAATGAATCGATATTTCAGATTCATTCTTAAGTACTTTTGAATTAAAATAAAACAGAATAAAGGAAATTAAAAATTTCTAATCTGCATAGCGTTACCCCAACTGGCGTAGAAAAACTCAAGCATTTGCGTTACGTAACTGGCGTTGAAAATTCACGCATGCGCATTGTGTTCTGATTGTTGACATGACAACCATTATCAACGGATGATTTAAATTATTTTTAGGTTAGTTGCATGTTTTTGTAATTAAATTGTATTTATGTTAGTTATATATTTTTTTGTATACGCTTATAGTTTTAAGTACATGTACATGTTAAGTTTTTTAGTTTTTTTTAACCTGTTTTCAACCGATTATTTTAAACGATTCGTTTTATTTTCTTAGTGTTTGATGCATTTAAAATTAAACATTGTTAATTAATCGTTCTGGTCATGATGAATCTGAGAATATTTTGTTGACAAATTCTTGAAATATTACATAAATTAGGAAAGATATTCTTTAGTGCCCATAAAGTTTAAACGATCAGTGACTGTTTTCAGTAATCATATTACAAAAAAATACTTTGTTTCAGTAAAAAATATTATTATATTAATTGCAGATTAATCCTTTCCACTTTAATTTATAGTATAAATTCTACGGGAACTAACAGAAAATTAGAGAGATACATATTACGTTATGACTGAAGGTGTTTATAATATTATGAGTGAATTATATGACTATCAAAATTTAAAGTTTTAAAATATTTTGATGAAGAAGCTATTAAAGTAGGAATTGCATAAAATATTTAATTATTAAAATTTTAACGAACATTAAGATTGGCGAACCGGCTGGTCGCCAAAGGCAGCTTGTATTATATAAATATTGCATATTTTATATTATATAATTATGGCTTTATATTATCTAAATATAGTTTCAGTCACTAATACTTTGAATATATGCTAAAATTTTGAACAAGCACTAGAAATGAGAAAATTTTAGTTCCATGCTTTTTTAAGTAAAGCAAGAAAGAAAAATTTTATTTTTGGTAAGATTTAAGACTAGTGTAAAGTTTCTCTCAAAACAATATGAAATCGTATCTTCAAAATCTTACGAAAAGTTCGCCATTTTGGATGACTGCAACAAATGATAACAAATAGCTTTTAAGGTAGCATTGAAAATTGTCAGGACCTTATCTGGAAAAAAGTTATCCCCCCCCCCTCTACCAAAAATAATTCCATTTTGACGAAAGGACATTAATTTTAAGTCGAATCAATATTGTAAATCTGTAGAAAATATATTCAATTCGCAAGGAAATACTATCGGTCATATATAATAGTATAAAAGTTATTGCCGCCAAAATATTAAGAAACTTTAATAATCAAAATTATGGAGAAACCTGTCATATGTCAAAGGAATTTCTAGAAAATATATATAATTTCAATTATGAATTTAATCATATATTCAATGTTTAGAGCACATGGGAAATGTCTCAAACTTATAGAAGCTAATAATTTTTGATTTTTAATGAAAATAATATTGTTAAATATCATTCCATATATGATTTGAAATTACTTTACTAATACCCGTACTTTTATACTTTTAATATGTAATGAGGCATAAAAATAGTTATGGAATACTGAAATATATTTTGTTATTAAAGAAATATTAAAAAATTGATTACTTCCTACAAAGCACTCATATACTTAAAAAACTTGACTTTTTGTATTTTTGTGTTCTGATTCTCATGTTTGGTCTCATAAATATTCAACGCCATGTTTTGGTGATTATTGAAAATATTCATCGCCAAGGTAATGCTAATTTTCACTAAATTTGGCTGGTTTTCGAAGGCAGCTAATGGAAAAAGTACTACTTGTTTTAATGCCTTAAAAATTAGGAAAAAAATTTATCATTTTGATGATTCTGGTGTTTTTTTCAAATGTATCTACATTGTGCATCAGTATTTATACGAGGTTAACAATACGAGATTAAGGATTCATTATTGATTTCTTATGAGATTATATACGAGATTAGCAAATCATATTTGATTTTTTTACGAGATTAGGGATTTATTTTTGATTTTTTACGACATTATATACGAGGCTAGCAATTCATTATTTTTATTGCTACTACTAAGAATTACTCATTTGTTCATATTCTGCAAAAATATTAAAATTCATTGACAATCTTTTAATTTTTTTAAATAAATAAAGAATGCACGGCATTTGTCGGGTACATCGACGACCAAAAAGGATCAAGAAAAAATTTCGCCAATTTGGCGATTTCAATCGTCAAACTATACAGCAGGTGATTCGCAAGTTCAAAATTTTTTTTATTATAAATAATAATGCACTTGAGTACATTTTTTATAATTTGTCGAAATTTTTTTTCGCGCTCTTTGGTCGCCGTTAAAACTGAATTGTTCCAAATGCATTAGCATATTTTAGATTGTTTCATACGCTTTGAAATAAGACATATAACTCTTTTTTAGCTTTATTTGTATAGATATTTTAGTGCACGACAAAAATATTTCCACCGATCTCTCCAAAATTGCGACAGACTTTAAAAAGGTAGCCAAATCTCTTTAATTTGAGTAAGTTACCACATTTTGGAGAGCTATCACCAAAGGAAAATGAAGTCTGGTGACTTTATTACACAATTAAATCTAACAATTAAAAAAACTTGTAAAAGTAATTGAAATAACAGAGTATGGCGTCATTGGATTGTTGTTGCTCTTGGGAAGATATTATTTTTTCCTCTCCTCACTAAAACTCCTTCGCAATTTTTTAGCTCCATTACTTCTATAGTAGCTCTAGTTATGTTCTTCCACCAACTCATTGATGCCATTGCAATCGATCTCTAGCCCACAATATTGGTAAAAGACAAAATCTCGCCAGTTAAAACTCTATTGATACTTGCTCAAACTTCTCCCGGCCTAAGTGAAGATTAGTGTGCACCAGCCGATTGTCGCCAATATTGCAACCCATCGGATCCCTCTTATAGCAACCGTACTGCTGTTTTGTTTACTACTTTTTGCAATGGTTGAGTTGTACTTAAACTACAATTAAATTATGAAAAATGTTAAATTAAAAATATTAAAAAAATATCGATTCAAGATTTTACTTTTGTTCTTTATTATAATTAAAATTTACTAAATAAAGAAATTTAAGCTTATAATTAAAAGTTATTTTCTTCTTTCTTTTTTTAATGTGAATACGAACAGAAAATATTTATTCTTTTGCAATTTTTAATTGTCAGTATTCGCTTTAAAAAAATCGTCTGCATTCTCACTTTCAAAGACAGCTGCAAATGGAATTCTTCGCAGTTCTCGTAATTCTTTTGGTGTTATAACGGTTGGTTCCCTTCATAATTTATTATGTCGGGATTATTTCGAACCTGTAGAATGGATGAAGGGCGAGTTAAATATGCATACATATATATTTTAAGAGTTAATGAAATTAGGAAAGGATGCTTGTTTGAAATTTTGTATTGAGAATGGTTTGATATCGAACCGGCAGAATGGATGGAGGGTGAGTGGAATATATTTTTTTACAAGTTGAAGAAGGTGGGAAAAGTATGTTTGTTTGAAATTTTGTATGGAGAATGTTCCGATTGCTTATTTCTCCGTTTTTTCTTTTCTCTTGGTTATGTACTGTTTCTGTTTTCCACACAGTCTTTATGTTCCATGTGCTGGCGAAGCTACTAGGTTCCTGCTCCCGCTGCTAGCGAAGCCGTATGATGTTTTTTTAAGTTAAAAAATCCTGCCCGGTGCCTTCTACAGATGCCGAAGGCATCTGTAGAAGGCACCGGGCAGTATGAAAAAAAAAATGCTTATCAGTAAAAAGTTCTAATTAGATGGCGGGAAATAGTAACCGTAACTGTTCCGCGGAAGTATTTGTTTATTTTGTCCGCCATCTTTATTGGCGACTTGGCATTGTTGGCGCAGCTGGGTGCACACTAAAATTCACTTTTACCCTTCTCCCATTTAGATGAGTTCCTTGTTCCAGCGTTTTCTTCTAACAAGAGATCAACATAAATCAATACAGGATAATATAGGTATCTCCACACTGTTCTGAGAAACATCACTACGGCATTAACTGCCAAGGTACAGGGCCCAACATCGCTCCTTAAACGAGTCCCTTTTTTTACATTTTTTCTTGCTGATTATACAAATCACTCATTAAACGAGGTAGGACTGTACATGGAAAATTTACTAAGGAGAAATTTCTTCAGTAGAAAATGCTGAAAATACTGTAATATTGCTATTGTGTATTATTGTATAACTTACAATATATATAGCAACCCATAATATCAACAAGTAATATAAATTTAAAAAAAAAGTCAATTCCTATTTTTGCAAGAATTGAACTCGCATTCTTCACCTTCACGTGGAAAATATTAAAATCCTTGCATTTCACAGATTGAGATACTGCTTGTTGACTTCAATTTTCATTAAAAACTGCTAAAACTCTATTTAAAATATTAAAAATTAATCACATTTAATAATTAATGAATTAATATTTGAAAAAATTATATTAACGTCAAGTGTGATCCACTACAAGTTTAAAAATTGTATTTGAACTTGAGTGGATGAATAAAAAGTATTTTACTAACGATTGAAAATTTGAACAAGGTATATAAATATATAGGGAGAGTGTGAACTAATAGTAGGAAATGAATAAAAAATTATTAGACAAGAGATAACAAAAAATACCATTTTTCCAGACCGTTATTGGAGATCTTGTTTATAAACTATTAAAATTAAAAATACACACAATTATTATCGAATTTTTCACATTTCTATTGTATTTCTAATCATATTAATACATTTTTTTTATTTTACGTTTGCACATAATTCCTCCAGAAGATCATCTTTTATTTTTATATGAAATATTGATAGGAAGATAAGTAATATTTCAAATATAAAAGAAATAGAAAATTTTATTAAAAAAATCAAGAAATTCCATGAAATAAATTCATGAATTTTGCAGAATTGCGTTAAAAATTATCTATAAATCACTTGATAGCTCGAGTGGAAAAAATATTGCCAACAGCCAAATGGGTTACTTAAAACAGTTATTAACCAACTGCAATTAACCTAAAGCTCTATTGCTAATTGAATATTGATTATTCAATGTATTCTTTTAGAAAACACGATAACGGCAGCCTTTTCACTCTTTGTTGCCCGTAGCAATAATTTGATAGCTTATCTTAGAAAGAATTTGAACTTTCTAAGTTGGAAAATTGATCGATCTGAGATCAGGTATTGTCTTCTTGTCGATAAATGATAGACATAATGAAAAGCGTGCACTGATTCCTTTTTTCTGCTTTTAACCTATTAGCTACAAGTTAAATGGACTCTGAAAAATGTTGTCAAACGATCCTTAAGAGTATTTATCATAACTTATTGAAAATGCAAATCATCAGAGGTTCTGCTAAGTAGTTAGGTATTTGCACTTTTATGCTACATATGATTTTAATTGCTTCTAATTTCATAAAAATGCTACTTTTCTAGAATTTTCTGAGTTTCTATAAAGAGCACTGAGCTATACATTTCTTGAAAAGAGATTGGACGAGTGATTGGTTATTATAAAGAAAATGAGAATTTTACTCAAAATAAAATAATATCCTAAATTTTGAAAATCTGATTATTTGAAATCATTAAAGAAAGTATGTTTTATTTAAAAATGAATTATTTATCTTTAATTTTGCACCAATGAAAATGAATACCATAAACTTTTATGCTACATGCGATAGGAAAAAAAAAAGTAAAGGTAAAAACAATGAAAGGTCTAGGCAATGGTAAAAAAATAGAATATCATGCCTTTCAAGACTTAATAAATCTAATTAAAGAATCTATTTTATTTTAAAATGCAGCTATTACAGATCTTATATTGCATTATTAAGTACATTTCCTTCATCAAGATATCAAATTACCTATTTTCGAATAAACATGAATTGCCATTTTTTAATGATTCATATTTTTATAATGGTTGAAATCAGATATTGCTTAGTTTAGTAATTTTCTTATTTATGTCTTCTATTAATGTGTTAGCAAAACAAGATTTCTATTTCAAATTGGGGTAAAAATGAGCATTTCTGGTTGTAACAAACACAAAAATTGGCTTTTTGAGATTGTCTCATTATATGGAACCATACACCTAAATTGGGGATAATTAGTATAAGGAGGAGTGATCCGTTGTTATATTCTTACCCTGGATACATGGTTGTAATATTACACTCGGCCACAAATATAGCGTTTTGGCGTTATTAGGGCTTAGAGAACAATTTTCGGTTCGTCATTTGGCCATGATTAGGAGTAATTCCGGAGAAAAGTATCTTCATAGATTACCAAATGGTCATCGTGTTTCCTTTTTTTTTCCTTTCTTTTTCTACTTTTTTGTATATGAATCATCAAAAAATTGGACCCCAAAATTTTGATAAATCTCTAGTTTCAGATGTTCCCTAGTCAGAATTGTTCTTTGAAATTATGTGGTACTCTAATTATCCTAACTTCCATAATCCGAACGGCCATTTACTCTATCCTGTTGGAGGGAAAAAATGAAAATAAATTCTTAAACGAAATCTTTTCCAATGAAAACGAGTCAATGAAGCGAAACAACTGATTCACACACCCTAACAATTCAATGCAATAAAAGCATATAATAATTTATTATAGCTTCGATTTTGTAACTATTAACAATACGTTGTCAGAAAATTTCGTTTTTTCTGTAAGAAATAGTTTTTTTTAAATAAATTATCCTAATTAATTATATAATTCTGATTTCTTTTTGCTAGCTATCTGTAAACATGATGATTCATAAACAGAATAAGTTTAACGAATGAAATTATTCTGTTGTTCTTTTTTGGCCAAATAATGTGTATGATTCAGACTGGAGATCTAAGTCACAGTTTGGGCGGAATTCGCCAACTGAAAGTCTATCTGTCAGTCAGGGTGCTTACAAACGTTATAATTAAAAAGAAGCACGGAACTAGATGGATGAAAATTCGTATATTGTTTTATCACAAGAATTTTTTTATATCGATATAAAATTTTGGACTAAAGCTGTCAAATTGATGAATGTCTGTTGATCTCTCTACTCTTGTACATGTGAATTAGTTAACTGAAAAAACAAAAAAAGACGAATAAATGATATTGGATATGTCGCCTGGGCACCGATAAAGGACATTTATAGTTGTATCAATTCTAAATTTATCCGGGTAATAGATAATATTGTTACAAAAATTTTCCTCCTACAATAAATACCGCCGATAAATCGTAATGACGCAGCTCATTTAATTGCTGTAGTTCAGCAGCTTTCTTGCTATCTAATCCTCCAGTTTCTCTACGTGTCGGCGACTCCGACTCCTCTCACACCACTTGTGACGATACACACGACGACTCGGACGATCCACACAACAACTACCGCTCGTAGCTTCTGAGTGCCCGTCTTTTATAGTTCCGGGAGGCGGGGCTAGAATCTTCTGACCAATCAGGGCGTACCTGGCTGCATCTCGGTTGTTAGTGGATGGATCTTGAAAGTTCTCGAACTTTCCGGTACTATCCATTTAGTCGCCAAACTCGCCAAATTTATCGCCAAGCCGCCAAATGCTCGCCAAGTCTGTCGCCAAGCTCTAAGTTCATTGATCTCAGCACGTACAGGACCGATCGTACAACGGTCTTTCTTACGATGACTCTATTCATGCCGGGTAGCAATATTATAGGTTCGTAACAATATACTCTATTCTCTTATTCTTGCAATGAAATTAAAGAAAAAAAAATGTGTCTTATTGTGTAAATATTAGAAAAATTCAAGGAGAAACATTTTCTTGACGTTAAGGCAGATAAAAATTTCATTTACATAAAGAAAACCGTTTGTGTATATTTATATCAATAATAAAAATGAATGTATGTGTGTTGATGTTCTGTTAGACAGACTGCAAGGAAACCATTCACAAAATTAGCTGACAAATATAACAATTTTATGATCATTATAAAGAGTACTGCCAAAAAAAAATGTTCTGAAACTAAATAATACCATAGAATGTTTACAGTAATAGCATATTAACAGTGAACATTTTTTAAATGACTATTTTGAAAACACCGATGAAATTTTTAAAAAATAATTTGAACTTACTCTTATTTATTTTAATGGTCTCCAATAATCATTAAATAGAATATATAATAAAGAATGCATATAATTTTTATTTATAGCAAAGATGAACGTGTTTTCGGGCTCTACAGGCCAGACCGCTTGACCTATAGCTACCAAATTTGGTCCAGATATATTTTGGAAGATGCGAATGTGCATCTCAGAGTGGTTTTATAAATTTTAATTAATTGAGAATTAAATTAGATTTTCATGTTTTCTTGCGATGATTTGTAAAAATATCCTTGCTTGAAAATTATCTTTACACCGTTTTAAAGTCAAAGAAATTTTCTTTTCACATCATTGATTGATTTAACTTTTTAACATATTTTTAAGGACATTTTAATATTTTCATTGTTGTGAAAAAACCAAAATTTTTTCATTGACTCATCACATATTTGATCGCATGATTTTCTTCCATTGTTGAAAGCCAAAGGAGGATCCTGTTCAATATTTATATAGCATACAAGACCGATATAAAATGAAGTTACAATACGACTAAATTTATAGATGAACCGAACTTAATAGGATTATGATTCCATGGAAGATTAGACTTCTTTAAAAATGTTTACGAACCAAAAGCATATGTAATAAAATAACACGGCTTTAATATCTGATAATTTGATGGAATCATGAACTTGAAGGTTTATCTAAACGATTTAACTGAAATCAAACATAATCAATATCTCTGACTATCCACCTGGTTTCCAAGGGCTATTAGTAAGAAATATACAACAAAACGAAATAGGCAATATTTAAAAGTACAGTAGACTCCCGATTATCCGCGGTGCGGATTATCCGCGCCTGCCGCACAAAGTTTTTTTTTTTTTTTTTTTTGACTGATTTTTTTAAAAAGGTGCAGTTTTACAGTTATGCTTTTGTAATTACATAATACATTACAGTATTAAAACAGTACATATGTATTAATTTTTCTGTGTATCCTTGAAGCCTCTCGTAAATACAAAGCACTTTTCTGTTTTCATTAACAAAATGCAATTTAGATTAGTTTTGAGTGATATCCTAAAATATTAAGCGTTCGTTAAACATTTCCTGCTGTTTATTTTACGTTTTATTGTACATAAAACGATTTTTCAAAGTTGGAATGACTGTTTTCTTTTTTGCTATACCCGTATTTAGCTTTTTTCGGATTATCCGCGATTTTTGTTATCCGCGGCGGTCGCGCCACCCAATTCCGCGGATAATCGGGAGTGTACTGTATCTGTATGGAGTCTAATTCGGGACTATTTCTTTCTTGTTCTTAGTCTTTTTTTTATGAAATAGACTAATTGTGAAAATAAATATGCCTTTAGTTAAAATTATTGTTTTTTTATATCTTTGGATAGCAGTCAAGTGAATTTAGAATCTTATGAAAAATTATTTTTATTTTATCCAAAAAGGAATACATTTTCGGCAATATTAAAATTATTGGAAAATTCTTTGTATATGATAAAACAGACTTTATTGAATTGATTTTAATTTTATTTTCATATTTTCATATTTCGCCTCTTTTTCATGCTTATCTCAATTTATTTAATAGTAGTTTTTGCTTAAAAAAACGAAGAACTTTCTGTGAAGTGTTTTATCCAATTAGCGAATTCAAATATTAGAAAAGTTTTTTTTGGCTACCTTAATTAAATTATGATTCTTTTCTAAACACCGCTTTCACCAAATTGTGAGAATTTTAAGAATTTGCTATTCTTAGCTCCAAAGTTATTAATATTAAATTCTTGGATCAGCATTTTCTCAGTTCCATCGCATATTTAGGGTTAGCTATAATATCAGTGGAAAATGATGAATTCACGTATTCAGCCATAATGCTACATCGATTATTCTAATGACAGAATAATTTACTAAAGGCAATGAAACCAGATTTTATGAAAAATCTTATAATTTACGGAGAAATAATCTGAGTTAAAGTGTCGTATGTTACAGTTTTAATACTTAACAGGAGTGCAAAAAAAGTTCAACATATCGCCTATGTAGTCATCCTATTATGTTTCATCTTTGGAAACGTTTCTTTTTTTTTAAAGTTTGTTTTCGATTATCCTGATTAAAAGTTATTTTTAAAAATGTAGTCAGTGTATATATCTGGTTAATCCAAATACGATGAAAATATAAAAATAATTTAAACTCCGGTTCAACCTATTTAATTATTAAAATTTAAACGAAGATTAAGATTGGCGAACCGGCTGGTCGCCAAAGGCGGCTAGTTAACTAATAAATTAAACATTCAAATTTACATAAAACAATTTTTATACGTGCATTTTTTTAGAAAATTTTTATTTTTATTTTCGAAACAAAAGGAACAAATGAATGAAATGCTTGAATTTTTATTGAAATAATATACATCTACGTTTGATATAGGATCAATAACTCTCTTTTTTTTGTAGCTTACAAATTTTAACCTGGATTCTCTCAGGAGAGGAATATTACTTTCTATATCATTTAAAATGCCCTTGACAATAATAAATTGCTATTAAATTCTTTTTCTGATACTGATACTTTAATCGATAGTTTGCTCTTAACTATCGATTTTGTTATCAATCTCATACAGAGTGCTGGTAAAAAATCGTCGCTGAATTATTACTATAAAAATTTGATGTCTATATTTTTTGGCAGGCGATAGTTGAATGCAGATGATTTTGATGAACGTTTCATCAAAAAGGAATACTCTTCAACTTATTATATATATTCTTTTTAAAGTTTAAGAACAGTGTTGCATATTTTCTGCTATTTCATTCGGCAAAGATTGTATATTAATTTGAAATCAAATTGAATCTAATATACAAAAAAAATATTATTTATTTACTTACTAGCCGCCTTTGGCGACCAGTCGGTTCGCCAATCTTAATGTTCGTTTAAATTTTAATAATTAAATATTTTACGCAATTCCTACTTTAATAGATTCTTTATCAAAATATTTTAAAACTTTAAATTTTGATAGTCATATAATTCACTCATAATATTATAAAGGTCTTCAGTCCTCACTCATAATAATATAAAGGCCTTCAGTCATAACGTAATATGTATCTCTCTAATTTTCTGTTAGCTCTCGTAAAATTTATGCTTTAAATTAAAGTGGAAAGAATTAATCTGCAATTAATATAATAATATTTTTTGCTGAAACAAAGCATTTTTTTATAATATGATTATTGATAACAGAGTCACCGAGCGTTTAAACTTTATGGGCACTAAAGAATATCTTTCTTAATTTATGTAATATCTCAAGAATTTGTCAACAAAATATTCTCAGATTCATCATGACCAGAAAGATTAATTAACAATGTTTCATTTTAAATGCATCAAACATTAAGAAAATAAATAGAATCGTTTCAAATAATCAGCCGAAAAATCGTAAGCCTAGCCTCATGACTGTTGGGGAAAAAACTGAAGCCGTACTTATTTGGCGGCGTTCCACCCCTACACCGTGCACGAAGCACATCGTTGGTGGTACTTATTTGGCGGTGGGGAAAATGAAAAGATTTTTTTTGGCGGTAAAGTTAGTTTTTAATTAATAATTATAATTCTAATTAAAAATTCAAAAAAAGGGCTATCCTATCTTTTAAGTTAGATCAAACTGCACACGATGTGCAAATTTGATTAAAATCGGTTAAGTAGTTTAGGAGTCCATCGCGGACAAACAACGTGACACTTAATTTATATATATTAAGATTTAACAAAGTAAAATAAATTCAGAAAATTAAAATAAATAAAATCTAAAAGAAAATCAAGTTCAAATAATTTTTGTTGAAATAGTCGAAATTTGTCAAAGAGTAAATTGGCGGTTCTTGCGTTGGATTACATTATAATATAAAGATACAAAAAGCTAGACAGAAAAAACTTTCAAAGACGGTCTCAAATAACAATTGTAAATATAAAAAACATTTTGAGTCCATTGAGACAAAGGGAAAGAGGAAATAACTAAAACTCGATTCTCATCATTGCACTACAAAATTTAACATAAAATGTGCTTTATTATGTTAAGATATGAGAAAATTGAGGCAAAAACACTTTTGGTAGTTTATAAATTTTATCTTCACTAAAGAAAGAGAAATTTCGAACAATATTTTTAATGTTTAATATCAAATTACATTTATATTACTTCTTCCCGAAACTTTCTCATATTCTCTCTAATTAAGGTGTTATCCCCCCCCCCAAAAAAAAACGCCTTACATGGCATTGTGGCACAATATTTAAAAAAAATATTAATCATTGGCTTGAATTTAGCGTTTTTATCGAATCTATGCCCTCCTTGGCGAGTTTTTTTTGGCGATTAATCCTTGGCACGCTATTAATAGTATATGAAAATAGAATTTGTATTTTAGACGAGTTTTTCACATTCGATTGAATCAAAGATTTGATTCATTACACTCATAGTCCCAAAATTCTATACCAAATTTGATATCCGTAATTCATTGCGGTTTAGAGTTATTGCGTTTGCATGTTTCTAAAAACATAGACCAACAGACTGTCAGCTTATTGTTGGATTTAGCTCAAATTTGGCAGATGTTTACACTATAGATGTTAACTCTGTGTATAAATGTTATCTATCTAGCTCTCTTCGTTTTGTTTTTATTGTGTTAACTTATACTCGGACAGACAAACTTCCCCTGAAAAGATTTTACTCAAAATTTGATTGAAATCTGGAAATTTGGTGTAAAGATCGTATACCAAATTTCAACCGTCAAGCTTAAAGCTTTTTTTCAGTTATTTTTGTCACAGACAGAAAGACAGACAGACGGACATATTTTAAATATATGTTTTTCGAACTGAGGTAGACCTAAAACATGAAGATTCGTAAAAATCTACGAATTTTTTGACGATTTCTATACTTTTATTCTATGTATACGATAAAGTAAAAAGTAAGAAATTATATTTTTTAATAATATTTATTCCAAAAAGTCGTTCAGAATCCTTGATGATTATTATAACACCGTTGAAATTCTAGCTGTATTTTTTTATGTCATTAAATAAGAAGAAAATAATTTTCCTTTGAAAAGAACAAAAATTTGTAGAGCCCAGAATACTAAAGAAAAATGGTTTTTTTATTAGGTAGTACTAGAGAAACTAGGTCATCACAAAGTCTCGAAATTTTTCTCCAGATTAATATTTTGTTTTCGGGGGATTTTCACTTTATTTGGTTGTTTAAAACTTTGTTTCCAATTTCTGACAGTTTCTCATTTATTTTTGAGCTATCTTCTGCTTCTACGACTCTTCGAACGATATCATTTAGCGTATTAGTTTTTTCTTCATTATTTTTCAAAAGTGACAAACAAGAAAAAGTTGGAAAAAGTTAATCCCGTTTAGAATATAAACATGGATCTTTGCTAATGACTTTTATGGTATGGTAACATTGAAAATTGGGAGTTTTTCAATCTCTTTTCATGCTTATTTTTTGACTAATTTATTTTATTCTTAATTTATAAACAGAAGATGTAGGTTTGCTTAAAACTTGTTATTAACTAAGAGGCAAAGGGGGGGGGATCCAAATTAACTTTTGAAAGTCAAAAACAAGATAAATTGATGCGGTCTCTTATAGCTTATTGAATATAATATTAATAACTTCAAATAAAAATTGACACAACTCTACTAATCTATGTACAAGGTGTAAATTATAAAAATTAATTAGCCGAAAAACGTATTTCGAAATCATTAGTGATAGGCGTATAATTCCAATCGGAAAACTGTTTTAAATAACAAATTAAGATTTAAGAACTATATATATATATTACTGAATTAATAAAAATACTGATAAAATTATGAAATCTGAATTTTTGTACAATTTCTTTGTCCTATTAATAACATCCAATAAAATATTCTTGACATACTATAATGCACGAATTTTATGCTAAAAAGTCTATTTCTTTTGCGAAAAAGACTGAAAAACATTAAAGTATTAAACGCAAATTCAGCACTTTTATGAATGTTAGAAAAGGAATGTTATTTATAAATGTTAGGAAATTAATTTTATGAATGCTAGAAAAGGGAAAAATGTGGTTTCCTATAAAAATTTCGAAGATCAAAAGAAATCTCGTGAAAGCTTGAGATGCAGATAGAAAAGTCTTTAATCAACCACATTTTAAATGGGTTGTATATGATGTGGTTTAAAAATCCCTTCATCTACCATATTTTAAAATATAAAAACTATTTTTGTATAAAATATTATAATATTTGAAATCCTTTGTTTTTTAAAAAATAATTTTATAAGCCAACTTCTCAATTGAACTAAATTATTAAAAAAAAAATTCCGATAACTTTCTTCATGAGTTATTAATATTTGTTATATTAGAAATGCACATTTTGTTCGGAAATGTTGAAGTATATAAAAGGTTATTTGTGTGATTGATTTACGCTTTTGTTTTAAGCAAGATAAATCACTGCTTTAAGCTCAATAAAAACAGTGTCAGGGAAATTAAAAAAAAAATGTATTTCAAAATGTAAACTGTTAAGTAGAGTCTCCGCAATACTTTCTTGCATACTCTCTAATAAAGGTATTATTTCAGATTAAATGTTTTGCATGGCATTCGTATGCAATAGTTGGGAAATAATGTAATAGTGTAAATAAGGTTAATATTTTTACTGAGGTTTAGTATTTTTACTGAATCTTACTAGTTTAGTATTTTTACTGAATCTATCGGTGTGATCCTTGGCAAAAGTTTCGGTGATTAATTCCTAGTATGAGGTAACAGATCCAAAAATCAAATTTGTGTTTTCGAAATATTTATTCCAACTGATTGAAACAAAAAAATTGACCTGGAACTACACTTGTATTCACAAAATCACTTGCCAAATTTTATATATTCAAGTTACTGAGCTTTTAAATTATCGTGTTTACATGTTTCTAAAAGTACAGACCGCCAAACAGTCAACCTCTTGTTGGATTTGGCTCAGAATTTGATAGGTATCAATACTATAGATGTTTACTATATGTATCAAATTTTGTCCCTTCGTTTTGCAACTTTTCGTATTAATTTATATTCGAACAGTTGGACAGACATGCTTCTTCAAAACTGGTTTTACCCAAAATTTGACAGTGATCTAAACATTTGGGGTAGAAATCGCATACAAAATTTCATCCGTGTAGCTCGAAGCTTTTTAAAATTATTTATGCTTCAGGCAGATAGACAAATGGACATTTTCCGAAAAAGTGTTTTTTGAACTGAGGGTGGTCTAAAATGTGGAGATTCGTCAAAATCTGACGTTCGAATTTTTTGAGGATTACTATACTATCTCTGTATTTCATATCAGAAAAATTAAAAAAGAAAAAAAAACTTTTATTAATTTCTGATTAAATATTTAATTAATTTTTCTACTTTGAATAGTTGGAGGTGTTTTTTTTTCGTGTTTTATATAATTCCAGCCGCTTTTGACGACAGCGGAGCTAATGCTCGCTAAAATGCTCAAATAAATATACTATGTAGTTTGGCATCTTAATTGCTTTTTCAGTAAAATATTTTTGCGTTTCGGTGTTTGATAGCCATATTTTTACAGAAGCTTTACGCTGTTTTGTTTATTGTGCTATGCATTTGTATTAATTTTTATTCATTCTCATGAGTTCAGAGCTTTAAATTGAAGCGGAAATGATTAAATTTCAATCAAAACAGAAACAATTTTGATTAAACTCACAATTTTTTTAAAAATATGAGGACAGAATTAATTATGTCAGCATTGAAATCTTATGTGCATTATAGATGACTTTTTATAGTTTGTGCATTATATCAATGAATCATTAAATAACAAATTTTCTTTTTCACTTTAACCCTTAACTGGGGATGTGCGGTTTGTGAGACCGCTAGCGATGGATTTTCTGTCACCCCTATTGTACTTTTAGCTCAGTTGAATGGATTGACCCAGTAGCTTCCTGTTTTACGACCTTGAATACACGTGCACTTTTTCAACCGATTTCAGCAGATGCTTTTTAAAATAATTCGGTTATTTCTTCGAGCGCGGTCTCTAAGACCGCATCTCCCTGTTAGTGTCCCAGTGATAAACAAGGCTTAGCAGATGGCGTTGAAACTTGGGCCCCGAAATATCACCCAGTTTACTGATCCTGTTATGAAGCAGTGCTCCAGACACTTTTAAATGAATAAAGTGATTTTATTAATAATGATAATTGTACAGAAGAGTTTCTAGATGAAAGTTCGCATTCAACTGATTTTGATATGTATGTTCAAACATAATTAATTTTTCTAGTGATAATGTATTTTGAAAAATTTATAAAATATATTAATATACAAAGAGATATATATACAAAATTTATAGGTTGATTTCTATACTAGTTCTTAACCTGTATATTTAAAATGCCCTGGAAAACCGTACTATGAAAGTCACACAAGCCGATAAAAATAGGGCCAATTTTACCCATTGTCAATTTTTTTTATTTTTCATATAATTGTTGAATTTTACATTATATTGTCTTCTATATACCTTCATATACTGTAAAAATAAATATGATCTAAAAAGTAAAAAGTAATATGCTTTTTCAAGAATATTATTTATTGTAACATGTAATTTGAGAAGAAAATGTATGTTCCAACGCATTTACTTTTTTTAATGATAATATATTTTGGAAAATTTCTAAAACATATCTATATATCAAGAAAAATATCTGCAAAATATATTAGCAGTTTTTCATACTAATACATTCATTAGAAAAATTTAATTTGAGTGTAAATGAAATGCGGTCTCGTAAACCGCACCTCCCCAGTTAAGTCCTACAATTTCACATCCTCAGTTAAGGGTTAAAAAGGATTTAATTGACGTAAATAATATTTTATTTTGTTTAAATCAATAAATGTACTTCTGAAAATATCATTAAGATGAAATTTTATACAGTATTTGGTCTGAAGAATCATATTTAGTGAAATATTCTTAGCATTCCAACATTGAAATAAAAATTTTTATATTCTATGACCGAACTTTACCGTTGCATGAAGTCTTTAAAATCTCTATTTTAAGAAAATTAACAATTACGCATCTCTAGATTGATCAGCCTTGGGGAACTTCTGAACGCTGATTGGCTATGTTCTTTGAGACGGTCAATAAAGTGATCTAAAATTGCGTGTTTTTATATGATAGTAATATTCAAATTTTCATTTTTCACTCAGTTTTAGTCGCAATAGTATGGATCTTTTACTACTAAAAATGTTAGTATTTCAAGAATATTTTATTACTTACTGTTTTATAACGTATATTATATGTAAATATTTATAGAAGTTTCATATAAACTATTTTTTCTTGCAGTTATCTTTCTAGAAAATATCATACTTCATGTTTATTTCATTTTTTATAGAGACGTGCTGAAAATTAAAATTTTCTATGCTTAGTTTGAAGTAAGAATTAATTAAATATTTTGATCTGAGTTTAAATAAATAAAATTTCATTTTCCAGAACTCGTTACGAGTGCATGTACAAAATTAGATTTTGTCAACGTGTTGCAAAAACCAATGTTTCCCATGCATTGGTGCAAATTAAATTTTATTTATATTTTATGTGAAATAAATTGTAATATAAGCTTTTCAGAAATCAATTAAAAATAAAAGAACTCATTTTATATGTATATATTTTTTTAATACATACATATATATTTTTATAATTTTAAGATATATATTTTTAGAATTTTTATTATATATACATATTATATATATTTTTAATTTTAAGATAATGAAGTTAATGTGGAAATTTTCAAAAGTTATCTCTGAAAAACAGCAAAATTTCACTTACATTTCAATTTATTAAAAGTCTAATAAAAAATTCAAAAAATCACTTCAAGTTGTACATTTTTACCTTCCAAATTATATGTGATCCAAGTTTGGTATCTCTAGGTCAAGCGCTGTAATCTGTAAAGTGCCAACACCCACCTCAACACATAATCTAATTATATATTTATTATTTTTTACTATATATTTATTATTTATTATTACATTTATATATTTATTATATTTATTATTGTACTAGAATAATAAATATTTTTCAACTTTGCATTTCAACTCTAATAATAATTTTTACTCCTTATCTCTTTTATGATATTTTTAATCTTTTACTTTAAACAATTAACTGTTCCGATCTCTTCGGAAAATGCGTACCTAAATTGTCATAAACATATTATATATATGAACCCTTTCTAGGGCCGTGGGAAGTATGCTTTCCACCAAATTTATCAATCTTTGTATGAAATTATGTAGGTTGGCATAAGTTCTGACAAATTTTATTAGTAAGTCAGAAACTTAGATGCTTCAGTTCTTTATCTCAGATAAAATGATGTGTCTTGATTTGTTAATTAATTATTAATTAACCAAATTAATTAATGAATCAAATTAAATTTATCTAATAAGCTAAACGAATCCCTTTTCTTATTCTAATTTCAAGCCTAACAATATTTTAACACACACACACACACACACACACACACACACACACACACACACACACACACACACACACACACACACACACACACACACACACACACACACAATTAATTATAAATATAATAATTTTGATAGAATAAACTCGCCATAGTGGAAAATGATGTACTTCTTCCATGACAAGTATACTCGTCAAAAACAGATAACCGGTTAGTTATTTTTTTTAGTTAGTTTAGATAGTTTTTTTATAAATGGATGTATTTTATTTATCAAAACAAAAGAATAAAATCATAAGGTTTCAAAGAGAAATACTGAATCTAAACTTGAAATTTAGTCATATTTATAATTTATTTTATTTTTCAATAAATATTCATAATTTTTCTATTTATGACTACATTGAGTTTTAATTCTTTTGTAATAGTACTTGAATTTTCAATGAAAAATATATTATTTAATGTTTTTTACTTCACTAATAAAGAGACATTGAAAATATTTTTATTTTTATTGTCTTCTACTTTTTAGTTCTTAATGTATTTCGTAAAATGTAGTTACAAATATTGCGGAATTTAAACGTTAATGTTTCCCAAATTAATTTCTAGATGGAACCCATACTATAAAATCCATTTTTAGTTAAATACACATAAATTGATAATTAATAGTTTTAAAATCATAAAAATATTTTATCATCATCGAAATTCACAAACAATTCAAATTTTCAGACGTCTAATGTGTGAGAAAGAAAGGGTAAAATCGATTCCAAAATTTTTTCTTACAAATATGAAATACGCAAAGTTAAACAAAAGAGTAAATTAAAAAAAAAATATTGAAATGAAAATAAGAAAAGTCGCATTCTGCCGATATGGAGATTAAACCAAATCTTTTAAACAATTAAATATTGAAAGTAATAAAAATATTTTGATACTGATTATTTACAGTTCCAAAATTCGTTTTAAACAGGGAAGAAACTTCTTCCTAATGATTAGTATTTTGGAAAAACATGAGTTAAATACAGTTTAAACTAACTGTAAACATATTTAGCATTATAACATTTTAAACATTTAGAAGCTGAAAACAAAGAGGAAAATTTATTTCTGTTTACTCTAATATAGAATCGTTGAAGTGAATGAAAAACCCTTTTGCTGCTTTAATTCGTCCGTAAACTGCTTTACAGCCTCTTAAATATTCGAAACCCATCCAAGTTTCATTTCCTATTTAGCCACAGTGGACTAATTTTAATGTGACAGTTCAACCGGTATAAAGATGGTTAAATTAGATTTTACAAATTCATTCTTAGTTTCATTATCGTAGGAGAAGGAGAATTTTGGTACAACTAATTCTTGTTCCAAACAGAGTGAATTTTCCAGTACTGCTCGATTTCCACTGACGTTAATATTTTCTGTAAGATCTTGTGTAACTTAATCGCATATAGATTAGACTATATAGAATGTAAAGAGAAATTTCATTCTTATATATATGAAAACATATATTAGCAGTTGCATAGCCAAATAGAAGAAACTTTTGAAATTGTTAACCGATATATTTCACTATGGGAGACATTTTATATACAAGACACGATGATAAAATTTACGTTCATTTACATCGGGATACAAGTGCAAAAGAGAGGGAAATATGTCCCTTCAGTGATTTTACTATGAGATTTTGATAGGGATTTCTTTGACACGTGTAAACTTAGGGAAAGGAATCTTAGGTAACTCTAAAAGAATGTTGTCAGCATTAATGATTTTTTCCCCTTCCCTCGGGAAGCGAGAAAATGCTAAACCCAGCTATTTTATAGAGCGCGTGTAGAATTAATTAAATAAAAAGTTTGAACTGTATCAGTGAATAAGAGTCCGTTTTAGAATGAAAATATGGGTTAAATTAAGATAAGAATTAGGAAATTAATTAAGACTTTAGATTAAAAGACATCATTACACACACACACACACACACACACACACACACATATACAAAAATATAAGGTAATAAGTGGATAAAATAAAAATATAACAATGTAATTAATGCAAATTAAAATCAAAGATGAACCGGAAAAAGTACTTAAAATATATTGTTACGAACCTGTGAGGCGGCTTCCCAGCATAGTCAGTTCCATAGGAGGTCCCAGAGCTTGGCGACAAACTTAGCGACCTGGCGACGAATTTGGCGACTTTGGCGCCAAAATGGATTATACCCGAAACATCGAGAATTTTCCCGACCCGTCCAGTAGGAACGGAGATACGCCTCGAACGTTCCTGATTGGTTGAGAGGCTTCTATCCCCGCCTCCTAAGACCTATAAAAGGAGCTGCAGCTGCCGGGGAGCGACGGGGAATTGAATCGTGAGTTGGAGTTGTGGACCAGTGGAGTCGAAGAGTAGTCGGAAGCGACGGTGAAGAACTCGACCTCCAGGGACTAGCGGAGCAGCGACGGAGTAGAGCTGCTGTGCATACTGTGGTACGCTGCTGTGTATGCTGCACGTCTCGGCTGAAGATAATCGTCTTCTGTGCTGTATATAGTTGTCGTTTTTGTGCTGTCCTGTGTGTCTTCGTGTAAATAAACGTCGTTGTTTCATTTTCTACTGCCACTTGCTGATTGAGTGTTTTCCACACTATATAACTCCCACTATCCAAACGAATCCCGGAAATTTCGTAACAATATGAAAAGAAGGGGGAAAAGACAAGCAAACAAACAACTGCCAATTGCATGCGAAAAATATTAGAATTCTTTTTGTAATTTTATATTAATTTCATCCCTCGGTGAGCGATTAATGTGTTGATTGGTGTTTCACCTTATGCTTTGCATTATATTTTCAACAAACTTAATATATAGTATGATTTTTATTTATAAAATCTGTAAAAAACTGACGATGGTAAAAACATTTCCTAATTTCTAGTTTGAAACATCATTCTCATGATGCTGTTGCCGACTTGATTCTTCGACCTAGTTTCAGATTGACTTAATTGCATTAGCCGCTGTATTCCGTAGAAAGAATCCCCATCAATTCATACGATTATTTTATAACAATTTATTGTAGTACGAATTCCTTGCCAATTCCACCTCAACCTAACGATCTGTGGAGATGAGGGCCCATCAGACATCGGTCAATTCATAGATTCTGTCATAGCATCTCTTGAGTGAAGTTCAGAATGAGCTGTGGGTACGCTGATAGATTGCCATACATTATGGTTAGACGGATTATCGACTTTTGCACATGTGTCCAAACGATGTCACACAGAACACTGTTTCATAACACCATGCCTACAACCGTCCGCATGGCTTTATATATTAATGCCTATATATATTATGGATATTGAGCATTTAAAATGCATATAGGAACGCTACATACACACACTTACATTATAGATTTTCTAATTATAAGGTCTAGAAAGTGCAGAAGAAAATATTTAAAGGACTGTGTTGATGGCAGTAATTGCATTGGGATAAAAGAAAATGTATAGCTTGTGAAATTATAAAATCAAAACAAACAAACAAGGACAGAAAAATTTATGACTCACCCCGATTTTTACAATAAAAACAGAACAGAGAAGAACATAGAAATACAACTAGAAAATCGATATTAATTTTAAAATCAAAATAAAGAGTCATAGTAATCAAAGAGATATAAAGGATATTAATAATAGTATAATGCTGAAACGTATTTGAAAAAAAAATATTTAGATAACAGTAAGAAGAAACATTATTAAAATCACACATACACACACACACACACACACACACACATGCAATAATAAGTTTTTTTTTTATAAACCTATTGTTAAAGAACATTAAAAAAAATTTTCTTTAAAATAATAATAATAAAAGTTTGCTTGATCTCTTTGTCGTATCCCTTATGTCTGAGCAGATCAAGAGGTACTGAGCTGTAACTATTACTCAGTTTACATTCCCAATTCTGGGGTCTATAAAGAACAAATTCTAAATTCTTCTGAGGAGGCTTCTCGATTCTATTACTTAGTGTTTCTTTTGAAGAAAACAAAAAGTTAGGCTATTGAAGAATTTAACTTTTTGTTTTGTAAAGAAGAAAAGACTGTTTATGTTTTTGTTTTGAAGAATGAAATGTGCTATTTCACAAATAATTATGAACAGGTTGTTGGAAGAAACTTTACTAAATCATTAAAAAAAGTCTCATTGGATGATGATTATTTGAACAAATAAGCTTTGAAGTATTATGTTCAAATATTTTTTTCCAGTCATTGTTTACAAAGAAATTATAACCAAAGTATGAGCAATTGAATGACTCTGTATATTTTAAAATCCGTAAAAAAAAGTTTAAGAAAAACCAAGCATACTTTTTTGTTATTTAGACAAGTAAATTCTATTTTAATCGTTAGTAAGTGACCAAAATTCATCGAAAAATGTATCGTTTTTTTTTTAGTTATTTCGGCAAACCGTATCTTGTCAATGTTTCATAAAAATTATACAAATGTTACCTTTTTCAATATGATTGGTCGAGATATCCATGTTTCACCAAAAACCATAGAGAGGAACTCAAAAGTTGCGGTTTTACTACAAATAATAATGATCGGTTTTTTTTTCATCATTCATCAGTTCCCAGCACGTTTTCGGTAGTTTTCACTTCCTTGACAATTACGTTCCCATCGTTATTTATCATCTTACTACTCAAGGTGATGGCTACAAGGCCAGCTGGATAATTCTGAGTCAGATTGGGCCCCGGTCTCGCAAATCGTTTCTTCGATGAAGATAGCTCAGCGGAAGGGCCAGGTAATTGATCTTCCCCTAAATAACCTTTAGCATTTGCTGTCATAAGGAATGAAATATTGAATATATTTTATGATCTTCTCAGACTTGATCACAGTGCTGTCGTTGGTGAGTTTTCACATTTCTTTTCTCAAATTTATCAAAGTAAGTTATATGGATCCATGTGCAGTTTTATATTTTGATATAATATTATTATAATGCTTAATTATACGCCCAACAGTAAAGCAATTTTGGTTCATTAATGTATTTTTTGGAATTTTAAGATTAGTTTTAAGTAGATTAATAATTAATTAAATAATTTATTTACTTCAAAGTACGGAAAATTTTTAATAAAAAGTTTTTACAAAACAATAGCTGTTTTCTAAAATAATTAATTTTAATTAGATATGTAAATACACCTTAAATTAAAAAAATATCTTTTTGTATTTCTTATAGTGATTATAGTTGACAGAATAATAAAAAATAAAGGTATATAGAAATGATAATAAAGAGAGATGATAAAAAAAATGATATTTTTGTATATTCTTTTTGTTTTGGATTATTTTCAAAATTAAAATTAAATCTTAGTATAACATTTTGTTTGAATTATTTTCAAAAGTAAAATTAAATCTCTGTATTTCTTTTTGTTTTGAATTATTTTCAAAAGTAAAATTAAATCTCTGTATATTCTTTTGTTTTGGATTATTTTCAAAAGTAAAACTAACTCTTTGGGAATATCCCTTTGCTTTGGATTACTATTACAAATAAAATTAAATATATGCGATAGTTCGATAATTTTCGCAATTAAAATTTTAATCAACTAAAAATTTTTAAAAGGGCAAAACTTTTACATAAATACTGCTTTTTTGTTAGTTATATATTTATTTTATTGTATTTGATAATAGAATGGTCGATAAAAATATGGATATTTTTTTCGGAATAGTTTATTTTACGATTTTGATTGATTATTTGATTGGCGCTTATAGTATATAAACAAAAACAAACAAGCAAAGACGAATGTGTGGAAAAAATGACAGCTCATTACTATCTGGTATTGTTTTGTGGCAATGAAATGAAAATACATTGATTACAATATGTCAATATATAACACGGAGTTTCATTTGAAAATTCATAAAAGAAATAAGCAGCATTTTTATTGAACATTTTAATAGTACATAATAATAATATTTGTAAAGACGTTTACGAAATTTTGAATTACAATTCTTCAGGCTCTGCACTATGTGGTATGCAGTTGATTTAAAAAATGGGCTAATGAATTTAAATCCAAACTTTATAATCAAGTTACAAGGACTTTCAATACATATTCCTACGAGTTTCACATCAAATATTGTTTTACAAAGAAACATATGAATAGAAAAAAGTGCTAAACTATATTAACATAATCATAAAATGATGTACATATTATGGTTGTACATATAGTGATCCATCCATGTTTTTTCTTAATACAAATAATTTTTTATACAGTCGATATACCGGAAATATCTGATTAGCAAAACGTTTCTTTTAACTCCAAATTTTGGGTAAAATTAATTTCAAGTTTTCAAATAGAGCCTTTTAAGTCCTGTAGTTGACATATGAAGCTTTTAAAATTTTACCATCTTCCTTAAGCTGTTAAATGTCACGAATCTTTCATATACACGAGAAGAATTAAAATTTTGCTTTCGCGCTTCTTTATTATATGTTATTTTTCTATTATTTTCATAAATCTTCTGTAGAAGTCTTTTTCTTTCCACTGTTGACAACGTGCAGTGGAGACCGGGGACAAGTTGACAAGATAAAGAATGTCTTACCTTATGTTAATATTCACTTCTTTACGAATTTTCTAGCGTTTACTAATAACTCGCTAAGTCATATTTTACTTATTTTGTAACTAACATCATTTTCATTGTTTGTTAAATCATATTCGAGTATTTTGTTTAAAGTGTATTCATTTTCAAATTTCCAAACATAAGATCTCATATACTTGAAGAGAATATAGTTATTCTTTGTTAAACATGTCTACATTAGACAATGCGCTTTTCATTATTAATATTTACTTGTATCGCATTCTTGTTAATCCTATTTGCAAAAACTACACATGATAGCACGAGGAATGCTCACGTCGTGGAGGCAAATTTGTATTTGATTTGTGAAATGACAAACAAAAAAGAATGTTTTGATTTATATGAATTGATTATGAATTAGAGTTTAAGAACAATGATTCTCCATAACATGAAATTGCAGAAAAAATACGGAGAACTGCTTAATTAATTAGTGTTCTATTCTCATATTTTCTAAGAATAAAAATACACTCGGCATTTATTCGGATTGTTATCTTGCTAGTACCAGAAAAAATACGGAGAACTGCTTAATTAATTAGTATTCTATTCTCATATCTTTTACGAATAAAAATATACTCGGCTTTTATTCGGATTGTTATCTTACCAATATCACGATGGGATAATATTTTTGTATTATATTTTTAAAATACTAAAACAATAGTGATAACATGAAAATTAAAAAAGTTATCCATATACTAGCTGCAATACAATAGAAGAAGAAAATAATTACCTCCAAAACAGAGTTTATTAAAAATTCTCGGGTCTCCTTTATTTTTATTTTTCTTATAAATTATAAGCTGTATTTCTTATAAATTAAAATAATAAATTATAAATTATTTGCTGGGTTAAACTTGCTTAATATTTTAATATGTACTACATTACATTAAATGTGTAACAAAATGCAAAAACATTAGTAATTTTTTTTCGGTGTAAGCTTTTTCTGCGAAAATTTCAATTATGCATTCAATAAATTAAAGTAATAATCTTTAGAAAGAATAATTGAATTGCCAATTATTGATATAACTGTATTTGCATATAAATTTTTATAATATGCTATCGTGCAGGAATAGTGACAGATTAATTTTTTCGCGTTAGAGTTGTATAAAATTGATTGTTGTCCAGTTAACGTGGTTAAGCTCTCTTATAAAATGTAGGCTTAAAAATTAGGCTTAAGTTTCACCCTCAAGGCTTAAATTGGTTATAACCTACTGATATAATTATGATGAACCCACAGAGTGTCTTTCTTAAGATAAATTTAAGGAATAAGTTTAAAAATATTTGCCGATATATGAATCCCCCCGTCCTCCCACTTTCATACATGTGGTCACTTTGAGTATACATGAAAAACTTGTGAAAATAATTAAAACAAATCCTTTTTTACGTTCCCCCTATGTCCTTATTGATTGTTTTAGCCCCTTTAAAAATTTCTCCTTAGTCCTGGCGTTTTTCATGCTACAGGCATCTTTCCACTTATATTTAGGCTTTATTCTCCTTCCTAGTATAAAAAGTCTTCAGAGAGAAATATATACAATGTACAAAAAAATTTCAGACTTGAGTTTTTGAATATTCTGAACGTTTCAGAACTCCCAGAGTCCAAAGAACGCGTTTTTGGAATTATGTCTTTCTGTCTCTCTTGAGCTGCCTACCTATCTGTATTGAGCTAGACGAATGAAATTTAGTATGTAATCTCAATTTCCCTCAAGATCCCATGAAATTTTAAACGAGATACGTTTAGATTATGTCTTTCTGACTAGCTAACCGAATATGATACGATAACTGCAATAATAAAGAGAGCTAGATAGATGAAATTTGATGCACATATTTAACTTATAAAGAATAGATACCTATCAAATGTGGAATGAAATGAGTCAAGGGTTAAAAGTCTGTCAATCTGTACTATCACAAACATGTAAACGCGATAATACAAAAATACAATGACTTAAATATATGAAATTTGACATGTGATTTTGTAACTATAATTATAATTCTGTGTCAAATTTTAATTTCAATCGATTAGAAAACAGAAGTTCAAAATACACATGCGATGTTCTGTTGTTTGTTTATTATCCGCATTCTTAAGATTAATCGCCAAAAAAGTCACCAAAGATCGCACGCTAATGGACTGTTCTGTGATTATCATTCTCTAAAAATATATGGCGGATAGTATTCAAATGCATTTATTGCTATGTATAAGAGAAAGTTTAGGATACATCACTCCCGCGTTTTTTTGTAGATTATATTAAAGAAAAGAAATTACTGACATTTGAAATTTTTTCATCTTAACCACAGCTGCGAAAGTTGAATGTTAAAAACTACTTAGCTCTCATGTGAGAGCTGCTAATATATATATATATAAGTGTGTGTGTGTGTGTGTAATGATATTAATTTAAATCTTAATTGATTTCATAATTTTTTTCTTAACTACATTTTTAAATGTTCCCTTATTCCCTGATCCAATTCCCACTTTTTATTTAATTATTTCTAACACGAGCTTAACAAAATTTCTGACTCTATGGTTCCCACGCAAGGAACGAAGGGATAAAAAAATCTTTAACACTTCTACATAACTTTCAAAGATACCTAAGATTCCCTTGCGTAAGTTGACATGTGGTGAAAACATCCCTATGAAAATGTCATGGTAAAAATCACTGAAGGGAAAAATTCCAGACTTTTTGCTGAACAGAACGTAGCAGAGATAAGGCACAGAACAACAGTATCAACTATGTACGAAATTCATACCACCATTTTATTAGAATTTTCTGACACAAAAAGGAGTAATACATCCGCTTCTTTTAACAGAATGAATAAAATTGCTTAACTATGAGTTTTCGAAATATTTTTTGGGGGGTTTAGTTAAGATTAGTTTTTTTATTTAAATGATTTAATATAAATCTAAATCTTAGTAGTTAATTTAAAGCTTAGAAATAAATTTAATTGTAAAAAGAGATAATATGTTTTTTTTTGTTCTCGTATGCTTTTAATTATGCTGTGGTTTCAATTTGAATCTAAAATATTATTGGCTTTTTTTCTGAGTAATTATAAAAAAAAAAAATTCATTTTTGTTTAGTTCTTGCAACTTCGCAATTGTTGCAATTTAAAAATAAAAATAAATGGATTTTATTATTTTTAAAGCAATTATTAAAACATTTTTTTGCCATTCTCATTAAATATTTAATTTTGTTTAATATTCTGAGATAGAAATTGTAGAATTTCGTGAGTTTTTTAAATTAAAAATTCTAAAATGAAAAGAGAAAAAAATTATATTATGTAAGCAAGTTTAGTCCTTTTTTTTACAACTGTTGAAATATTTATAGAATTTTTACTAAAATATTTGATGAAAAATTGAAATTTAAAAAATATATTTACTGAAAATCTTTACGGATTCAGGGAAAATTTTTATAAAGATTTAAAGGAGAATAAGTCTACTATTTTCTCTAAAAAATATATGAAGACATTTGTTCCTTACAGTCTACTACAAAAACTTTCGAAAGAATTCAAATAATTTTGGGAGTGTCTGTACATTATGAGAGAAAAATGTTTCTTCTGAGCAAAATTAACTTTACAGGCTATCAAAAAATTTAACTGCAAGAATTTAAGATTTTTATCTAAAAATAAAAGTTAACTTAATTTACACATGGAGTTAATTTATTTCCTTACCACATTTTATAAGACATGCAAGGATCATGATGGGGTGAAGGTTTATAACGGTAAATAATCATTATCGTGTGCTTGTTTTTCTCCCTCCTGTAGTGACCTTCTAGAAGAGTAGAACTGTAAAAATAAAATTATGAGTATCTCAATTTAAATGTCAAGGTGAAGTAAGAATGATAAAATATATTCTTAATATAGATGGTTTAGATAATACATGCGCATTTTAACAACGACTGTCAGCGACGAAAATTCCAAATTAATATAAAATTATAAGCAATTGAGTTAAATATTTTTGTATATTCAACAGATATGAAATCATCACTATTTTAATTTTAGTGAATTTATAAAAATTTCTTCCTTTAAAAGAACAAATTTCACTTCCTTATTACGCACTTATTTTGGAATAGAACAAGAAGTATATTTTGCAACAGTGTACTTTTATAAAAACACCTAATAATATTTTGCATATCTGACAAGATATTAATTAAAATGACTACATATTTTGGATGGTACGAAAAGCCCAGTATTCTATTTTATCTGGAATTTAGACGAGATTTAATAAAGCATTTATATAAAAAGGTAGCAAAACCTTTATTTTTAGAGAACCGCTTATTACTTAAAAAAATCTAGTATGAATCTCATGAAAAATGATTATATACGATAGTTTCTTAACAAATTTCGTTTTAGATTCTTTACGCTGGATTCTTCATTTCTTTCTGGTGTAGAATGTCCCGAATTGAAGTGAAAAAAAATCTGGCTAAATTATATTAACCCACCTCCCCCATCTCCAACATACTATTTTAATAAATAACAAGAATTTAAATAGTAAAAACGTAAAAACCACTTATAAGGTAATTATTTACAAAGTTTATTATGAATTGATGTCAGTTGTGTATAAAAACTACACAAAATTATTATCTTAAAAAATATTCTATTGTAAAGTATTCTGAATAAATTTTTACAAGTAGAACAAATTAGATTTTATATTTACTGACGTTTAACCTTATTTTAAGGCTAATGCCTTAAAATTAGATAATATGAAATTTTATTGGATCTTGAGAGTTTATAGAATTATATAGTAAAATTGTAAGTAATTCATGGAATCAATTGGCGCTGCAATTGTGTCAAATCCAAAAAAATTGCAGAAAACCGGTCATATATTACCATAAAAATTATTTTGGCCGATTTAAAAAATATGTTCTACATATAGAACTAGGGTTTAGTTAATAGCCTTGGTTGACCAGCTAATTCCCTACGGTTATGGGCCATTGAAATCAATTAAATCTCTTATGAATAACTTGATGCTCATGAATCTATCAAAAATACTTTTAAGCCTTATATTGTGATAGTTAATAGTCTTACACCTATTTTGTTCAATGGGCACATGAGCCTGGCCTACTGGCCTTAGACCTCTGATATTATAGTGCCTTAAAATGTAACAGTCAAGACAATCAATATAATCAGTTTCAAATCTCACTTTGTCTTTTGCTGCAATGCAATATCCATTTTTGATTCCATTTTGACCAATTTTTGATTAATCTAAAACTGTCCTGATAATTATCAAAATCTTTCATCCTGAGCTTTCAATTATAGAAGGAAAGCACGCTATTAAGCATTTGATGAAACAATTAAAGTGGGTTGAATTTCATTGTAACAACGAAAATCTTCGCAAAAAAATGTTTTTAAAAATTTTCAACGTTTAGAAAAAATTGCTTCACAACTAAATTGGTATCATTAAAAAGACAATTTTTTAAAATATTAAAATGACATAAAAAGTAATTATGTACAAAAATATTTTCTTATTTTATACTGAAAAAAGACGAAACTCGTCTACTTTTAAAATTAACCATAGTTATAATTAAAATTTTATGGAAAAAAATTGCTCCATGGAGCGAATTTCACCTTCCAAATTATATCTAAGTCAAATTTGGTTGTAACTTTATGATTAGTAAAGATAAGCAGTAGATTTCTGAGTTAACAGATTTGAAAATTTATATTTTTGCAAAAATATAGGTCGATTACTTTTAAATTTTGCTCTAAAACATATTTTATTATTTGTGATTGACATTTTTGACAACATTTTGACTAAGGAAGACCATAAATCAAGAGTTTACTGTATTTTGAAATAAAGATGAAAAAAATATTGAAATCTATACTGGCGGTGTTTACAAATCTGCGATTGTATTTCTGCTTCTTTCAGAATTTCGATATATTTTTCCTAGCTGCTCATTTTAAAAGATTTATAAAGCTTTCCCGCATTTTTTTAAAATTCTATTTTCTTCTTTCAAAAGTTTATTATGCATAAAATAAAATTATATTTTCGTTACTAAATTTACGCATGGTAATCGGATTTGTGACGAACTTGATTATATAAAAATGCTAATACAATTTTTAAAAGAAAAGACATTTCTCACTGCCTATTTATTTAGAAGTTAAAAATATCAAAATTATCTCTGTTATTTCTTGCTTTATTTTGTAGCTTAAAACAAATATTAGATCGGTGCTATAATCTTTTAATCCTTCGTTCTATTTTAAAGTAGATTAAATAAGCACGCGATCTTTAATTACTAAGGAAAATATTTATTTGTAATCAAGTTCTTATCGTCCTAAAAATTAAATTTCTAAAAAAAAAAAAATTCCTACTATCTATAAAATATACTACACATTAAAAAAAAGTGCCTAGATTAGCAAAGACGAGAAAAAAAATAATGCGATTATCTTATAAGAACCGCCATTCGAATAATCGACATTCATAACTATTTGAACTTTGAATATATATATTTATAAACGGTTTATAGCTCATTGAATGGTGCAGGAAGGAGATTTTATAACGGTGAGCCATTATTTTAAAAAGAAAAAAAGTAACACGTAAATCATATTAATTTCCGATTCAATTCGTTCCCTTACGGAGTGTGTCAAAGCTGTAATAGAAGATAGCAATGTTTGCTCTAATGTTACTTAATATAATATATCTGACAGACAGAGGTTTGTATTAACGAAGACATATCGTGATAAATAAGAAATATCATCTCTTTTGATGGTCAAAGTTAGGCTTGAGGACCTGGGTAGAATCTGAAACAATATAATATGAAGTCTTATCTATTTCCAACATATGATTTTTAGTTTAATGACATGAAAAGAGTATTAAATGCTTTTCACTTAATACTTAAAGCATTGGGAGTGGTCTTTACAAAGCCTTTTTGCATACTTTCTTAACAAACTTGTCACCTCAGAGAACGACTTGCATTGTATTGGCATACAATAGTTACGAAATATTAACTTTTTAACAGGACTTAGCAATTTTATTGAATTTATTGTGTCATCTTGGCATAGTTTTCGGCGATTAATCCCTAGCATGAATTAATAGCATCCGATAATCGAATATGTGTTTTAGAACACGTTTTTTTCAATCGATTGAAACCAAATTTTGACACAAAACTGTACTTATAATTGCAAAATTTCATACCAAATTCGACATGTTTAAGTCACCGCGTTTTTGAATTACCGCGTTTACAAGTTTCTCAACTTACATACCGACAGACTAAGTTGGATTTGGCTCGAAATTTGACAGGTGTTTACACTGCGGATGCTAAATCTGTATACCGAATTTTATTCATCTAGTTCTCTTCGTTTTCAAGTTATCGTGTAAATTTATATTCGAACAGCCAGACAGGCAAACTTCTTCCAGACAGATTTTACTCAAAATTTGGCACAAATCTGTAAATTTGGTGTAAAGATCGTATACCAAATTTCAATCATCTAGCTCAAAGCGTTTTTGTGATATTTTTGTCACAGACAAACATTTTCCAAAAATATGTTTATTGAACTCAGAGAGATCTGAAATGTAGAGATTCGTTAAAATCTCGGATTTGAATTTTTGACGAATATTATATTTTCTCTATAACATGTATACGAAAAAAAAAGGAATTGAGCATTATGCATTGAGTGTAAGGAATTTTGCATAATAATAATAATAATGAAAAAAATAACGATAATTTTTAAGTGGCAGGATGCAATATGATCTTTGATGCATATTTCTTTGTTTGCCGATTTATGTTGAAACGTTATTAATGATTCATTATTACATAAATGAAATAGACATAGAAATTTTCGTTAGCCATAGATGAGTTTTGCGGTGTTTTCCATGTCTTTATTTGATTCACAAGTGACCAAATGACCACCTGCTATTCGAATAAAATATTCGAGTTCATTCAAATTTCAAAAGTTGAGTTGCGTATGATAAATGGAAATTCAACATCATCCACGTGCTCCAAAGCTTAACGATAAAGTATTTCCCACACTTTAGGGTCACACTTCCTACCGTAAAAACAATCATTATTTTTGCACGTTCAAGGTTGATCATCAACCTCCAAAGCATTTTTCTTTCTCCGTGATCTTTGAACTCACGCTAAAGCTCCCATTAACGATTTTGGGGGATAAAACCGTTATAAAGAAAAACTTGTTTACTTCGCAAGTAGGTATATTAAGCAGCTTCCACAAATAGGTCATGATTTGTAAATCAGCATTGGATTTTCCTAGCCAAAATGCTTTCTATTTAAAGTGAATAGCAATTGTAAACTTATACCTAGTAAGATTTGATCAGAAAATTATTGAAATAAAAACAAGGACACGCAGAATGAATACAGCGTTATCTCTTCTTTTTTTAATGTAAATTGAGGTGGGAAATTAAACCACGTACATTAAAAGCTATATCGTTAAAAATTTAATGAGATTTTTTTTTATTTTATAACACGAGAAATAGATTTGATGACCAACACCTGCTCGGAATCACATTAATTTTGGAACGAAGCATTTTTACAGCATGATTCGTTACGAATCAGGTTTATGTCGTGATGTTAAAAAAAGATAATATTTTCATGTATTTTATTAAAGGCTAGAAAATGAAAAAAAGAAATCAAGAAAAATTAAGAAATAAAGGAAACAAAAATTAATAGAAAGATTATTAGTGTGTAAGTTTAAAAAAAATTAATTTTTTTAATCCTATTATGCAAATTAAAACAAAATGGTAGAGTATGAAGTACTAAGAAAAGTATACTTAATAAATCAGAATTTTATTGCATTTAAAATTTTCTAATTATTGCATAGAAATCTTCTATCGAAGAGTCCCGTGGTTTTCATTCACAAACTTGAATATTACAATACTATGGAGAATGTTTTGAGCGTTAGAAATGGAGGCGAGGACACAGTTTACAAATGTCCAGAAAGCATAATACATTTTACAGTACGAATGTCCAGAAAACATAAATAAACAACTGCAAGCACGTTATTATTTGGTTTTATACAAGTCAACTGAGAGTGCAAAAAATACTCTAAATGTTTACTGGCGAGATAGAGATTAGTATTTCTTTCACATGCATATACAATAGGAATATTAATACTTTAATTTTCTAAATTTTACATCTATTACACTAAAACTAGCTATTAAATACTTTTAAATTACAATAGGACACCACACATACTAAAAAGAATATTTCTCTTTAATATTTCAGAAGTTTTAGGAGAGGGAAATGTCTACTTTTTTCCGACCAATTACCCAAATAAAATTTTTATATTTAAATAAATGATGTAGCGGTTAGATAATTCTACTATCTTTTCTTTTGATACAATAGATGGCGTACCTTATTAACATCAAGGAATATTTCTCATGATCCTTCTTGGGGTTCATTATTAGATTGTATTTTAAGTGAATGGCGTGCATTTTCGTGTTGGTGTTTATTTTATCTTGTGAAATGCGGAACTCAGAAAATAATTATATAATTGTTTCTGAAACTTGTCTTTTATTTTTATCTACCTCATAATGAAGTTATAAAGAGTCTCGTCCCTTTACAATGATGAGATTAAAAAATATATTCCGCCTTAAACGGAAAAGAATACTCAATAATGTGATAGTAAAATAATTACAACAAGAAAAAAAAACCACAGTTAAATTCAGTATAAATTTCTGACGTAATAAAATTAATACAGTTTTATCTTGCGAATTTATAAAACTTTCATCTGGAGTAAGACCAAAAATGTAAACATCAGTACGTCGAGGAGTACTTATAGAATACTAAGATGAAGAATACTAAGCCACATTAATTACGATGTATTTTATAAAAAAAATAAATCGTTAACAAATTTGCGCATTTATGTTACAATTTGAAAAATAATTCAGCCTTAATTTGTAATTAATTAAAAAAATAACCAGGGAAATTAATCATACTTTTAGACAAGAAAAAATAATTAAACTATTTGCTATTTTTCTATAATTAAGACTTATGTTTCAGGATTCAGACGAAAATGTTCAAGCTTTTAGAAAGAAATCACTTTCTATTCATGTGTCTCATGTCCTTTGTTATATATTCTGCTCATGGTCAAGATTACCAACAACATGGAAATTCCTTCCCAAATAATAACAAAACTGGAAATGACATTGGACAAAATGCTGCTTCATTGTTTGGTTCGAGAGTTAGCACCAAGTCAATGAATCAGGACTTAAGTGAAGATATTTCTGAAAGAAATGAAGACAGAAATAACATTTATGGAAATAATATGGAATATGGTTCTCAGATGACTACATTCAAACAAAATAAGGAAACCAATTCTAACATTCCTTTCTCTCGCAACTTTACCAGAAAAAAAGTTAAAAGGATACAAAAAAAGAAGATTCCCTTACCCAATATACCCAAAAATGTTTCCAGTTCTTGGCACAATTTTGATGGTCCGTTACGTAGCATAGAGATCTCCAGTATTAACACAGTTGGTGCTAACACACAACTAAAAGAATATTCAGAAATTAACGAAAATAACAATCTTCAACTCTTTCCGAAAAACTTAGGAAATAACCAAGGGGCACTCAGTTCTGCAAATAGAGTATCGGAAAGTCTTTACGAAACTGAAGGAAACAGAGCTACAGATTTAAAAGGAAATTCATCAAGTAATTCTCCTTTTAATTCAAATATTAATGATCCCGTCGGACGCTCTGGAAAGGAAGCACCCATTCCTTGCTCTTGCTTCTGGAGTAAAGAGAAATGTGGCTGCAACTGCAACGATTCCTTGATTTACGATGATTTTCAAGTAAGTTTTTTTTTTATGATCTCAATATTTCTGCTTAATTAAAGACACTAAATATTATTGCATCCAAATGTTTAATTGTGTAATCACTAATTTAAAATTTTAACTTTATTGCAGTATATATACTCAGTAGAGTATCAATTACTTATCGCATTAATGAAAATGATATGAAAAGCGATTTTATATATTGTAACAGATACACATTTTTTTTTTATTTGTATGTAAATTGTACAAACTGTACTGTCTAGAAAAACTGGTCTAACATCGTATATTTTTATAAAGTAATAATATTTAAAATTTCATTACTCAAACAGTTTTAATCTCAAAAGAATGGACTTTTTTCCCCTTTAAGATGTAAGCGTCTCAAGAATGTTTTATTTAATATGATTCATAAGATCAAGGGTCTGTATAAAAATTTAAAATTTATAATTCATCGGAACATGTAATGACTCTAACTACATAATATATAATTCTTTATCACAATTTGACTGCTTTTCCTATTAGATATATGAATTTGTTATAAACGATTTAAAAAACTACTGTTGGGCCCCGTTTAGACCGGGTATCTAATATATAAATAAACCATGTTTACTTAAATAATACAGAATTATTTAATTAATAATACAGATAGTTTAAAAGATCACAGAAGAGTTTTTCTTGCAATTATATTTTTGTATAGTGATTATTTGTAACTCTCCTGTTGAGATTAGTAACATTATTTTCTAAGGCTTTTAAGAAGTCCAAGCTATTTTAAGAATTAATAAAAATGAATGAAATTATAAAAGAGGCTTTGTTCGAAAAAGGATGAAAATGAAACCTGGATTTTCTTTATCTGAAAAACATAATTTAGTAGTAGTTTACTTTATAATTTAAACCATTATATCTCTACAATGCGCTATGTAGGATAGAAAATTGAGTGCAGATGTAACAAATTTTTATTGTATTACAACCATATATAAGGCCACATGTTTCTGCAGTGTTAAGGATCATTTTTGATGGTATGCCAGAATATGAATATTCGAATATTTGCTTAATGCTGTGAGAATGTATGGTTTTTAGATTCACACTATACTTATTTAACATACATTAACACGCGTTAAACATTTGTAAGCTATTATATTAATTAGGGTCTTATTTTATGTAATTCATAGCACCTGAAACAGCAGAACTATCTGTCGATTATAAAAATTAATAAAAATGTAAACTATGTACACTGTGTTATTAAACACCATATAAATTAAATTGTACACCATGTTATTAAACACCATATAAATTAAATTGTACACCATGTTATTAAACACCATATAAATTAAATTGTACACCATGTTATTAGGCCATAGAAGATCTTGTGACAAGAATCCGGATTCCATTCCAGTCCTCTCCAGTGTGAAAAAAGACTTTTCTGTTTATTTTCAAGTCTATTAGCGTGTGAATTTTATAATTTCTACGAATTTTTGTGTCGCCCGGTAAATGTTGGGGGTATAAATAGACTTGGGACATATACGTTTTAAATACTTGAATTTTTACTTTTGAATTTTTTTTTTTGAATTTTTACTTGAATTTTAAGATGGAACGCACTTTTTTACCGTTCCCAAAAATACCCTGCAAAATGACGTAATTAATATAATTCTTTTTGTATTTTGCAGGAACTTACCAAAACCTTCCGGCCATGCACGAATTTTTCTTTTGCAATCACTGGCGGGCAACACTTTTCATTACCTCCCAATCTTTTCACTCAAATTGGGAAAGCTCAGAACATCCACATGAAAATAACGAATGCAACGTTCGATTATCTGTTCGATGCCACTCCCTATACTTCCGCTTTCAAGGGAGTGTCATTTGAGAATGCAGCTTTGATCGAACTTCTAGGGGTTAGAGTTCGGCGGGGCTGGAACTGGACACCCCTGAAGTACCTGAACTCGTCATCGGGAGCAGGGGTGGAAATTAAACTGGAAGGTTGCGGCCTCAGGCGATTGTCATCGGATTTCGGCAGAGTGGCAGATGGGAAAGTCAGAACTGCCAGAATATCGGATAGCAGATTGGAGATGATTGGAAGCGGGGCTTTTTCAAGCTTTAATGATCTGACTCATTTTATGTTGCCAAGAAATCGTCTGAAATCTATTAAAAGAACTGATCTACCAATGGAACCATTGAATCTTGTAGAGATTGATCTCAGGTGAGTGGCAATCCTTTCTGCTTGGTTTGTAATCAATAAAATAAAGAATATCGAATAAATAATAAATTTAGGGTACTTAATATCGATACGGTTTATTTGGTAAAATAATATTAACGTTTATTATTATTATTATTTTTTTACTTACTTGTACAATACATTTTCCAATTAGGTTTAGAAAATATCTGCAGACTTTTGGAACATAGTTGGTATGATTTTAAAATTTAATACTTATCTTGTGTTATTCAAGATTATTAGGTTAAAGCCATAATTATAAAAATGAATGTAACTCTACTTGAAAAGCAAAATTTTATAGCCAAGGACGTGGGGAAACAAATTATTTGCTTTAGAATTTATTTAATATTTATAAATTCATTGACTGGGAATATGGGAAATGAACATTTTCAGTTTATTTCAATGAATATTATCAATTCATTGAACAGTTAACATTTCTTTAAAAATATCCCTGACAATAAGTAATGAAAACTAAACCAAATCATCCTTTGTATTTGATGTTATACTTTTACTTAAGACTGACATTAAACAGTTGATAGTAATTTCGGGAGTCAAAAATTCAAACATATAAGTTCTTACATTTCCGTAAAATACAATTTTTTTTTTTTTTTTTAGTTTAAAAGTACATTATTTTTCTTATTTCAGTCCTTTACATTTCTTGCTTATTTGTTGAATTAGTATAGGTGTTGAACATCATAGCTAGCAAAAATGTTAAAGAGATTCAAATCTTTAATTTGAGATACAAAAAAGCGCTAATGCTTTATTCTTTATTTTGTTTATCTTTATTTTGTCTTTAAAATGTATTCTTTATTAAAATACAGAGACAACGTACACAAGAGTACATAGTGCCCAAGAAGTAACTACATGCCAAATTTAGTAGACTTAAGCTCAACGTTTACTCTATAGAAGTTTTGAATGCTTTTTTTTTATCATACATATCGCAGGATGCAATTTCCAGCTTAAAAATTATTAAAATTTACTCTAGTATCTTTTTTTCTATCTCACTTCTGTACAGAAGATATGAAAGTTTGCATTTAATGAAACCTGACATTTTGAATATATATTTTAAAGAAGCTTTTTCTGTAAAAATTATTTCACATTTAGTGGATTAATGTGTTATTGGCCAATATATTAAATTTTGAGAAAAATCTTACTTTTTTCTAAAGTAAATTCTTTAAAACTTTATGCTTCTTATTTATATTGTTTGTTACTTATTTCGAAAAGAAATCTTAATCTAGAAGTTTCCATTTATGATTACTTCAGATTGACATAATGTATAACTGTTTTAGATCGCCAAAGGCTTTGAAAATATTTGGCACAAAATATTACTGGCCAGTTTAGAAATCTGCTGGATTAATTTAAAGTCAAACAGAGAGAAAGTGTTTTTAGAATCAAATACTATTAGTTATATAAACAAAATGGGTAACTAAGATGAAATAATGCACATTTTCATTTGTACTTAATAATGCAAAGCATAATAAATAAATAAGTAAAATAAGTCCAGAATGTCAGCCACGATAGTTCAAAGGTATAGATTTGTATGTTTATAAACATAGATATGCGCATAAATGATCTTTGTATAACGCAATTCTTGAGCTATACATAAAACGAAAGAACATAAATAATAAAATATAAATTGTAAATAAAATAATTCGTGCAAGATGTAAGTTTCAAATTATATGAGAACATAAGTAACATTTTACTCAAGAAATAATGCAGTAAGATAACGTGGCGAAATTATTTATTTTCTCTTATTTATTATTCACCATAAATGCAGCATAAACAAACAAAATTAATTCTAATGGAACAGAAAATGCAAGAAGTGTTATTCAAATAAATTATTAAATCAAATATGAACTTAACAGGAAAAATATGTCAATATTATATAAAGTTCTCAGGTATACCTCTTATTGTCGGATGAAGACGAAATGTAATACTTATATCACCCTGAACTTCCTTTCATTTCGCGTGCTTTCTGAGTTTCTCATAATGACATTCATATACTAGTTCACGCAAGAAACACAAGTCATTATATAAAATGATTCTCTTCTTATAAAGAGTATTTGATTTTTCACCTTATCGTAATTTGATTTGGAGTATCATCTCTTGCCCTGGAAGGAGTCATTGAATATTTATGGCTTCTTTGTAAATCTTTAGAATTTTTGATTTCATTAGTGCTAATGTTGTTTACAGGTGTATTTTATCTTCATATAGTATGTAACATTTGAAACAGCATTTGTTTTATCCACGTCTTTGAATATATTTAAAAGCTTTAGAGATTTTAAAGTGCCTATAAAGTAGTCCTATTATTTATTTACAAACAAATCTAAAATAAAAACAAATAATTTAACTCATCATAATCAATAAACAACCAGGAGCACTAACGAATCAACCTTCATAGGATTTCTTTTATAGTGCCAAAAATGCATTTTTCATAATAAATAAGCAAGAATCTGTTTACTTTCTATGTTTTGCATATTATATATAAGCCTTGTCAAGAAAATTATATTACTGTTGATGCTTTTTTGAACAACGGGGGAGATCTCCCTAAAGCTTTCTCTCTTACTCTCAAATAAAGTATTTTTTTGGTATCTGCGCATTGTAGCGGCTTGCAGATTCAATCGCCAAAAAATCGAGATATGTGCCAAGGGGGTTGCGTTATGTACGATGGTCATCCAGAATAAAGACCGTCTTGTTATTGAAAATAAAAAACACAAAATGTATTGGAGAAAACAGTTCTGCATTATGCCGAAGCTTCCTTCAATTACGCACGTAATTAACTCCAACTTTTAAATATTTTTCATATCTGATTACGAACTTCAGAATTCCCATGTTATACTATTCTGCTGCCAGTTCATTAAGCCAAGTGGTCACTGCATTCACCAACTTTTAATGACTTCTAAAACATTACCGCCCAGAAACTCTTTCATTTAAGGAAAAGATGGATATCTCTAGATATACGGTCAGGACTTTTTGTGTACAGCTGACCGTCCCGCAACCACTGAACGAAGCAGTATCGACAGGATTTGTTGTGGCCGATTGCTGTCTTTATCATAAATCGTCCATAACACCGGTCAATTCACCAAACCGACATCCTCTTCGAGGTGGTGGGCCCCCAGCCACAAGTGGTCAATCTCTGACCTTCCGCCTCATCTTCCCGTACACCTATCATCCAGTTAAACTAGGAGCAGGCCACCTTTTTAAAAATACGATCTGGACTATTGGGTGGATGATCAAAAATTTTCTAAGAAATTTTTTAGCTAACTATCTTAATTCCTTTTAATTTGACATAAAATTAATTATTGTATGTTACTTTTAAGCTAAATTAGAGAATTCGTGTTTGCTCTCACGTTGGAAAATTTCTGTGCCCGATTCTACCTTCCAACAATACCTTTCTCATGATAGAATGTTATGTAGTTTCGGCTTATTTAAAACCTTTTGCACTCGAATTTGAAACCTGATCCTATAATTTTATTTTATAGCAGACAATTGGAAAAATTGTTATATAATATTTTATAAAGTGTATTTTCCCCAAGACATTTTTTTAACTTTAAAATAAAGATGAATATTTTATTGAAACTAAAATAGTTGACGGAAAACACACCTTTATGTTATATTTAGATGTTTATACAAATAATATGTACAATGGTATGATATTAGGGAACCATTCATATCATACTAATTTTGGGGAACCATACATACTTTTAACTCTATACGGTTGGATCTTAGTAAATGTTACACTACAGAATTATAGCATACATTTACATCAAAAAGTGCGATTGGATTTATAATTATATTTGAAAACTTTTCAAGAGAACAGTTTCATATATAGAACAATAATTATAAATAAATATATATATATATAAATCTGTTAGAATAATGCGAACAATTTATTTACAATGTGGATTACATTTTTTCAAATTGGCGATGGAATTTAATTATTCATATTACTTTCGTATAAAGTCTTCATCAGAATCATATTTTAATTATAATTATTAGCAATACTTTCTTGAATTAATTAGAAAAATTGACGAAAATTCTAAATTTCTGAAGGCTAATATCAATTTGATTTTCAGGAGCAACCAGTTGCAGTCGTTAGAGGCAGACCTGTTCACTGAAATGCCATCTCTGCAAACAATTTCATTGGCTGGAAATCCTCTGCGCGTTCTTCCTGAAGCAACTTTCAGCAGTGTCATTGGTAGAACTTTAGTGCAAGGACTGTCGGGTAATGATTTTTTCTGTTTTATTTAATAGAGTATTTATTTCCAAAAACGTTAATATACATAAAATATAACGCTCAAGGTTTTCAGTATGTATATAAGGAGTAGCGAAATCCATATGAAGAATACATAAATTTCGTATTCAATAAGAATCATATAAATATATATACATCTTATAAAATTTTGCGAAAAGATTAGAAAATTTAAAACTAACTGAAGTCATCCAGCATGTCATTATTTCCATTTACTAACTTTGAATTATTTTATCAAATAGCTAATATTTCTTTTTATTTACATGAATAATGCATAAGATAACTCCAAATAAACACTCGGATAAATCTTCTAAAATTCAAACCGATATTTTTATTTACTGTAAGCTCATGGCGAAATTTCTATGGATTTTAACTTTTACTTTTTCATGATATTAGAAGCGATTCTGATACAAATATTGTTAAGGCTCACCAAGGCTTATGAAAATTACTTTCCAATGACTTTATTAAATATTGACAATGAGTGCATGAAAGTTACGACACATTTTTCGAAGCTTTTTTAAATAGTCGGTCTAAGGGTTTGGGTTTTCAACCCGAACTCATTATTTATATCAAAAGATTTGCATTTCTTTAATTTGTGAAATTATTTATCTGAAAATTCCAGGACTAGCTATATCAGATTTTTCTTTTTTTCTATGTATTTGTGCATGAAATAAGCCGATTTCAATTTGAAACATGGCATTCTGCTTTACACAGATTAGCATGATAAGATGGTAATATTGAGGTCATTCTTATTCTCGTTTGTTATTTCCTGGTATTCAGAAGAATGCAGTTGAGAACCAAGCATCATGGGATATCAGACGAGTCTATTTTGATAAGTCAGGGAATGTGAGCAGAGTCAAGTTTATTACAATCGTTTTTTATTTCCATGACATGCTCTAGATTTTATTCTTTTTCTCAGTAAATGCATTTGTCCACTTAACATGTACATTAATTATACATAAAAGACTATAATTATACCTTATGATAATTGGGGAAATTAGCTGTAATGATTTGTAAAATTCATCGTTAAATACTATGCAAATTATTTTAAATACTTAAAATGGACTAAATCTTCCCAATTTCATTAAAATTTTTAATTATCTATATTTATATTTATACTACTAATAAAAATGAATGTATATATGTGTTAGCGCTCTACAGGCCAAACCGTTGGACCTACAACTACCAAATTGTACATGTGCAGCTTGGAGGATGGCAATGCGCACCCCGGAGCGATTTTTCGAAATTTTAATTAAAATTTTAAATAATTAAAAAATGAAGCTTGATTTTGTTGTTTTACCGCACAAATTTCTAAAAATATTTGAGCACAAAAATAAATTTTACACTGTTTCAAAATTAAAAAAAAAATGTCTTTCTAATTATATTAGTTTAAACATTCGAGCGACTATTAAAAGTCGTGCGAATATTTGCTGAATTCCAGCAATTTTTTTTCAAAATATTTTTTCTGCCCGGTTTCCAACAGTAGATTACATTGTTGTCCTCATATTTAAACCGCTTTCATTTTTTCATCCAATATTAAATCGCGTGATTTTCTTTCACTATTAAAAGCCGAAGAAGGATTAGGCTTAATATCTATACTATTTACAAGACGCAAAACTGTAAAGTTTAATTACATGAAATTCAGCAGAAAGATAAACTGAACATTTACATTTTTAATAGGATTGTGATATATGGGATTAGTTAACAATAAATATTTATTTAATTTCTATACGACCATATTTCATAATTTGTTATTTTATTTCGGTACATTATGGAAGATATTTAATGTGATTTTAGAAAACCAGTATTACATAGTTTGCTAAATGCAGATTTCTTGCTTGTATGCTGCTTTTTTTGCAAGCCCTATGCTTTTTTTTTTTTTTTGCAAAATAAAACTTTGTTGTTTCTTATGGCACTTGCCACGGACAAGCCCGCTACTACGAAGACAGCGATTTAAGCCTGATGGGGAGCGTCTCTTGTTTTTATAGTAGAGCCAACTAGGGCCAAGAGTACGACTTTGCTACTCAGGCATCACTCATTCGCTTGCACAACCCCTTTTTACATAAGGGCTCATTCACACATCTCACAAATAGAACAACCATGCCCAAACCGGGACTCGAACCCGGGACGCCCAGATCACGGGGAAGACGCGCTACCCCTATTCCAGGACACCAGCACTAAAGCTTTGTTATTTATTGTTGAATTTATTGGGTTGTTTCAATATATACTAACTACATCACATCTTTGATTTTCGGAATAAAATTTCCCTAACGATATGTTTAATATTTTTTTTCAGAATGATATCAAAACAATATTCTGAGTAAATGTATAATGTGAAATTCTAAAAATGCTCCAATGAGATATTTGTCTTTTCAGAGATTAATTCTTTTAGTATAATGTGATTGCAAGTAATACGCTTATTTGAATTTAGAGTGAAGATGCAAAAGGCATCGCTACATTTAGGAGATTCTGCGTGCATCGTTCATGAATGCATTCTATTAAAACGTCATTCCATAGCATCAAAGAAAAAAACCATCAAAAGAAAAATGCACCATTTAAACTTTTTATAAATAAATTCTTAAAGCACATAAAGATTAAAATGTATAATAACTAGATTAAGGCATATGATTACTGCCGAGAATAATTTTATGAAAAATGCTGTAAAATATGTATATATTTTAATTTTTTTAAATCAGGAAAAACAAGTTCTTCAAAAATTGAGTCTTCAAAAACCGAGTCAAATTTTTCAAAATTGATATATCAAGAATTTGTTGGCGTTTCTTCTGCCATGCTATCTCTTACTTCTTAGCTGAAAAATAAGATACCATAATTGCACGTCCTTTAACCCGGATGATTATTATGTCGACTCTGTTTGATTTACACACTAATATTCGTTGTCAATTTTGCAATATTTAAAATAACATTAAGCTCATTATCTTGTTTTTGTTTCAAATGCGCAATTCAAAGGTCCAATTTTTGTGCAAAAAATTTAAATCTTGAATCATTTTTACCAGTTAAAGCCTTTATTCAAAACGCTGTTTCTAATAAATAGTATCTGATACTTCAACAATTTTTGAAATCTTTTGATAATTATTGAGTATGCTCTTTTGGCATTAGAAGATAACAGTTTTTATTATTAAAACTCCCATTTTCATCACATATCAATCAATCAAAGTGCTTCGTTTAGCTATTTAATGGAGGAGTAAAATATTACTGGAAACCATCTGATCTTGTGTTAAACATTGCAAATAACTTATATGGATTTTCGAACATTATCTGTTTATCACACGTTTAAATTCTCTTATAAAAACACGAAATTTCGTAAATGCAAAGTAAAATTCTAGATTAAAGATTTTATGGCTTATATATATAAACATTTTTATGCGTACGATTTTAAAGATACAATATTTATTCTAGGATTTAATTTGTGATGTTTTCAATATGCAAATGAGAGATATTAGTTGTTTTCGTAACTTACAATTAAATTAATACAACATCTAAATGGCTGCGTTGTTTAACGCCGAAACAAAAGTTGAAATTTGTGCATTCGTCTATCAAAGGAATGATAATGTTTTTAACTTTTCCTTGCATTACGGACTTCTCTGAGCATTTATGTTACATATGTCATAAATATTAATCGACAATTTCATAAATCTCCCATTAATTTAACATGGCATCTAAAAATAAATTTTTCTGGTATTTGTTTACCGATGTAGCTATATTTCCGCATTATCTATGTAATAAATTTGTCTATTACATAATTAACTTGTCTATAACTTGGCAATCTTTCCTTAGATATTTTTCATTAGATATATTGATTAGCCATTAATGTTTTTCAAATTTTTCACTGATACTGAATTACAATGTAAAGGGGTAGGTTTTATTGACTTAGAATATAAGTTTGAATAACTATTATAATTGCTGTACAATACATGGATAGTCTGGAAATAGTACAAGAAATGATAAAGCATTGTATAGTTAACTTTAGAGGAATATAAATATTCGCTTAATCTTTATAACCATCAAAATTAAACTTCTGAACGTTAAATGCAAAGCGTCTCTTTAGATAATAAAATACTTTAGGGCTAATAGATAAAATTCAGCGGACAATGCAAGTCTCTAAAGATTTCTTATTGTTATGATGAATACCATTTCCAGAAAAATTGACTTTTATTCAGCAATAATGGATTTCTTTGAAAAAAATTCTTATTGCCAGAAGTAAAATTGGGGGAAAATTTAGAATAAACATAAATTATGTCGGAGTATTTCTTAAAACTGAAGCCAAATAAGTAATTTAATAGATATGCCATAAAATGTGACAGAAAAACTTAAAAAATAAAGGGTGTCCTAAATTTACTTCAAGATTTAAATTTGCCATCATTCGTACTGTAAAGTGTTGGCAGCTCTATTAAAAACCCATTTGACAGCTGATGGTTTAGGATTAGTAAAAATGGCGAATTACAGATAGAACAACGTGTTTTCATTGTTGAATTATATTTCAAAAATAATGAAAGTTTGTCGGCCACAATTCGAAATTTGAGAAATGGTCCCCTGGATCATGTGATTCAACACCATCGGATTTCTTTTTATGGGGTAATTTGAAGGCAAAAGTCTATACCAACAAGCCCACAAGGACGCCGCCATTGAAGGAGGAAATTGAACGCTGCATCAATGAAATTTAGCCACATTTATGCAAAATGGTCATGGAAAATTTTGATTAAAGAGAGCGTATGTACCACCAAAGCCGTGGAAGACATTTGCCCTATGTTTTATTCCATACATAAACCAATCATGTGTACTTTATGGTTCAACAAAATTATAACAATGTAAAGGAAAAAAATGTATTTTTTTATTTAATTCAAATCTTGTGTGAACACTTTGTTGTATCGTGTAATACTCCATTTTACAAACCCTAAACTATCATCTGTCAAATGTTTTTTTAATCGGGCTGTCAACACTTTACAACACAAATGGTAGTAAATTCAAATCTTGGGTTAATTTTGGGACACCCTTTACAAAGAAATGCGATTTTAAATTATGAATTTCTACAAATTTATATAAATTCAAGTCGTATTATAAGATTTTATGTAGTAAGTAAAGTAATAGTAAATAATGTAAGTATTAACATAAAAAGATATATTATCAAGTAAAGAATATGAAATTATGCACTAAAAAATAAAAAATAGTTGTAATACATAGAAGCCCATTACAATAAAAAATGTATGTATGCGATGACTTGTCGCTTAGTCATCTTACGATATTTTCTGCAATTGCATATTTTGTATTTTTGAAAGTAAAAAAAAAAAAAAATAAAGCTTTCTGAAATAAATTGAAGAAAGTTATTATAATACATATTTAAATTGTGAGCAAACTAAGTGGCGTTTTTATTTGTTACTTTTGCATTTTTCAAAATCATCTTTTCTTGGATTTATAAATATCTCTAGAGAAGCAATAAATCTGAACGATAATGAAATAAAAATAATAAAAGCAGAGGATTAAGTTTAATCCTTTTATTGTACTTTTATAGTTAAAACGGTTTCTGAAGAATGTTTTTAGCTCCTATTAAGGAATTGACTTCTTTTACTTCTAGACATTCAATAGCAATGCAAGGTCTTTAAGGGATTTAAAAGAATTTACTTCGTTATAAAGGCATAGTAAAAAAAAAAAAAAAAAAAAAAAAGGAATCATTATTTATATTTTTCCTAAAAATCTTTTAAAAAAACCTTCTGTTTTAAAGATTTTTATAGATCGCGGATTTATTTTTACAACCTTTAATTGCTTACGTGCAATAATAAGCCATTAAATTTTTTTTTTTTTTTAAATAACGTATTCTTCTTATTGGTGATTTAAAAGATTAAAGAATTCAGAAGAAAGTTTAAGGAAAAAGATTTCCGATTCTTAAGCTGCTAAATGCAGATTAAAACCATTCAACAAGAGGAGATTAAACTTTCTTTTAAATAGTTTAATGATCTATTCTTATTCTTAAAGAGTTAATTGCGATTGAAATGGAAAATGTAAATGAAATATATTGAAAAATGATTTAAATATTCTTTAATTAATAATTAATTTCGTTTTTCATTTAATTTGTTGTACATGGGGACATAAATATTTCCAAACTTACTATTGTTTTGTTTTTAAATTTGGCCATGAGTAGCTAATTAATTCTGTTCAGATAACGTAGCGGCCCGCGGTGGCCTTGTGGTAAGGTCTCAGCTTCGGAACCAGAGGGTTTTAGGTTCGAGACCCGATTTCACCGAGGAACCGACATGTAAGTGGTCGAGTGTGGTATATGTTAAATTCGTTGGGACCAAACGTTCTGCCACTGGTGTGGAAGTTTGGAGAAAGGGGTGCTTTCCCAGGTGTAGCTCTAGTGTTGCCTTAAAATGGGGCATAAATACAACTACAGAAAATCTTTTAATATAAAAATGATTTGTGTTCAAAATTTGTCTAGAGATAGGCAACAAATTTTTGCCTGACTTTAAATTTTCATTACATTCATATTTTTAATACTTCTGAGGAAAATAAAGATTAGATTTTAAATTGCAATTTATTCTTTATTGATAGGCTGAGCAGTTTTGAAAGTGAAAATTCTAAGAGATCAAAAATATTTAGCATAAAACAAATACATTTTACTTCACTGGTTTTAGATTTTTAAAAAAAATCTATCTTTTAAGCAATATGTTTTCGCTTCGGAAACCATTTTGAAAGAAATTTCCCAAAAAATATCATTTTTCTATATTTCCAAGGATGATGATGCAATTTCTAAAATTATGAAAAATATTATAAAAAAGGCAAAGCCTATCTGAGTATCACATCTAAATAGTAAAAATGAAAAATTTACATATCTATAAATACGTTGTTTGAATTGTTAGTTTTTAACTAGTGTCTTGATAGAAAAATAGTTACATACAATTGTAAATGCTGTTTTATATAAAATCTACATTAATAAGCCTATTTATAACTTACAAATACGCATATAATGAAATTCAATGCTTTTTAGTTAAAAGTTTTAAGAGTATTTTTTTCACAAAATTAATGACCTTAGAGAAAGAATGTTTATATATAAGTTGATATGTTTGAAAAAATGAAATTCAGATAATACAAATAACATCAGCATTTCATCTACTCTATGAATAAAATTAATTCAGTAATGTCAACCAACTTTAATTAACTTTATCTTGTCTCAGCAAAGGAAGGTAGTATTTTAAATTATCCTTGAGGAATAAACATAAAATATTCTGATTGGTTCACAATGCATATAAAGTGGCGTAATCGATCTAGCTGCTGGGACTGGAGGGTGTGTTAAGATTTATTTTGTAGTATTTCTCGTGAATTGTGGGAAATTCGGTGATCATTGATGACATATCTAGGGATCATAAGCTTTTATGTGAAACAAAAACTGGCGAAATCGGTACAATAGTAGGAACTGAAAAATTGTCGTTGTTTTTTTTTTCCCATAGAGAATATACAGTGAAGTAATGTTTTTGAGATTCCATACGATGGTAAAAATAAATGGAGAGAGTTCCAATTAATTTCATATCTAAGGACCAGGAGCTTTCTTATGAAATAAAAATGACGAAATTGGATTAGGGTTTGGAATGGGGGATTGGTTGATTTGTTTTGGAAAGTATTTTAAATATCTACATATTTAAAATTACTATCTAATTATCTACATATTTAAAATAACATAATAGATTGCGATACATTATCAAGCTTTTATTAATATATTATATTATAAATGAATATAGTTACCGAAAAGAGATATTTAAATGAATTTACGAGGTTAACAAAATATTTGACTAAAAACATTTATTTTTGGAAATTAAGTAGATATATAGATAATCTTTTATATGTTTTATAAATATATGCATGTTAATATAAATATACAGAATTTGATTATTATGATTGATTATAACTTTAAAAATTAAAAGGAATTCACATTTGTCTAAAATTTTCTTTAAAAATTATTGATCATTATTTATCTTTGATCTTTATATAAAAGCTATAAAATATATTATAATATATATAAAGACTCTTAAATTAGATGACCTTCCAGAGAATGATTACTATTGTATCATGTTTCATTCTATATGCAACAGAATATTGTAACATTTCGAAATTCTAGATATAAGTCCATATGAATATGAGACTGATATAAACTACAGATATTTGACCTTACCTTCATTACATATTAAATCCAAACTCATAGCTTTGAGATATATAGTATGCGTCTTTCTGTGTTCATTTTAGAATCGTGTTTGATGCACATGTTTGATGTAACCCGCCATAAAGTTATCTAACATTTTGAGACTACTGTCTATCAATTTTTTGAAGTTTCCAGTGCAGCATATCAAATATATCTTTGAAACCCCGAATTGAAGCCCTTTGTCTGCGTATTATGCAATGTTTGCAAAATATTTATCTTCATATGCAATAGAGTAAGATAGCAGTAACAGCACTTTTCTGTTTTATAAAGGGGATGGTTCATTTTAAAATCAGCAAAAAAGGCGCAGTTATTTATTTTTTGAAATCCCTTCATCTCAAAATAAATACTTATATGCAAATTCAAGAAAATTGGAATGCACATTATTAATTAAAGTGAATAATTATAGAGTTCATATGAGTTCTGTAGAGTGGAGGGGGGAAGGTAAGTATGGTTCATATCAAAATTATGCTTTTTCAGATTTAAATATATTTTAGAGTTTAAAATGTCTTAATTTTTAAGAAAATTCCATTTAATTTATAAAAAGAATACCAATTATAATTTAAATAAATCTGAATTTCCATTTGAAATTTCTGCTTCCTTTAGAAGCTAAAAATCTAATTTAATTTAAATAAAAAAAATTAAATTTTAATTAATTTATTTATTAAATTTAATTAAATAAAAATTAAATTTTAATTTAAACAAAACTTTGATAGAAATTAGCCATTTGTGTATAAAATTATTCCAGAAAGTTGTCATTCGAATAAAATTATGAAACAAGAAACTCAGTTTTATTCCAAATGAGTATTTCATGATAATAATGGATAATTAAAAATAACAAAGGCTAAATATTTAAAAATAATATTTCCGATTTTTTTCAGCAATAAATTTAGCTTAAAAGAGTCTCTTTAATAAGTTTGATGTATTTATATTTTAATATACATCGATGTAAAATTTCCTTACGATAAAACAAGTCTTTAATGGCAATTAATCAGTTTGTTCTAATCTATCAAGATTTAACTACTACTTCTATTTTTTTTTCTGCTCATATTTCCATTTCACCTTCCTTTTATCAATTCAACCTTGTACGTTTATGATTTACTGTACAATAATGAAGGCTATTAAGAGTTCAGTTGATTTGAATGGTAAAAAGGATATTCAAGTCACTTTTAAAAAATTTACTCAAATGTTTTAGAATAACGTGAATGAAAATCATTCCGTTTATAGTTAAGTTTGTTTCTTGTATGTAATGAATGCAAATATATATATGTGTGTGTGTGTCTGTAAAGTTGTCCTTGAGGTACTGATGGATCTCGAGTTTTTGATCAATTTAACCCCGCCCCCCAAAGGAATTTTATCCTACTATTTTTTTGTGAAAATAACAACTCGAAAACGCAGCAGTACAAACAGATGCAATTCAGAATATTGTTTTTATCTAATAAAGGTACATAAAAAATCGTTTCTTCAAACCCGGATTCGGTCACAAGAAAAACATTTAAATATGGAAATGAGAAGTTTTCGGTATGGTAATAATTTCTTGCTTTCCGATATGAATATTAGAGCTGCAGGGCTGTTACCTCCATTTTCATGATGATGACATGCCATGACAAATAATCGGGAAGCTTAGGCAGGATCTGTTAATTCCAATATAGTTACTTCAAAAGTATATATATATATGCTGTATTTTGGATGAAATTTCTCTGCCGAAAGTCTATTCTTTAAAAAGTGTTCCATAAAGGTGTTAAATTTATTCTTTAATTAGACGCCTTTGGAGACCAGCTGGTTTGCTAAGATTATTTTTCATTAAAACTTTCAATTAAATATTTTATGTAACTTGGTTTTTTAATAGCTTCTTCAGCAAAATTTTTTAAATTTTGGTATTCATATAATTCATACTATTATAGGAGCCCTACGAGGTTCTGTTCATTGTACTTTGTTCTCATTTTATGTCAGTTCCTGTAAATTTTGAACATGAAATTGAAAGCAAAGCAATAAAACTTCAATAAATACATTAACTTTTTACTGGAATCAAATATGTTATTTAAAAATCTAAGATACAAAAAAAAATATATAATCATTTAGATTCAATTTTTTCTATGTACTACAGAATATTTTTAATAAATTTTGAATGTCTCAAAGAATTATTCAATTATTATCTGTGATTATTCATGTAATTCAATTTTACTTTCAGAAGAATTTAAATGTAGTATTTTAATAATATTTTATTTTATTTTAGGCCATAAATTTATTATTATTAATTTATTTTATTTTAGGCAATAAATATACTTCTGAAAACAGTAGTAAGGATTAAATTTTATACAGTCCTTCTACTATGTGAATGATATTCAGTAAAATAATCTTGGCAATCTAACGTTTCAATATTTTGGAATCATATCCAACCAATCATAAAGCAGTTCTGAGTATCATTATTTCAGAACAAGCAAAATTTTCATTATTCATTACTTTAGGAAAATCCACAATTTTATCACTTTATCAGGTCAATGAGTCTTGGAGAAATTGATTGACATAATTACTTTAAGACGTGCATTTTAAAAGTTTAAAATCGCATGTCTTGATATAATAGAGATAATAAAATTTTCATAACACACCTAGTTTAAATTTCAAAAAAGTTGAACTTTTTTTAATATAAAAAATTATTCAAAAGTTTTTATTAAGTATGACTCACGGGATATAGGATCTGTTAAAAATTTAAAAATCATAATTCATCAGAATATTTATTGATTCGAATTGCATAAAATACAATTATTTTCTCCATTAAGATCATTTTTTTTATTAGATGCCTATTGCCTATTACTAAAGTTTTTGAAATTGGGCATTGGGATCTAATTAGAGTGGATATCCTGTATATATTAAACTATTTTCGCTTTAAATGAAGCCGAATTACTGAATTAATAATATAAATATTTTAAAAAGAAATCTTTCCCTAGCTTTTATTTATATTTAGAAAATATCACATTTCATACAGATATATATCGAAAATTATGCCTTGATAGGTTTAACTTAACGGTAAAAATTATCTTTTAATTCGAGCTTTTGTCAATGTAATGGCAACATGTTGATAAAAGCTAATTTTTCTTCTGCGTGAGTAACGTGCTCGCGCAGGTTAAATTTTATTTTTTATTTCGTGGGAATAAATTATTCGGAAATATGTATTAAATATTTTTTTTTAATTCATTAAAAGTCTTTTAGGAATTTATTGTTATCTTTTCAATGATGCCAGTTAAAACACTGGTATCAATGAAAAGATAATTTTTTTGAGATGATATAGAAATAATTTTTATCATTTCATCATTGAGAACTAATCATTTTTCATTAAGAATCATATTTTCGGAAGTCACTCTGGGGAAACGCTAAAACTTCACATAATTTTTAGTTATTTAAAATCCTAATTAAAATTTCAAAAAAGTTGCTTCGACCTGCAATTTCAATTCTCCTAATATGTATGTGTCAATTTGCCACACACACACACACACACACACACACACACACACACACACACACACACACACACACACACACACACACACACACACACACACACACACACACACACACACACACACACACACACACACACACACACACACACACACACACACACACACCTTTGTGATAAGTATAGATAAAGAAAATAAAGATAAAAAAGTTATGAAATTTGCTAATCGGTAAATAACAATAAATAATTACAAACTGGTAAAAAAACAATATTTCTTGGAAATGACAAACGATGTCATTTGAATTTTATATTTTTGTATAAAAATTCATATAGTCCTCGAATTCTTTCTAGCAATAAGAATAAACTCAATTTAAAAATCTCGGAAATACTATTGCAGAATTCTAATGGTAAGGCTCTTTCATGAGACGCACGTCCCCTTGACCTTGGTACTTTATCAAATAGAAAAGAAACATCTTTCTAGTAACGAAGAAATGTGCATAATGGAAAGAAAGGTGCATAAGCGATTAAAATGGAACATTTGATGATAAAACTTTACGGAAGTTTTAATTCCTGATAAACATTAGGCTCGGAACATTGGTATAAAACTATTTTCGCAAAATGTTACACATTTTTAAGACAAGTAAAAATAAGTATCAAAATAATAATAATAATAAAGACCACAGCTCACAGATATTTTTTCATAAGAAATATTTCATTTTAGTGGTTTATTATACTTTCCTTCTTGGCATATGCATCTGGCATTGAAAGTCAGAAATATCTGGCATTGAAAAGATATTCAATGCCAGATATTTCTGACAATATTTAGAAAATAGTCTTCTTTGCAGTTTTCAGCATAGAATTAAAACACAAAACAAAAAAACCTATTCAATGAAATAAAATCGCAAAAACCACTAAAAATTGCTCCACAAAAAAGTTATGAAATCTTCCTATTGTTGTTCTTCAACTTTCATTAAAAAGAAAAAGAACAAAAAGGCTGAAAAAGAAAATAATTTCTTGAAAATATCAGGCGATACCTCATATACTTTATTTTATAGAACAGAAGTTAATACGGTTATCAAATTTTTCCTCGGCAGCGTTCAGCAACAAGAAAAATTCCGCTCGATGCACAAACTACTCTTCGAGAAGCGGATTATTTGGAAATCTCGAAGAACCTCTTAGAACTCAGCGAAAGTGATTTTAATGCTAGTCAAACGTGACTTTAGAAGGCCTTTTGTTGCCATCTTTCGCTGTAAATGAAATTTTTTTCTTTATCTATTGGTAGCAATATTTTGTATCAAATTTACTATTTTTCAGTATGAATTTGTTTTATTAAATATATTAGTATATATATATATATATATATATATATATATATACTAAGAGCAAGTACAAAAGAACGGAATAAAAAAAATGTCAAAAAAATTTTCTGTTTTATTAATAAGCTAATACGTAAAAAAGGATTTTTAAATCAAAAACCTGGAGATCAGAGCAGAAATTGTAAAGTTCTAATGTAAATACATTAAGTGAATGGCAATATTAATTACATTTCTAAAAAAATATATTTTTTAACAATTACTCAAGTGTTTCCTTTTTATTTTTGATTTTCATTGAAGTTTAATTTCGCTAATGTGTTTAATTTCTTCATCCTTTAATATATTTATGATATCTCCCCTCACCTCCTCACCCCTTTTATTTCCAAATTTGTGTTTATGAAAATATACTTTCTGTATCATTTTAAATATTAAAGGAAGTGCATTAAAGCATTTTATCATTTTCTATTTAATATATTTAATTATTCTTATTTATGAATAAAATAAATTATTAGAGCTTTTAAAATTTATTTTATTTTTAATCATTTAGATTACAATTCAAAAAATTATTTTATTTGCCAAGTAGTGTGGACTGATTAATCTAATAACTGTAATTTTAACTATCTCAAATTACTACGTTAGCAATTCTTTTATCATATATATGAGCCTTTTATTTTGAAAATGGGGCAAGTCCATTTTTTGTTATTGCGAGATATTTAAAGGTTTGCTTTTCAATAAATTTAAAAATATTGGTAAGTATTAATAGATATGTTTTTTGTATTTTGTGGCACCAGATAATGTAAGTTTATAATCAAATAGTGTTTACAGTGCTGACTAAAAAAATAAGAGTTTTATTATAATTAAATGGACTTGCCTCACTTTCAAAATGAATGAATTATTGTAAACGCTCATTTAATTGGGAAATATTTCAGTTGCATCAGTCTTTTTTTTAATAATAAAAAAAAATGCTGTTCAAAAATTTATAATTATTTATTTATTTGATAAAAAGTGAAACAAAACAAAGAATATTCTTGTAGAAAATATTGTCACGAAGATGCAAAAAATAACAAGTCGCAAAGTAAAACAATATCAAGTTTATTCGCTTTAAGCTACATCTAACAAGCAGGTTAAGAAAAATGATCCCACCGCTGATGGAACACCAAATTTATATCTTCACAGAATAATTAGGAATTATGTAGAAGTTTATAGAAAGTTCTAGAAGCTTCGATTGCATTACTATGTTAACCAATGAATAACAATAAATTTAAATTAAAGTCCAACCTTAAATGTAATGTCGCGTTGCTGAGATTTGAACTGCAGACCTTGTGCTTCTCAAGCTCGTGCTTTACCTCCTAGCCATGCTAACTATTTACAGAACATCCTTTTTGCGACAATATCACATAACAAAAAAAATTCAGTTTTATTAAGAATTTCAATGAAATTATACATTTTCATTTTATATGTAGGTATAATTAAATTGAATTTTATTCAGGATTTAACATTTTAAAATGTTTACGATGAACAGGAGATATATATGGTAATAAATCCATCACGTCCTTACAGTTTTCAGATGTAATAGATCTCCTTTTTTCCATACATAAAAGATAATTTTATATTTCTGAAATTACTTTGTCTTCCTCGTTGTGGTGGCGTATCTATAATTTCAAATTCAGCATCTCGTAAGTTTTGTAGAACATTTTGTATGGTGCATCCCTTGTAAATCTGATCCAACATTAGTTAAACAATTCACGGTTTCTCCATTGGTATTTTTATTTCTTTTTAAAACCGCTTTCTCCAGAGGTTGGTTTGAGAATAAATATCCGCGTTTCATTTCATGTATTAAACATTTATTAGGTTTTCGACAATTTCGTATTACTTTATAGTAATCCTGGGGAATATACAAGGAACAGGTTTTCCGGATTGCCAGTTCTACCACTCCAAAATCACCATCGTTCGGTAAAATTAAATGTCTGGTCAACAAAAATTTGTGATCAATGATATTTATTTCATTGTCACTGGACTGAACAATCGGTTTCGGAAGTAAACATACTATTATCGAAACACAAAATTAAGATATACTTTTTGTTATTTATGAAATACTGTACAACCACCGATTTTCATTATCAAAGATAGATAGATAGAAGCACCCTAGATTTCAGACACGATATCAAACGGCCACATTTCCTTCACCATGCAGCAACCGGAGCTAAATTTTGCCGTAATATATTCGGTCAAAAATAATTTCAATCTAAGATGGACTTGCATCACTTTCAAAATGATTAGATTATCAATATTGTTAAGAGCTAAAACATCCATCTCCAAAATATTAGAATCTGATTTTTTTAAAACTTTAAAACAAGTTTTATCTACAACTACCATTATCTCCATTTTTTTCACAAATGGACTCGCCCCATTTTCAAAATAATCGGCTCATATTTTGAAGTTTTGTTTATATATATATATATATATATATATTACGATATCTTGTAATATAATTTTTCTTATTCGATACGATATATCCTATTCAATCAAAATTAAAAAAGAATAAGGATGTATTGATTACTTATTCCGAAAATATTAAATATTATGTTATTTTCGATAGGACGCAAAAGTAGTGGATTCTAGCATATCGATAAGCAAGCGAGAAATGAAAAAAATTACTCTCATTATAAACACTAGACATATCAAAATAAGTAAAAGTGTTTAAAAATTGAAATGAGGAACAACATGGTTTTTATTTGGTAAATTTTTTAATAACTAATAAATAATATTTAAATTTGATAATATTTTATAGCTAATTTTGGCAGCACTTTAAAACGTATCGAAGCGATTTGCAGAATGATTCTATTTTTACTTTCTCGTGTACGTAGTACAGAAAAAGTATAACAATCGTCAAAAAATTCGAACTCGAGATTTTGACGAATCTTTGCAATTTAGCACTCCCTGAGTTCGAAAAACGCAATTTTGGAAAATGTTCTTCTGCCTGTCTATAACAAAGATGATTCAAAAGCGCTTTTAGCTACACAATTGAAATTCAGTATACGGTCTTTACACCAAATTTGCATATTTAAATCCAATTTTGAGTAAAATCTGTTCATAGGAAGTCCGTCTATCTGGCTGGTCGAATATAAGTTAACACTATAACTGCAAAATGAAGAGAGCTAAATGCATAAAAATTAGGTGCACATATTTATTATGTATAGTGTAGATACCTGACAAATTTTGAGCCAAATTCAATTAATGGTTGACTGCCTGTCGTTCTCTACTTTCAGAAAAATATTGTTACGAAATTTCCGGGGGTTCGTTTGGATAGTGGGAGTTATATGGTGTGGAGAACACTCAATCAGCAGGCGGCAGTAGAAAATGAAACAACGATGTTTATTTACACGAAGACACACAGGACAACACAAAGACGACAACTATATACAGCACACAATTATCTTCAGCCGAGACGTGCAGACAACAGACTCTAATGCCAACCGTAGCGCACAACTTAATTCAGCACTCACTTGACTCCGTCGCTGCTCCGCTAATCTCTGGAAGGCCAGTTCTTGCTGTCGATTCCGACTACTCTTCGACTCCACTGGTCCCCGACTTAATTCACCGTCGGTTCACAACTACGACGACTCCACTGGTCCACTACCATTCTTCTCGGTCGCTTCCGACTACTCAATTCAACACTCGACTTACCACTACTGGGTCACTACTACTCGGCAGCTGCGGGCCACTCCTTTTATAGGTCTCAGGGGGCGGGGCTAGAAACCTCTCAACCAATCAGGAACGTTCGAGGCGTATCTCCGTTCCTACTGGACGGATCGGGAAAATTCTCACTGTTTCGGGTATAATCCATTTTGGCGCCAGAGTCGCCAAATGGTTGCCAAGTTTGTCGCCAATCTCTGAGACCTCCTATGGGACCGACTATGCTGGAAAGCCGCCTCACAGACTCGTAACAATATAAAAACGATCATTAAAAAATGCAGTGATTTAAATGTATCATATTTGGTATGGGATATTGTGACTGTAAGTCCAGTTTTATGTGAATTTTTTGTTTCTATAGGTTCAGAAAAAAACCCGTCTAAAACACGAGTTCGATTTTCCGATGCCATTAACAACATTTGAGGGATTAATCGCCTAATCTTAGGATAAAAAAAGTTCTAATTTTTATATTTTAATTATCAATAGTGGAAGAATATTCCAAGCTGAAATACATTTAGCAAAAATTAAAATATATTCATTTCATCACTGAAATCAAAGAATCCCTTGAATTTCATTGCATCACCGAAAATACTGTTTCAAATCTACTTAAAAACAGATTTAAAAATTAATAATAATTATAAGAAACATTACGTTATTAAATTGATATTATAGAAAAGAGGAATTTTTCAGTTTTGAGATAATGCAAAAATCAATTTTGCTCTATAATGTTTTCGGAAAATATGGTAGCAAAAATGTAAAATTTTCCTTTATTTTTAATTAGAATTTCAAAAAGTTGAACTTTTTTTTTTCCAAAGCATATCTGTACCAAATTTGATAAGTCAAGGTCTAACAAATTGTTCTGTTTGTGCCAAAACATACTCATTCAGTTTTATTAATAGCACAGACACCGATAGAGATTTCGGAGTGATACAGGGAATTAATTTAAATTAGAAAAGGAAAACACCGTATGAGAAGAGTTAGTAAAAGATACCTATTTCTCTTAATTATTCATTTTATTTAACCGTATTAATGGAGATGAAAAAAGTCCACACTCGTAAATGAAATGAAAACTATTTTTCCTCTCCTCCACCCCAAAAAGAATTGCTAACATTAAAAAAAATTGCTTCTTATAATCGAAGGATATAGTTTAATTAACTATTTAACGCGTGTCTTAAAGAATGTTACAAGATGTGCCATAAATTTTTACACACTCATAGTACATTAATGAACACGGATATCGAATTGTCTAAGAAATTATAAGGTATTAATAATATAACCCGGCTAATGGCAGGTAATTTGGGCAAAATATCTAATATGAAATTTGCATTAATTATGGCAACTGATGTTTGTGTAAAGTAAATTGAAGGTCCTAATTTTTATTATCAGATTAGGCAATTTTTATGAATTTTAATTAAATTGTTTTATAGTGGTATTAATTTCTTAACACCTAGTATCTTTTATATGCAAACTATTTCTAATAAAACACCTAGTCACAGACACATTTTTTTCTTTCCATTTTTCAGTTAATAATACCACCATAGTTTTTCAACTTTCTAAATTTCATTACATATATAGTTTTCTTTATTTTTCTATATTGTATTACATACATCTTTTTATTTTCTTCTTCTCTAAATCGTATAACAGAATAAGGTTATTTCATATGCTTGTATTGCTTTTATGTCTTTTTCATTTTTCTTACTTTTTTATAGGTTTTTTCCCTGACCCTTTTTATAAGAAGTTTGTATATTGTGCATTCATATTTAAATTGTGTTTATTATACGTGTTTATAAATTTATATTCACATCTCCATGCAAATAAAAGTCACCATCGTTACGCATACTCATATATTTCATATCTTTTAACAGTTGAGCTAAATTCAACTAAACTTTGCATTTTGATTGTTTACTAGCTGCCTTTTTCGACCAACCGGTTTGCCAATCTCAATGCTCGCTAATATTTTAATAATTAAATATTTTATGTAATTCCTACTTTTATAGCTTCTTCATCAAAATATTTTAAAACTTCCAATTTTGATAGTCATATAATTCACCCATAATATTATAAAGGAATTCAGTCATAACGTAATATGTATCGCTCTAATTTTCTGTTAGTTCCCGTAGAATTTATGCTTTAATTTAAAGTGGAAATGATTTATTTGCAATTAATGTAATAATATTTTTTACTGAAACAAAGCATTTTTATAATATGATTACTGAAAACAGAGTCACTGAGCATTTAAAGAATATCTTTCTTAATTTATGTAATATCTCAAGAATTTGTTAAAATTTTTTCCTCATATTCATCATGAGCAGATCGATTAATTAAAAATGCTTAATTTTAAATGCATCAAACACTATGAAAATGAACAGAATCGTTTAAAATAGTCGGTCGAAAACAGGTTAAAAAAACTAGTTAAAAAACAATGTACTTAAAACTATAAGCATATACAGAAATATATATAACTAACATAAATACAATTTAATTACAAAAGCATACAACTAACCTAAAATAATTTAAATCAAGTCCACATCCGTTGAAAATAGTTGTCAACCATCAGAACACAATGCGCATGCGTGAATTTTCAATGCCAGTTATGGTAACGCAAATGCGTGAATTTTTCTATTTGGGGTTGCAGATTAGAAATTTTTAATTTCCTTTATTGTGTTTTATTTTAATTCAAAAGTTCTTCAGAATAAATCTGAAAGATCGATTAATTAACAAAACTTAATTTTAAAGGCGCCCAAACATTAAGAAAATAAACATTATCGTTTGAAATAAGCGGCGAAAAATGTTAAGCCTAACCTCATTAGCGTGGGGGAAAAAAACTAAAGCCTTACTTATTTGTTGTGGTTGGGAAATGAAGTTTTTTTTGGCGGGAAAGATAGTTTTTAATTAATAACTAAGCAATTTAATTAATAATGCTGGCAGAAATCCAGAATATTAAAATGCCACTGAAAAGCAGACGATTTGCAGATTATATAAAGGACAGTATCGATTTAATTTCTTTTTTTTTTTTAAAAAAAAAGAGCTCTCAGCTTTTTTTAAAAAAAATTAAAGGTTTCAACGGATATTGTCATTTTAATTTAAGAAGCTTCAGACTATAAGAAGAATTTGTGTATTATAATATTTTATGCAAAAGTAGTTATTACATTAAAAATGTTAAAAATGACAACATTTGAATTTCTAATGTAGTTGTCTACTTTAGTTATAAATTTTGTTTACATTTATGTATGTTTTTTTTATTAGTTTTTGTATTATTAAATATTTTATATGTATTTATATATATTTTTTATTATTTCTATGTACATTTATTTTGGTTTTTAAATACTTTCCAACTTAAATGGATGTACTCTGTATGTACTGAATTTTTCATTTCCTTCTGATTGCGCCAACTTTAACACCTTTTTTTTTTTTTGGAGGAAGAAATAATTTCTAACAAAGTCGGAACATAAAAGTCTTTTTTACTATCCTTCTTTTAGTATTCATGAAAAACAGGAAAAGAACTTTCACGATCGTCTCTTTTTAAAAATAAAAAGAAATTGAAAAAATCCTGAAATAGAACATTTGTCCTGTAATTTATCATGTACAACATAAATTTGGAAGCCAAAAAAAGTAAATGCAATTAGGGATTAAGTGAGTCAACACCATTTTTTGAAATTTAAATGGGAGATTTAGAAATAAGTATTCTATTTAGATATTGAAAGATAAAATGCCTTTTTTTTTAAATTCAGATTTTTTTCAGAGGAAGGATAAAAAAAAACTTTAATACCTGGAAACTTTAAAGAAGGGAAAATTTTAAAATCTCTGTAATTGACTAATGTGTATATATGATTTCTAGTAAAAAGAACAACGTAGATGAGTACACATTGAGAATCTGTAGGACAATCGTGTGACCTATAGCAATCAAACTTGGCATATATATATTTGGAAGGCGGAAATGTCTAAATAGAAGTGATTTAAAAAAAAAATTTAATTGTTAAAGATGGAAAGGTTTGTTAGTAATAACTCCCCAAAATTATATGGCACGAAGCTTATTTGAACCCATTTTAAAATTAAAAAAAATAGTATTTTAATGATATCAATGGGAATTCCGTGAATTCAGAATTATGGCCAGTTAAAACAATTTAAAACGTTTTTTTGCAAAATTTGAAATAATCGGTTACATTATTACAATGAAATTCAAAGTGAATTCGTTGATTCCTCAAATGTGACAATGTGATTATCTTTCATTATTTAAATCTAAGAAATATTCTGTTAACTTTTCTTGCAGATTTATTGAATCAGAATTTACATTTCATTGTCACAATAAAAATTTTGACATTTCATTGTCACAAATAAAAATATTCAATATGAAATGGATTACCCATATACATTTATCCGATATTATGGTACTCAATCCCATCAGTAAGGTTTCTGAACATAATGAATAGAACAGGTGTAAGGCTTTTATAATAAAACATCTTATTATACTTGAAAATGTTACGACTTAAAAAACATTTCGCTGTGAAAATAGCGAGCATCAAGTTATGCTTAAGAGACTTAATCAAAATTAAACACAATAATTATTCTCGCTGAACCAACTTGTTGCCAAAGTTGGCTAGTTTTAAAATAGTATTTCTCATAAATTATTTTGTTAAATTAAGAAAGGATATGGTTTCAAGGCCTTTTCTTTTTTAATGCTGAAATTTTCTCCTCATTTCTACAATATTTAGCTTGTGCGTCTAAATATATATATTTAATCTCTAAAACTTATCATTGCTTTACAATTAAGATGAAAACATATTATCAGAGAAATGATTTTAAATTACTTGTAAATTAAATTAAATCTTTGAATTAATATTTGAAATAAATATTCATAATTTCTGCTCATTTCTCCTCTCGAAATTTATGCCCTAAAGAATTTTCGTCTTGTAAACAAGATGCTATTCCAAATTCTAAACTCAAGTCTTTATTCTCGGATGTGTTGTTCTAAGCGTTCTTTCCCTTGAAATTCTCATTTTACTAAATTTCTGAATGTTAAGTATTAATTGTATAAAAACATTATCAATCAATTAATAATATTAAATTAAGAATTTATCTTCTCGATATATAGGAAATTTAAGGATAGTCTAAACTACTCAAAACTCGTGATTTCGGATGATATAATCTAAGAGTTTATGAAATCGAATATAATTAATCGATTTTGCAATTGAATTTTCCTACTTATTTAAATATTCGTTTAGAAATAACATTTCATAGCGTTTTCTTTCATAGTTCCTAATAAATGACTTGTTTGATTTAAAATGGACGAGAAGACATTGTCTGAAAATAGAAAGAGGAATAATTATATGGGAATGAAGAATTTTTTGGAAAATAATATGAATATAAATGATCTAGCTTCTACCAGCTACGTACGAGAGATGATCTGAATGTGAGATTACCATGATAATTAGTCGGGCACTCATCATGGAGTGAATTATGCGTCCATTTTTTCCTTACGATCCGTCATTGAACTGAAGGTAACTTACTCCTACACTAATTTTGTATCCATCATGAACTGCTTACTTATATGGCAACTTCTAATCACCATATTTTCAGTATCTCCCCACCTGGGTGGGAGTGGAAATCAATATAATTTGGAAGCATTAGTATTTAAGTAAGCAAAAGGCACTAAAAATGCTGAATATTAAAAACAAGCAGAAGTTTATGAAAATATACGCTGTAAAGTATTATTTGAAATTAATTAAATATTAACGAATTTAATATTATCACTACTGATATGTGCACTCCTTTATCAGAATTGAATTATACATTTGTTGTTTGCTACATTAATATGGTTTCTTTCTACCTCGGAATATCCTATTTCGGTTTTTCTCATCTCATTTTCGATTTATCGTTTCACATACATGCATAATTAAACAGAAATATTTTCGAATTTATGAAACATAGAAGTTTATCATATTCTTGAAATTTTTGGTTTTTAGAATAATTTTTTCTTTTTGTGTTCGATTTATCGTTTCACAGACGGATATAACTACACAATGGTATTTTTGAAGTTATAAAGCATAAGCGTTCATCACATTCTCGAAATTTATGGCTATTAGAATAATCTCTTTTTGTATAATATTATATTTAAGAAAAAGTAACAGATTATACTCACGTAAAATGTGCTTTTATTAATTTTTTAAGTTATAAAATAAATGGAAGAGATGCTTTTCCTTATTACACATCTATTAAGAAACACTCCATCCACAAAACGAATATTAAAATTTATCAATAAATCATACATTATGTCTTCAATAATGTATTTTTCAGTATATTACTATTGTTACAAATCTGTAATTTTGCTATCCGGCACGGCGTGCTGAGCTTGGCGACCATTTGGCGACTTGGCATTGAATTTGGCGAGTTTGGCGACTAAATGGATAATACCAGAAAGTTCGAGAAGTTTCATGATCCATCCAGTAATAACAGAGATACACTCAGATACGCCCTGATTGGTCAGAAGATTCTAGCCCCGCGTCCCGGAACTATAAAAGACGGGCACTCAGAAGTCGTGTGTATCGTCAGAAGTGTGTGTATAGTCAAAGGCGATGGTGTGTGAGAGTGGTCGGAGTCGCCGACACGTAGAAAAACTGGAGAATTAGACAGCAAGAAAGCTGCTGCACTAGCAATTAAATGCGCTGAGTAATTACAATTGAGTGGCGGTATTTGTAGAAGAAAAATTTTGTAACATTTCAAATTTTTTCTTCTACAACAGAGACATTCCGAATACAGTCCATTTTATTAGAGGTTAGCAGATTCTGTATGGTAGTTGCATGTGAGTTTGAGAATAACATGTTGAAAATATCACAGAAATTGAAATTACAATAATATAAATAAAGATCTGAAAACGAATTACAAAATTTATTTTTCTTCGCAATAATAATTTCGCTGGTGAATAATGAACAACAGAGACAAAAATTGAAACAAATAACTGGGAATGAAAACCCACAAAAAAGAATGAGAGGGGCAGTGAATTTTGAAAATTAGCTGAAACAATGCTTTTAGAATTTAAATTATATAACAGTATTTTTTTTTGATTTTATAATTTGGATCCTTGAAAATAAATGAAGGTTTAGCCTTTCACACTATAGATATGTGCTTTGTTTTCGTTGATAAGTGAAGAAAATCTCACGTACAAAATGAATGAATTTAAAAATGAATGAAAAAGTTATTTTTATCGTTCTAATTTTGAACTCGCCGAATCTTCAGCTCTTATTTTATATAAAAAAAACCCTAAAAGAATGTGTAAAACGATGGAGCTAGAAATCCGAATGCGGACATTTAATGCTAGTTTTAATATTTGAAGGGTGATCATTTAAAAATTACTTTACATTCTGTGAATTACGTCAGAAGAGCAAAGCAAATTTATTTGCGGTAACTTCTGATTATTCCCTTCGAAGGCTAGTTAATTTTTATCTTTAATAATTAGAAAAGGTATTGTGGACAAATAATTGCAAAAAAAATTCCAAATAGACATGAAATTTTAAAAGAAAATTTTCTAAATTAGGTTTTAAAATTCAAGCTTTTGAAGTATAGTGAGTCACCAATTCGAATACCTGTGTACTAATTCATGGTAAATAATGTGACGGATCTATGATAGATTTGTATGGACACACAAATACACACACAAACATTTCCATTTATAAGTGTAAAATAAATGCCTTGTGTTGGTATTCTAAAATTATCTTTTTATAAAATAAATTCAATGGAATTATGATTAAAAGAAAATATACAATTTCTTGCTTTTCAAAACACATCCTAGTTTATTAGTTACTTTTTCTTATATTTAACACTTCTTGCCACAGTATTTTAATTGAATTAATTAACTCAAACTAGTTAGTTAGATATTGTTTTAATTTAAGTTGAAATTAAATATTTATGCTCAACAAATGATTCGATTTTTTGGAATTTAACAAAAATTATTCATTATTGTTAAAATTACAAATTACTCAACGAGATTCTGTATTACTGTTTTTTTTTTTTTACTAACTATTAAGCATATTCTTAAATCAATTTCATTTCCAGATTTTCCTCTGTACTGTGATTGCCGCCTGCGATGGCTGAAGAACTCCACTTTTACCCACAATGATGTAGTTTTGAGAAATCTAAAAGGCATGGTGTGTAAGCGACCTCCTTACCTAAGAGGAACGCCATTTAAAGACCTATCGAAGGAGCATCTCATGTGCTAAAATACAAATATATTCAGTTGTGGAACAAAATATAAAAATAAAATATAGTTTAAAGCATATTTCAATTATTTTAGTGATTTAAATTTTGAAAAATATAAAAAAATATTTCTATTTTGTTTATAATCTCTACTAGCAGTAAAGTAAAATGCGTGTGTGTGTGTGTGTGTGTGTGTGTTATGATTGTCTGCCTCTGCTCTACAGAATAGACCGTTTGGTTTAGAGCTATTAAATTTGTTCCAAATATACTTCAGAGTACAGAAATGCGCATTAAGTTTTATTTAATTTTAATTATTTTAAATTAAGCAAAAATTAAGCGTTTTCCTTAGTATCTTATGAAAATATTATTGCACAAAACTGCTTTTTAAATCATTTTAAAATTGAAACAAATATATTTTTAAAATTGTAACAATTAAGTTATTTTGCAATTCTGACATATTTTTGCATAATTTTCAAGAATGCATTTCGTTATAACAATGAAACTGAAAATTTATCTTTGATCCATCATGTAATTAACAGAGTTATTTTTTAGATTGTTGAAATACAAGGAAGAATGATTTTTCTTAGTTTAGTTTAGCTTAGCTATGTAACGTCCCGATTTAAAGCGACACTAGGGTTATTTGGGAATGGATCTCGTAATTTTGAACTGCGGTCAGATGACAAGGATGACACCTGAGCTGGCACGCGCCTCTCCAAACTTCTTGCACACCGCACTAGCGTGAAGGATTTTTCTTATTAATTGCTTAGTGTATGTGGGGAATAAAAAAATGAACTTTCAATAATGCAAAAGATAACGTGCATTTAAAATGAAACAATTACGTTTTTAATGATACTATGATTTCATGGGATTATACAAAATAATTAAGACTAAGAAAATAATGCCGTATTAATAATCGTGAAAATTTTAATGCTTAAAGGTACGGTTATCAGATTATGTGCTTTAGAGACTTAATTGAGATAAAGTAAAACCAATATTTCCGGTTAAACAACTGGTCATCAAAGTCGGCTATTGTGACATAATATTTTGAACTAAAGCCATGCAAACAAATATACGTTTAAATGACATTCTAATTGAACATTTCATACAGTAGATTAAGATGATTCCCGCAAAGATAAGTAATCTCATGTGCTTGCATTTACTGTTTTTACTAAGTGCTAGTTGTGTCTGCTGATTAATTGGATCGCCGGGAGTATTGGTTATATTTGATTTCAGATAAGTTGTTTTGTATGATTCTGTGTTCAAGATTTCGCTAAATTGTCAGATTTTAAAGCAGTATTATTTTAATTTTTTTAGTAGAGTTTCATTTATCGCGTACATGAATCTTTGTACTAGAGACAATCATATAACATAGAATTAAAAACATAAAATATTATAAATTTCGAGATGTTGTAACTTCACAATGTTGTTCTTCTTCTTCAGCTTTCAACAATGGAAGAAAATTACGTGATTAATTATTTAATGACACAATGAAGAATGGTCTAAATTTCAGGGCAAAAATGTGATTAATTGTTGCAAATCAGCCAAAAAAATTAAAAAAATTACCACAATTCAGCAAAAATTCGTACGATAAGGAAATCGGAATCATTAAATTAACAATTTTTTATATTTTGTGAAGGTGTAAAAATTTATTTTTACCCAATAATATGTTTTAAAGTTATTGCAAAAAAAAGCAAAAATTTAGTTTGATTTTAAATTAATTAAATTCTACTTAAAATTTCATATAATTTCTCTGAAATGCACGTTCTCATCTTCCAAGACCCTCGGGGGGGGCACCTCGAAATGAGGATGAGATGCTTCCGGCATGGTGGTTGGATCTCGCCACCCTGGAGGGTACACTAATAGGTGGGGGATCTGGCTCCTCCCATCGATGACGGGACGTACTTCCTTCGGGGAGGGTTGTACCGTGGCCGGTGACGGCCCTTAGGACTCAACCACAGTTCCCGCCAATTGCTGTTGCGGCGGTCCGGTCATTCAGTTCTATGGTTTAAATCCGTGTGCCTTAGGGCGGGTCGGAGAGTTAGATGGTTGACTTCTCATCCTCCAAGGTATACAAGTACCAAATCTGCTAACTGTAGAACAAACAAACAGACCTGTAGAGCACCACCACACACAAAAACGCGCCCAAGCGCGAGCACGCACGCACAAAAACATTCACTAAGGAGTGTAAACACCACTTTTATTCAATAATATGTTTTGAAATTGTGGAAAATATCTAATAGTTTGTAAATTTTAAATTAAAAGATAAAAAAACGTCGTAAAACTCTTTCTTTGTAAGTTTCTATGATACAAGGAATAACTACAAGTTATATACAGTGGCTCAAACAATTGAGAGTACACCTTTCTTTTACTTGATAAATCTGACTTCCAATAAAAATAACACATTACAGAGAAGTGAAAACATGTTTTTACTTTTACCCATAACAAATGGTTTAATTTAGAGTAAAAATAAAGAAAAACCAACGAAAAACTTCTAAATTGAAAAGTTTCAGAAGCAAATTAAATAAACATATTTTTGCCTCAAAAATTCTGTTTGGGGTCGTTGTCCTACTGAAAAATGTAATTTCCATCTAATTTCAAATTTTTAGCACTTTCCTCTAAATTGCTTCTAAGTATATCCAAGTAAACCATATGGTTTATAATGCTATCTATAAGAATTAAATTTCTTACCCCGGTTGAAGCCATGCAACCTGAAATCATGACTTAGCCACCACCATGTCTACCTGCCGGACGTAAATTTTTTGGATCCAAAGCAGTATTAGGCTTTCTTCATACAGTACGATGGCTGTCACTGCCAAAAATTTTGAGTTTTCTTTCATTACTAAATTAACTTTCTTTCAAAAGTTATTGGTCTTCAATTGATGAGTTTTTGCAAACTTTAAATGCTTTATCTGAATTTGCAAGCTGATGAACGGTGTCTCTGTAACAGTGCGACTTTTATATCCAACTTGTCGAATGGCATTTCGCATAGTTTAAGCACTTACACTTACCTATGATTTGAGAAGTTTCTGCAGCAAGTTGGAAGAACCATATGGTCGCAGCAATCTAAAGAAAAGTATTAAAAATTTGGATTTATATGGAAATTCCATTTTCTAGCAGAAAGCGACTACAAACAGAAGGCACTTAATGTCAAAATATGGTGTCTTTTTCATTGTATACAGCAGCTACACACACCACCACAGTACCCCGACATCAATTCCATTGAATATTCATGGGCCATACTCTAAAAGGTGGTTCAAAAACACAAAATTAGAAACAAAATCCATAAGCAGATGTTGCAAGAAAAATGGAATAAAATATCTTCAGATACTGTCAAAAATTGGTCGAATCGGTACCATGACGTTTAGAAGCCATTATAAGAGTCAAAAGACATGCAACTTAACAGTGACACTTTGTTTCTATGCGAGATATTGCAAAAATTTCATTTAGTGTACTCTCAATTTTTTGAGGCAAAAATATGAGGTTTATTTAAAATACTTCTGGAACTTTTCAATTTAGAAGTTTACCGTTGATTTTTCTTTATTTTCACTCTAAATTGAACCATTTGTTATGGGTAAAAATAAAAACATGTTTACACTTCTCGGTAATGTGTTATTTATATTGAAAGTCGGATTTATCAAATAAAAGTAATGTGTGCTCTCAATTTTTTGAGCCACTGTATATATATATAGCACTATAAGTCTTAACAATTAGATCAATGAAGCTTTTTGAACCATTTTAAATCATGTCTGCCGAAATTTATAGAAAATATACTAGCCTATAAAAATGGTCACTCTAGAATACCGTATAGGCTCCGTTTGAACAATTTTATCTTTCAACATAATCCTGGTTTCTTTGTGTATACTTTTAATTTTCCCGTGAGAAGTAATAAATTAGAATGATTTCATTGAACATAAATGTAGTCAAAATATTGAACTCAAGTATAGTCACTCATCCATTCTCGTTCTTTTTAATTTAGAAATGTGTTTGAATATACTTTTTGCTTGTGTTGAAAACTCTTCATTATACTGTTATCTTCAAGCATATGATAAAAATTTAAAACTCCTTTAAGGTTGTGTAAAAAATGGTTTCGCAATGAATTTATTTGAAAGAAATTTTAATCTTCAAGTCATTATCGTAATATTTATTTATTAATATTAAATTCTTATTATCTGCTTTAAAAGCCCTTCATAGGAATATTCTCTTCTTTTTTATGACTCTCATATTTATGCTCTTTTTTTTCCCTCTCTTTTATTCCGTATTTAAATCTCGAAAAGAAGTTTATAGTTACAGTCTTAAATTATTATAAATAGAAATAAGTTTTCATTATTCCTCTGTTTTCTAAAGCGTTCTTCTTTTTATAGATGATATTCAAAATACTTGGATTATGGAATATTTTTTAATTAAAAAGGAAATTTCTTTTTAATTTGTTCAATACAAAATAAAATTTGATTGCTTCTAAATAGGGGATTAATTACTTTAAGCTTATATCTGATCCCACAAGGCTCTATTTTTATTTTCTTTAACAATCCTAGATTAATTTGAAGCATTTCAACTTTGCCGATTACAAGTTTTGTAAAAATGCATTGTAAGATTCAATTGATTTTAGATTTATTTGTAATTAATTGTCATTGGCCAGCTGTAAGTTTATCGGGAATATTATTGGTGTTTAATTTCAATTTTTATGCACAATTTGATATTCTTGATTTCCTCAACAATATAATTTTAAGTTAAAAATCATTAAAATTGTACTATTTTAATAATCTTACATTACGCTGTTTATTTTGTATATAAATGAATCTTCCCAATGAAGTCAAATCGCATGTCTTTACGGTTTCATAAAACCTTAAATTTTCGGAAAATCAATATTCTAATTACGAATTGTCTTTCCCAGTTCTGCAACTTTATTTTCTTATTAATCGCCTGGGTTACTGGTTAGATTCAATTTCAGTTAAATCATTTAAATATAACTTATGTCATGTATATTGATCTTGGTAAATTGTCAGATATTAAAACTGGATTATTTTAATTGTCTTATGTCTTTATTGTCTATTTTATGTCTTATTTATATGTCTATTTTATTGTCTTAATTGTCTCTATACATTGTATGCACGAATATTTCTAATGGAGACCAATAATATATCATCATGGCGGTATTAAAAACTGAAGAGTCCTATTTATGTTTTTTGAATTTCGCGATATTGTAGCTACTCTGTTTTATTCATCTTTTAAACCATAAGTATATTAAATCAGAAACCTTTTTCTCTACTATTCAACAATGGAAGAAAATTGCCTATCAAATATTAGATGAAAAATGGGAAACAGTTTCAATTTCAGGGCAACAATGATTACATTGCTGGCTATTAGGAAATTTTTTTTTAAAGAAAACTGCAAAAGTTAAAAAAAATTGCAGAAAAGTTTCACAGCATCTAAATTAAAATCAGTATAAAGAGGATTTTTAAAAAGTAGGAAATGGGGTGAAAACCCTTTTTATACAATAATAGTTTTGTAAATTATAACTGAGAAACTCAGAATTTTTTTGTTAATTTCTAATTAACTAAAATCCCTATTAAAATTTCAAAAAAATCACTCCAATTTTCCATTTTTATTTTCCAAAATACATTTTCTTTAAATGCAGTTATTTTAGATAAAATAGTATGGTTGGTACATCATTAATAAACAAGCAGACAGACACTGATCAAATCTGAATACGAAACCACCAAATATTAAATTAAACTATATTTGATACATATTAGAAAGTTTAGTTTAAAAAAATTTAAATTATGATTTGGGATAAAAAATTAAATCCTTTAGAAAAAATTTAGAAAAATACATTTACCTTTTCCCTCTCTCTTTGAGTCATTACCAAAATAAATAAAAAATAATTCACTGAAACTAAAAAAAATTTCATCGAATTACGATTTAAAATTATTTCCAGAAAAATGTAAGGAAATGACTCTGCCAACTTGAAACGATAAATTTCATGAAACATTTGCAGATCGCTAAAACTCTAAAAAAACATTTTAAACTTATTTTCATTTATTTACGTCTAAAACATAAACCCACGAATTTAAATTAAATTAAAAATTTAAATAAAGTCCTATATAAGACATGTATCATTAACCGTTAAAGCTATATGAGTGAACATATTTATAGTGAAGATTTTAATATTACGCCATCCTCCACTCTGTGTACAATCGAATATTGCGACATTTCAATATGTCGGATGTCCGTCCATATGAATATGAGGTTGATCCAACCTGCAGATATTTGGTCTTACCTTGATTGCATTCTACACCCAAGCTCATAGCCTTGAGGCAAACAATAAGCGTCTTTCTGGTTTCGTATTAAGGATCTTATTCAACACACATGTTTGATATAGTCCAGGGTAGACTTAGCTAAGACTTAGAGAAAGTCTGGATTATTTAAAGTTCCCAATTCAGCAGTCCAAATATATCTTGAAACACTGTGTGTGGAGATATTGAAATGAAACAATATGTTTGGGGATATTGAAATGTCTATATCTTGCTTCTAAAATACTAATTTTGTATTGCTGGTGTTAATAGTTGAATCATCATATCTGGTGATATTAGCGCAATCAGAATCTTTGGTAAGGTTTTGTTAACAAATTATAACTTTTCGATTTTATCTTTTTAGTCATATTATCATTAAGGCTTACCATAATTATCAATTTTAACATGTTATTAGATAATTTGCCAACGATTTATTCGATGAAAAATAAAACAGTGTATAGATAAATTGATCTACGAAAAATTTAAAAGTCAACATCTTCGAATCGTATTTAATTAAATATTTGTTCAAAATCATTACTATTAATACAAGAGAATGTGTGTGTGTGTGTGTGTGTGTGTGTGTGTGTGCGTTCGTGCGTGTGCGTGTATTAGAACTCTACGATCCAAATCTTTTGACTCATAACTACCAAATTTCGTATATATGCAATTTGAAGTATTAAAATGCGCATCTCTGAGTGATTAAATTTTTTTTAATTAAAAATTAAGGGAAATTAATAATATATCCCAAAACATCCTAATATATCTATCTCAGCACTCAGTTTTAAAGTTCAAAAAATTATCTTTTTAATGATATATATTTGCTGTTAAGAACTCTTTACTCTAAATTCAGTTGAAGTTTGAAGATTTTTGAAGAATGTTTCAATAATATTTTCATTGCTCTGAATGAAACCAAAATTATTTTCATTATTTCATCAAACATTTAATCGCTTGATTTTTTTTCCTCTGTAGGAAGCTGAGAAAAGAAAATTCTGTATAATATTTGTAATGATTTATATCTCTTTTAATAGTAGAATAAACAAATTTCAGTGTAAGATAAGCTTTTAATATTCTTTTTATTTTTTTGTATTTACAATGAAGGCGAAACTTCAGAACCGAGGAATGGTGAAAATATTTTAAAGTGTGCACATTTTTAAACACTCATGTTCTATTCTGTATATAACCGTATGAATAAAAATATAGATAGAGAAGTATGTTAAATGGAAAAGTAATTGGAAGTAAAACATAAGTACTAGAGAGAGAAAAATATGTTTCAAAATGGTATGGAAAATAATAAAAGTAAAAAATAGTAATAGTAATAATAATGTTTACTAAAATTTATAGTTCAAAAAGTTGAGAAAATCATTAAGAGCAAGTAAATAAAATATTTAATTGAAAGTTCTAGCTATCACCGTTTGCTGCCTTCTTTTTTTTAAAGTAAATTGCAATCCTATATAATATCTATATTACAATTTAATTTCTTTCTTTCTCTTCCGCAATTTTGATTTTACATTTGAATTTAAAAGCTCTTTCTGATTACAGTCTCAGCGTTCAAAATAATATAAAGCTTATAAAGTTGATAAAATTTCTGATTTAAAATTATGAGAATGGAAACTTATGAAAAGTCAGCATTATTTAGCTGAAAAATTCTAGGAAGTTAATATCTAATTACATTTCGTTATTTTTCTCTTTATGTTCATATTTTAAACTACTATAATTATAAGTGTGGCCATGTTAACAAATAATCCGAGTAAGATTTATTCAACAAGAAGTGAAAATATTGCACAGATAAATCGAAATACTAAAAATATATATGTCAAAATTTTCGATTAAAGGTTTATTTATATTTAGAAAGGAAAAATGCGTGAATATATGGGAGGATTTAATTTTAATTTCATTCATTATTGACATCACACTTTAGTTTTCCCACCTTCACTATTTTTTACTAAGAAATTAAAATAGAATATAATTGTAAAGCAATTACCATTAACAACATCTGATTACAGTCTTGGCATTCTAATGACATAAAGCACAATTAATTAATTATCTGCTCAAATTTTTAGAAATACAAGTTTTTATGAAATGTGAGTACTGTCGAACTGAAACATTCTAAGAAGTTATTGTATCATAGTTCATTGTTTTTCTATTTCTGTTCACATCATCAGTATTTCCTATCATAATTATCAACTTCAAATGCTACCAAATTTATTCATATGTAAAAATGCTTGAAAATTTTATTTTTAAAGCTTAACGTAGTCTTATTCAATATCTACACTTCAGTTTTTTTTTATTGCACTTTTCCCTCTCAAAGTTAGAATTGAAAAGACGTTGCAATGAATTATGTCTGATTACAGTGTAAGCTTCTAAGACACGTAAGTTGCAATTTTTAAAATATGAAGTCTGTATTATTAGAAATATAAACTTTTTAAGCCTTAATTGGTAGAAATACAAACTTTTTAAAGTTTAAATTTCTAGAAATATAAACTTTTAAAAGTCTAAATGTGAAAAAAAAATCTTTAAAAACCTAAATTTACTCAAATGTAAACAATTTTAAGCCTAAATTTGTAGAAATATAAGCTTAAAATTGTTTATATTTGAGCAAATTTAGAATTTAAAATTTCCTTTATAAATTATATTTCTACAAAATTTAAATTTGTAGATATATAAATTTTTAAAGCCTAAATTTGTCAAAAAACAAATATTTTTAAGCCTAAATTTGTAGAAATATAAACTTTATAAAAACAAGCTTTATACGCTGAGTTTAAAGAACTACAATAGCTAGAGCTAGAAAATACAGTTTTATTTCTCGGCATTATTTTTGTGCTGTTTTGGAATGAGTACAATAGAATAAAATACATCATAAATTCAATAAATCTAAGAAAATGAGTGAAAATATGTGGAAAATTTTAAAACAATGATTTCAGTCTTACAATCCTAATTCTTTCAGTAACAAAAACACGAATTAAATAATGATGAATTAGCATAACGGAAAAGATGAAAGACAAAAGGAAAAAAAGTGAATCAATTACGTTAAATATCTTTGAAACAAAAGTAACATTAAAATACTTATTTTAATTGAAAGTAAAATATATTTTCCCATCAATAAATAGAAGAAAATTCGATAAAGTAATATTTTTAATGTTTTTTAAAGCTAATATTGGATACATTTTCTTCCGTTGAAAGACGATTTTGTGATTTACATTGTAAGGATTTAAAGAAAAAGAATCATTGATGATTTCATATTTTGATTAAAATGATGGTAGAAACTACAAATGGATATGTTTCATTATACTTTTAGAATACAGATAAGTTAAAACGTCCCTCTACGAGACGTGGGAATAGGAGCAACTTGATTTTCCCATTAAAGAAGTATTTACCGAGAAAGTCTTTTAACCGTAAAAGATATCGACCTTAATATTTTGATGGATTTCCACTTTGTAAAATCTCTCCGAGAATGAAAATTTTTTTTTGAAATCGTGTCTGTATGTTTATCTGATGTTTTATTTGATTCAGAAAATTCAAAAGCATAAAATAGTAGACGGATGAAAATCGACTTGTAATTGTAAATCCGAAACTGTGAATCGGTATATTTCATATCAAATCGTCAACAGAAATAGATATCTAGATTCATATATCAATTTTTTAACTAGCTATCATTATCAATTTTTAAGCTTGCGTGCGCAAGCAAAAATTTTGGAGCAATAAGGTGTTGACCGTCCATCGGCCCGTACTTTCGCAACCATATAAATGCAACTCAAGAGCACAGAAAATCAAAATATTTGCGTCCAGTACTCACATATGCCTGCCCAGTGTGGGGGTATGCTGCCAAAAGTAACCTAAAATTAATTATTCAGCAACAAAATCAAATTATAAAAAGTATCTGTAAAGTACCCAGATATCTCTCCAACTCTGAAATTTATAAAGCTCTCGATTACCCACCTCTCAAAAAATTCATACAAAAAATAGCCACTAACTTCCATAACAATCTTATAAATATAGATAACGAAGCTATAAAACTAATCCCTAATTACGATCCCAATCCCCGAATTAAAAGACCAAAAAACGTACTCCTCTAACACATCTAACCCTTTCACTAACTGTTACAACCCTTTCACTTTACCTGCTTAAATAATGTAAACATTAATTGCTCGCGGCGCCATCTAGTGCTATTAAACTTAACATGTAACTTCCCCTGCACTGTATCCATATCGTATAGACCCGTTACTGCTGGCAGCACACCCACTCACCCACTCCTACAGTAACAGCCAATAGCATATCGACTTTCCAAATCTCACTCAAATCAAGCCAATCACATACCTAGCTTCGCCAAATCCACATACGAACTCCTAACTCAATAATTTTAACAGTACCATGGCATTATTTCAAAAGTTATGCTCTATCAGTCACATCATTAAGGGGATAGTCCTTCTCCAAGGACGGGTACCCCGATAAACCCACCATCGAGACTCGAGACTCTAGAAAATCAAAATAAAATCTGTTACACCATCTGTTGTTGTTTCTTATGGCACTTGCCACGGACAAACCCGCTTTCAAAGACAGCCGATTTAAGCCTAAGGGGGAGCGCCTCTTGCTTTTATCGTAGAGCCAACTTGGGCCAAGAGTAGGACTTGACTATTCAAGCATCACTCATTCGCTTGCACAACCCCTTCTTACAGGAGGGCACATTCACACATCTCACAGATAGAACAGGAAGAACAACCTTGCCCAAACCAGGACTCGAACCCGGACGCCGAGATCACGGGGAAGATGCGCCACCCCTATGCCATGACGCCGGCATTACATCATCTTATCACTATCTATATTTCTATACTAAATTGGGGTTTCAAATAGTTGAACTATTGGAATGATCACCACAAAAATGTCTCGCATACACTCTAATAAAGATGTTACCCTGAGAACGCCTTGTGAAGCATTGGTGTACAATAGTTCAAACTTCGGCTTGAATTTAGCATTTTTATTGAATCCTTGGCGAGTTTTTTTGGTTGGCTCTTAATTCCTGCCATGCGGCTAATGGTATCCAAAAATCAAATTTGTGTTTTAGATGCTTTCCTCCAAACGATTGAAAGAAATATTTGAGATGAAACTGCATTTGGAGTCTCAAAATCCCATACCAAATTTGATATGTTTAAGTCATTGCAGCTTTGAGTTATCGCGCCTACATGTTTTTAAAAGTGCATGCCAACAGATGGCCAACCCGTTGTTGTATTTGGCTCAAAATTCGAAAGATATATAAATTATAGATGTTAATTCTATTGTATCGAATTTTATCCATATACTCTTATTGTTTTGTAGTTATTGTGTTAAATTACATTCAAACAACCAGACAGACAGATTTCCTCTGAGCGGATTTTGCTAAACATTTGATAGATATCTACAAATTTGGTGTTAAGATAGTATACCAAATTTCAATTGTCTTTTTTGAGTTGTCACATACAAACAGATGGACATTTTCCAAAAATGTGTTTTCGTCAAAACCTCGAGTTTTTGACGATTACAATATTGTGTCTATAATACGAGAAATTAATAAAAGGAATCCAAAATGTTGTATCGATATTTTTGTACTTATATATAAATAACATTTCAACGATTAATCGTGAAAGATCGTATGCAAAGTTCAGTAAAGACGCTAGATTTTCGGCAAATAATCGATATTTCCGTGAATAGTATTATTTGTACAAAAAACGTTTGCCTGTACACCACATACTCAATACACAAGTACCGGTTTTCTGTACTATACAAAAAAGCACACAAATCTTACGTGTGAACTCTGATAGTAAATGTCTGAGCACTCGCAATGTCCATAACATCCTTATTGGAGAATACGAAAACGTTTTGGGGTGTCCATTGGCTAATTAACATATTTGCCTAATAAAGTTGCTAATCGCTTCCAAGAGAAATCTTATCAGTATTTTATTACATTTATGTACATGCGCTCTTCCATTCCGTCTTGTTTCAGCTTTAAATTGTCATACACAATTAAATCTGCAAAGCAATAAGAATGGTATTTACAATAAGATTATGTCTTAATAAAATTAATTTTGAGAAAACAATATAATTCTCAGGGTTTGTTTTTTATTGGTTATAAAAACCCAATAAATATGAATTAATTTTTGATTCCAAGTTTAACTAAAGATGCTGACTTAATGATGTCTTACAATAATTTTTACTGCCTTAATTAATTTTTTTAAGGCAAGCTTACATTTTGAAACATGTAAAAATATAAGGAAATTCCGAATTTTATTTTTTTATCAAAATATTTTAAGTGATTTTATAATATTTTTGGAGAAACAAAAAATATTTAACAATATATTATAAATGGAAACTTTATATTATATATATATATATATTGCAAAACTGTAAACATGTGTACAAATACAAAAAAAAAGTCATTCGTTGAAAGAGAATAACTAAATCAGTCAATAACAAACATTAAAAAAAATCCTCCCTTCAAGTTCGTAAGTAGGTCTTCTTTAGATCAAATCCTAATTCTGTGCCAAAAAAGAATGAAAGAAATGATAAAAGGAAAACAAGCATTTGAAATAACAAGAAATATTTTAAAAACTTTTCTTTATCGATCAAAAAATATTGAAATCCTCACTTCTCCCCTGCATCATTCAGTAGCGGCAAAGATCCATTTGGCTATATCTCTAAGAATGTTTCAAAATAATTATATGTTTGATCACAGATCAAAGAACTTTTGTTGATTTTCTTTGGCAATGGTAAAGGATGTGTTTTCTTTGCACTTATTGAGTGAAATTCTCTGCCTAGTATATAATCATCCGAGAGTTCCAAAAATGATCTCTGATTTTTAAGGTTGGCTATATTTACGTAGACAAACCTCCGGGACTATGACAAGATTACATACATAAATATGTACGTACGTACGTGCGTGTACACACACACACACGTTTTCTAGTAAACAGAATAACCAGAGTAATTTTATTTGGATTTTAATCGGATTGAAATATGTTGTTAGAAATGCAAAAATCTCAGATGAGTTCGTAAATGGCCAATCTAGCTCAAAAGGGGTGGAAAGAGTGGGAGGTTAAAATTTTCATTTCGCTGTAACTTTTTTATCATTGAAGATAGAGAAATAAATTCAATTAGCCAAATGAGCACCTCATTAAGACGAACAACTTTTGTAGTTAAAGTTTTTCGATAACTGCAATATTTTTTAATTAATTAATAGTAATTAGTAATTTAGTTGTAAAGAAATATACCTTTGCCTTCCAGCTTGCCGAGAGGAATATTTTTTAATAAGGTCTTTTCCAGAAATATGATAAAACGCTACTTTAGTTGATTACCTTTTATTTCATATCTTTCTTTAGGAATTGATATTATTTTATTATCCGTCCTAAAATAGTTAAAAGAGGATTTCTGAAATAATTTTCAGTCATGTAATGCTTTAAGTTTTCAAACTATTTCGAGATTACCCGTTTTATGAGAAAATTTAGGCAAATTGAGGCATTTTTTCTTTTTAAATTTTTAGATGCATGCATATGTGCATTCAATGTATCATATATATTATCAGATTGTCAATAAAGTTTTAAAATAAAGGTAGGCCATCTAGTTATAGAAAAATTATAATTAATAAGATTAAATAAAAATACTATCGAACAAGATAATTTACTCACACTCAAACATCGTAAATATCTTCCAATTTCCTTATGGTTTAAGATTCCTATAAGCTGGAGTACTCTACGTATCATAAAGTAAACACACGGGGGGTTACCCCCACCCAGCCAAGTGACGTTAAGTGTTATCAAATGATCGCCGTTGCAGCAGTATGGAGGCAGGATCTACGATTGAGTGTAATGGACATCACAGACTACGGTATAATCCTTCCAGTCATAAGCCGTGTTCCAAAGACCTGTCCCCTTACAGACGAGGCACGCGTTCCTCCCTTAACCCTCTCGCGGTTTTCTGGGTGCTTTGATGTTTGCTCAGTTTATCGCCTGTTTGTCGGTAAACTAGGCAGGCATCAAAGAACCCCAGGAAACCGCAAGAGAGGGGAAACAGGGGAAAGCGTGCTCCATCTGAAGAATCACGGGTCGTTGAAACACGGCTATAGAAGTAGATGTAACTCGACCCTACAGCATAACTATACCAATTAGGGAAGCGAGAACCAATTACTGTAATAAAAGATTCTTGTTCTCATATTTAAGCTGCCTTCTGTTGGGATTCTATCTCATCTGGACTATAAATATCCAGAGTGGAAAACTGCCTTCATTTAGGGTCGATGATAGGTTGAGAAACTGGGCGTAAAAGAAATGAAAAAAAAAAGTTATTGCATATTTGTCAAACTCGTAAATACAATTACGAATACCAGTCACACCAACTTTTTTTTTTACCAATTTGGCATGGGTCTATACTGTGTTCCTCTGTCAAATCCTAATTTTTTATAGGAATAATAGCCTACTTTATGAAATTGTTCGACTTATTTCAACTCACGCCTAAAAAATTCATTCGTCATCTATAGATAATAGAGAATATTTTATTTGTTATTGAATGAAGAAGAACAAGTGTATTACAACATTCCTTATTTTCTTCTTTTCAAGAGACAAATTATGTTGTCTGATGCCCCCGGAAACAATGCCGTCTTCACAATGAATGATACCACTGGCTAAACTTTTAAAACAAGCAAGAAATTGCAACGAAGAAAAGATTTCGGTTTATTTTAATGTGAGGTATAATGCTCACTATAATGCCAGTATTAAATAAAAATTCAGAAATTCAATAAAAAAATATCCCGATTTTCACGACCATGGATAATTCCAGAGAAATGCATCTTAAAAAATAAATTGCTGAAGAAAAAATGATCGAAAAAAATTTGTAAAAATGAAAAAGGATTTCCGATCAATGATTTTGCAAAAAATTAACTTCCTTTCATGACCTTTCCTGATATCGTCCATCAATTAGCTTTTTTTAACAGTGCTGTTTTAAAAAAATTGTTCCGATTTTGTGAAGCTAGCTATTCAATGTCTAATTTTTTTCCCTAGTGTCAATGTCAATGAATTCCCCAAAGGGAAATTCATCACTGCATTGACACTAACACTCCGGGTGTGGTTCCGTCAAACTGCAGACATTTTTTTAGAAGGTAGGTACAACAACTTGCGGGATTGGAAGTTTGTCATTTATTTATTTCCTTTAAAAACGCCTGCAACACGACAGTTCCCCTTAGAGGCTTAAAACACTTATGGCTTTACTTATTTTTTATGATTTTCTGATAAAATAAATCGGTATGTGGGGCTACCATTTCATATAGGTTGATGGTATGACAAAATATCCTAATTTCTTTATGCTTTTTTTGAGAAATTTTCTATTATATTTACGAGACCATATAAAAAAAATGGAGTCCAGGAAAAGTGTTATTAATGATATATATGTTTTCCTTTTTCTTTTCAAGCTTCCAAGAAATGTATCCACTTTTTTAAAATGGTTAACTTATTCCCTCCTAAACGATATTACGTTCGCTTTCACAAATTTGGGCAAAAAATTTTTTTGCTTTTTTTGTTCTTTTTTTCCCCTTCTTAAGAAATTAACCAGAAGCCAGCCATAACAAATTACGTTGATAGAACAATTTTTCATCTGAACGATATTTATATTTTTCATAACCTTTATTTATTATTCTGTATTGTTGCTGTTTCTTGCTTTTTTTTTGTTCCGATTTTCCATGGAGCATGCAAATAATCTGAATTTACTGAATCTGAGATACTGAATTTAAAATTATCGATTTGCCACCACAACGAAGAAGTCCAAGTAATTTCAGAAATATAAAATTATCTTTTATGTAAGAAAAAAGATTTATTACCATATATATCTCCTGTTCATCATGAACATTTTAAAATAAATCCTGAATAAAATTCAATTTAATTGTACCTGAGTATAAACTGAAAATGTATAATTTCATTGAAATTCTAAATAAAACTGAATTGGTTTTTTGTTATGTTATATTTTTTATAAGAATATTCTTTGTTTTGTACCACTTTTTATTAGATGATTAAATATATATAAAAATTCGAATAGTATTTTGCTTTTTTTTATTAAAAAAAGGCTGATGCAACTGACATATGTCCAGTTAAATAAATGTTTACAATAATTCATTAATTTCGAAAGTGAGGCAAGTCCATTTAGTTATAATAAAACTCTTATTTTTTTAATCGGCACTGTAAACACTATTGGATTATAAACTTACATTATCTGGTAAAAATACAAAATACAAAAAAAAATATATCTATTAATACTTACCAATATTTTTAAATTTATTGAAATGCAAACCTTTAAATATCTCGCAATAACAAAAATGGACTTGCCCCATTTTCAAAATAAACGGCTTATATTTCCAATTAACTATTTCCCCAATTAAAATCTATATTTAGTTAAAAGCGTCTTAATATAATTTTTCTCAACATGGATTTATTAATAGCGTATTCATTCGGTAAATTAAAGCAGGCTAAAAATATACTTGTTTTCAATTTTAAAAACGTGACAATAAAAAATAACATGTACAACTGATATAAATTTAGAGTACACGTGTTTTCTTCGTGTTCTTAAAATAGATTTCAAATTCTTTATCGGGGAAAAAGGTAAAATCGCAGTATTGAAGATAATGCATCGAAAAATAAAATTATACATTATATTGGGAAAGAAATAAAATAAAAATTAGGAAAAAAAAAAGAAAAAAAAGTTAAAGAAAATAAAAAGAAAAATAAAAAAAAAATAGCTGCAGAAAAATGGCAATAAAAATAAATAAATAAATAAAAAAAAAAAAAACTTAACTGGAAATTATAAGAAATGCTTTCAAAAATCGGTTGCTTCTTTTTTATTTAAATATTTGGGAGAATATTCGATTGGTGGTATTTGAGTACCTTTATTTGTGAAAGCTTTATCATTTTGGTTATTCTTCAGAAATATGTTTTATAATCCGATTTGTCATTTAAAACCTGTCTTGTTTATCCAACAGGATATGTAAACGTTTATTTCTTTTGACAGTTTTCTCAATTGCTTAAAGATTCTAAAACTATCATTTATTCTTGCGTTTCTATAAATATAGCTTACACACACACAAAAGAGAAAGCATACATGGAAGCTAAAAGGGGGAGGGGAGGAAGCCAACACCTCCTAAAGTAGCGCACTTAAAAGAAATTTGTCAACCCAAATAAAAAATTAAATTATCAAAATTTATTGCTTGTTTTATTTTCCGTCAGTACTAAAATAGAAGCATATACTCTTGAAAATTTTGCATGTCATTATGTAACGAATCAGAGTACGAATCTTTCTTTGACACACGCTTTTAACTAATTTTGGTTGCTAATCCAAATATGACGTCAGCTTTTTTTCACATCATCTTTTCGTGACGTAGGATACCTTCCACTTTCTTTGAGATACATGCATATCGAATATATAGAATGGAAAATGACATAAACATAATTTATCTGAATATACTTTGTTTACAACGAACTACTAAAATCAGTTTTTTTTTAATCTCTGTTAGATCATGGAAAAAAAAGCAGAATAGAGAACAAAAAGAATTTACCATCAAAAGTTAAGACTACTTTTGACTACTGACTTAAATTGAAGAACTGCCTAGGAAGCCAAAACTTCCAAATTATTCAGAAGCTATAAAGAAATGAGTACTTTTAGACATATTTGGAGTGAGGATTTAAGTATCTGTCATTAATTTCGGATCAGGCTTCCTATCTCCTCTGCGAAGAATGTTATCACCAGCGACGTGAGATGCACCTTAACGTTTCTTTATAGATCCTCAATAGTTTAGAAGCTTTGGCCTGCTATCTAGTGCTTTAATACAAGCAAGGAGTAGGCAGTTCCTTTATAGCCCTTCAATAGTTTGGATAGGCATAATTTGGGCTTATAGGCAATTCTTCAGTTCAAGTAAAAGATGAATATTAATCGGTTCTATATCGTATTCTCGATGAATGGTGACGTGGGTGCAAGTCTGTCCAAAAGATGATCTTGTTCAATGAATTGATCAAATGGTTCAAAGGAAACGGAAGATGGTGGAAAAATAGGTGATAAATCAGCATTGATGTAGGACAGATAATGTTTAAGTATTTGCTACACCATATTCTTCCCTTAAAAAAATTTCAGCCTTGAGGAGGTTAGGAGGATCTTTAAAGTCCATCTTACTGGTGGCAATAATTTTCGAAGATGGGATCAAAATTCTGACCAAATGATATGATAAATGCTCAAATGTTCACAACGATTATGTTGGAAAAATAATCTTGCTAGTACATAACTTTTGATAATAAATTCATTTTGTTCTCCGCTCTTGTCCCTTTTATAATACATTGATGATTGAAAAAATGGGCTTATATTTTTTCCTTTCCATGAACGTATTTCTACTAAGCATCAAATCATATTCCTCGCAAAGCATACATAACGCATATACTGAATCTACATTAATAAATTCAGATTATTCTTCAACAAAAGATATTTTATTACAACCAATTTGCTCCTACAAAGAATTATTTCTACGACAGGTAAAATTGAGTGCAATTGGAACGAGTTTAAGGTAAAAATATGACTAATTTTTTCCGGAAGTGACCAATCTACGAAAAGCCGTCGAATTCTACAGTAACAATAGACTAATATATGTTCATCCTGATACTTTTCTTTAATGATCTTCAAATTTTGGCGAAATAGCTTTCATTATTCATCTTAAGATTTTCTCAGCTGCATAGCCAGTTGATAATTAGGAAACGCAACTTAATGCTGTTGCTACATACCATTTCTATCTAAATGGAGTGAAAATATTCAATTGTTGAAAAAAATACTTAAAAGGTTGGGTTCGGATAGCAATATCTTTATGTAGTCGGACTTTGTTTTCATTAAATTTAATAAGATGAGTTTGTTTATCTACGACTTCAAAAAATAATTAATTTAAAAGCTTTACGTCGTCACTCAAACTGAATTGAAACTACAATTTTATTGAAATAACAGTATTTGCTCAGATAAAATAATGATAGCTATTTAAATAAAAAAATATATATATTTCTTTCTTACACTACTTATTTACTTGATTAACTCTCGTTTAAAATTTGATAGCTGCTTTACTCTAATTAGTAAAAGAAAATAAACACGTAAATAGACCAGTAAATTAGAACAACATGTAAAACAACAAATTATTTCTGTTAAAAGAAAAGAAATTACCTGATCCATTTGTTTAGAAAACACACAAAAAATTGAGTTGTTTCGCATGTGTTTATGTTTAACTGCGACTTAAATTATTCTGTTGGCATTGATCGTATTAAAAGCTTAATAGAATGAGCAGCAAAGTCGGAAAATGGCAGTTAATCCTCTTTTAAACAATTCAGCAGAAAGTTAATAACTTTGGTAAATGTCTGAAGATTGTCAAGATGCTTTTTCAAAGATATAAGCCTGAACTAATTAAATACTATTTTCAATAGTTCTCAGATTAGGCAGTTTCCTTGCTCTTAAAAGTGGCTAATCTTACAATGTAACGATTTTCTGCGGAATGCAGGAAAAAGAGGGAAAAAAAAATTAGGAAATCTTGGAGAAGTCTGAAAAGGTTCAAAGTATTTGAATAGCATTCGGAAGGAAAAGTGGTTTAATGATACTCATGGACAATGGACAAACAAAGCATTTGAAACTCAGAATTATTAATCATACTATGGATTGGGAGTAAGCGAATAGTTAGCAATTTAAAGAAGTTTCATTTAATAGGATATACATCATGGATGGAAAATATAATTTTTTTTTCTTTAGAAGTAGGCTTTTTATAAATCGATATTCATGAGAGAAAAAATAATTTTTTTTTCATATGTATATTGGATCTTTAAATATTTATATACATATATATGGTCTTTATATTTATTCATAGGAAAGAGTGTCTATATATTTTTAAAAACATTATTTTCTTCAAAAAATGTCAAATCAAAAATCATAGTGCTTACTGAATTATAGAAACGATTAAATAACTATTATGCGAGTTCTTCTGTTAAAAATTTTGAATATTTAAAAAGCATAATTTTATTAGTGTGCTAAAACATATTATGAACTACTTCCATATAGTGAATGATTCCCTCTGGTTTTTTTTTCTATTATTTATAAGCAATATATGAAGATTTTGCTTCCTTTTTCATGTTGATTAAATTTGTAACAAAGGCATACTTTTGATAATTTTTTTTGAAATTTTGTTCTATTTATAAATAAAGTTTAGCTTTAAAAGTGATTAAAGGTTCATTCTCAATTTAAATTTAAATTATGGGTGAGTAACAAAAATTTAGATATCATCATTTATCCCTTCTTCAGCCCTCTAAATAAAACCGTTTAAGACTTCCTAGAAAAATAAGTTTCATGTTTATCAAAATAAGAAATTTAAAAATATTTATGTGAACAAGCCTTCAAGATAAAATATTTAATTAAAATTTTTAGCTTGCATTTTCGCTAACTTTTATGAACCAGTTGATCTCCAATGGCGATGAGCGTTTTAATGTAATATTCATGTTTCTGGTTAGCAATGAATCTCTATGCAGTAAATGAATTTATTTAAATAAAGAAGGGATCTTAAGGATTCTTCTATTTATCAATATATATTAAGCAAAAACTTCTGCAGTTAAACGGGATTTTATTCTCGTAAATTATAAACACCATATTTGAGTCTCAAAATATTCAAGTAGTTGTCCATTTATCGTAAATTGAGAAAGCATTTTGTCTATAATATTGTGGGGAAAGGCAACGACCAGCATTAATATGTGAAATATATTTATTGAGATTAAAGGACAAAACATTACTAACATATAACACAAAAAGATACATGAGCGTCAGCTGCACGTCTGGCAGTCTCACTACAAAACTCTAGTCTGCCAATTATGGCGGGAAAGCATCATGTGATTAATGACGTGACGCAACATGGCCAACATGGCGCCTTACAGGATATGAGATCTGTTAACAGTCGCCACAATATTAAGTACAGTAGTCTTTAAGTATCAGGTTTTGAGTATCACGAATGGAGAAGGCAATCAAAAATTCCCTATGGATATAAATAACCACTTCGATTCATGGAATCAAAAATCAAGTCATTTTTTCCCTTGCTGATGCCACTTTATTAAATATTAAATATTTATTTTCTGCTTACGTTTTTGAAGTTAATGGAAAGTCTGTTGTAAAAGAAATCCATCTGGTAGGTGTACTGTACAAATGACTATTTTGCCCAGCAGCGGTTCAACAGCAAAAGCTGGAATTATTGTTGAAATCTAGGGGAATTATGATTGAAATCCATCACCTACCATGGTACAACTCTTCTCGTCAGAGGCACGTTCCGTCGTCAGTGAGGAGTAGTCATTCCCACACCATTTCTGCATTCATCAAGGTGGTGAGAATCAACCAAAAATTCCAGAAGCTTCTCATGCTCATATCTGAGGTGACTCCGGAGGCAATGCATGCAGCGAGAAGTTCAACATGTTCGCTAACGGATAACGATTCTTTAATAAAGATAGATGCTACCCGATACTCGAAATACACGTTGAAAACACATCGAAGGTTTTCACAAAGTTCTAACTAAATAGTAACGCAGCATAACATATCGTAAAACAAGTGGAGAATTCAATTTTCGTATTATATAGTCTGCTTCCGATTATACGTTCATGCCTTTTATATAATTTCCATGACAGAGTATCAAATTTTTATAAGAAGAGGTGGATTTTGGCTTTTTATAGAGATATTGCCATAATTCTTTTATTTCATTTTTGCCGCCAAATTCCTCGCCAATATCCAGATCATCGTAAAGGCAAGGATCATCAACTTAATATCTATTTAGGATATCTGTAATTCTCTTTCTATTCTAAGATTAACTATGCAGGAGAAAAATATTACGAATTTGGAAGACTATTCAACTATAAAAAAAATCTTTAATTTCGGAGCTATAAAATCAGGATAAAAATTATGTTAGACTCTGCATTGATTACTTCGTTGTTAATATACGATAACCAAGTAAAAATTTTGCGCAATATTTGCTCTTTGTCTAATTTGGAAACAAAACGCAAATATACCGAATTCCGGAATAAAAACGACATGAAAATTATCAATAAATGTTACAGTGTTAGAGATTAATTTTTCTAAAGATATGAATAAATTTAAAATGAACTATGATCAAAAGGAATTTTAAAATAGTTTCTTTCGATAGTGAAGGTTGATTTTGTAAACAACATCTTGAGGCAACGGCAAAACTTCAAAAAATGTTATTACAGTTTCGATCGATCGATCGACAGACAGACAGACAGACAGAGAGAGAGAGTAAAGTAATGATGATATGTTAGTTCCACTTCCGATGACATGATGTACTTCCTATAAATAGGGACTGTGGTGAGACCAATGATGACCAACAGGCTCAGTCATTTAATGACTCGGACATTTCAGCAGAACGGAGGTAAATTATTTATATTTCATATGGCAAATTTTAATTAAAAAATAGCATCTAATTCAATTCTAGTTTTTAATCAAATATAATTAAAAATTGACTCTAAAATAAGATATCTCAATTATTCTTTCGACATTCCCGAGTCTCATTTATAAAATTAGTATGCAACTGTGATTGAACAACCACCACAACAAAAAACACCCTAAAATGTAAAATAAATGTGCATGAAAAGATTATTTTCATTATTAATGAGAAAACTTTTGAAGAAAAACATTTATTATTATTTTTTTTATTTATTATTAATTATTTTTTTATTTTTTTTAAACTAACGATACACGAAAAAATTTCTGTAGAGCAGAATCTTTTAAAATCCTTTTCTAACATCTTTGAAATTGCATTATTGAAAATGTCATTTTGTTATCGGGCATTCCACACCATTTTATTTCAATCATTTTGTGGCAAAATTGAATTGCACATGAAAACCGGTCAGCTTTGGCTTAGTATGGAGCGAAGACTAACGAAAGTTCAGTTATTTCACTCCAATTCGGATATGAGATGACTGATAACTGAATATGGATAGGAAGGAGGTTTGGTTGCTTAGGAGACAGTGATTTTGTAAAGCAGTAATCGTGAGATTTGTATGAAGTAATATAGGCATGGTGCAGCAACTATCAGTTTCCCTATTAAACGAAAAATCTAGAAAATTGTATGAGATGGAGTAATCCTGGCTGACCGACTCAATTTCTTAATCCTAAAACCGGGCACTAGAAACGAATATGATTTTAAATTAACAAAAACATAACAGCAATAAAAAAAATCGATGTTGACACAAAATATAATCTTTTAAGAACTTTTACGAATAGACGCGCATCGCTTTTCGCTATCTTTTCCCTGAAGATTGAAAAATATAAAAGAAAAATTGCTTTGGATTGTTAATGGATTTAAATTTAGGGGTAAAACGAATGACTTAACGATTTTATTTAAATATTGAGAAAATTTGAGAGACGTTGCAGTTCCACAATACTCAAGCAGAGACTGGTTTCTATTCATTTAATTCATCACTATCTGAAATACTTTTTTTTCTTCATTTTACAACCAGTTTCTAAAGAGGAATTATTTTCAGAAATCGCTTATTTTAATGATCTACGCAAAAACAGCTGCTCTCTTGAATGTATATTGCTTTTTAATTATTATTTCGTGACATCATAAATGGGACAAAAGCAATACTATCCATCAAGAAGCTTCTGATTGTAATAAACGCAGTTAATTATTTAGCTTATCAGTTAGTTTAATGGTTAAAAAATATATTTATTTTTGTTATGTCGAGAAAAAAAAAGACTGGGAAGAGAGTATAATTCTTTTTATTAACAGTTTTTAAAAGCAAAAGCTGGAGATAATAGTTTTTTTTTTTGCAGATTTTCTTGACATCGAACTTAAAAATTTTTTTTTAGAGATTATATAATGTTAAAGAGCTTCTCTTTCTTTTAAGAAGATGCGGGAATATAATTGACCCGTTACTTAAAATAAAATCATAAAAATGAGTTAAGACGGGGAAAAAAATTGGAAAATGTACGTTGATCTCTTATTCGATATTTTTTGTCTTTACTGGAAAATAGTTTGTGGGAACAACGGTTTTCTTATACTTCTTTCAAATATTTTTAAAAGGACAGGCTCGAAAAAAATACAGGTTTGTGTAATGTTATGAGATCTTTTTATTTTTTTACATACAAAGTATACAAAGAGAAAATATTATAATCCTCAAAAAGATTTGGGATATTTTGGCTAATATCCACATTTCAAACTTTCCTAAAGTAGAAAACACATTTTCGGAATTGTGTGCAAGTTTGTTTGTCTGTGAACACTATTGCTGAAAAACATTTTGAGCTAGACATTTCTCTAGCTCAAAATGAGCTAGACATTACAAAAACATTTTGGTATATGGTCTGAACATAACATTTCTAGATTATTACTTTTTTTGGAAATTTCGAGTAAAATCCTTTCAGAGAAAGTCTACCTGTCCGATGTTTTTGAATTTAAATTAACACATTAATTACAAAACGAACAGAGCTGAATCGATAATATTTGGTACACGGGTTTTTCATCTTAGGCTTAATGCTTATCAAATTTGAAATCAAATCCGAAAAGGGCTTGACCGTCCGTCGATCTATAACGTGATAACTCTAACTACATTGGCGGAGAAAAAAATGCCAACACCAAGAAGGACTTGTGCTAAATAAACAAAATTTGGTAGGCGTGTTTATACATCTGAAAGATAACATCAATTCAAATTTCGCGCTTCCCGCATAAGTGTGGTGCTAGTAGCGCCACCCAGAATTTACATATCAGGTTTGCTTTAAATGCGTGCTGTAGAATTCGTGAGAGTTATTTATCTTTGAAATCTGACGTAATGAGTTGATGTTAGCCAAGAATGCCTTTAAGAAGCAGAAGAAACCATTACCAACGGCTCTCCAAGTTTGAACGAGGTCGTATAATAGGGCTACAGGAAGGTGGATTTTCTTCCCTTGATATTGCAGAAAGACTTGGCCGGAATGTATCCATTGTAAATGATTATTGGGAACAATGGTCAAGGGATGGTACTGCCTCAAGAAGACCGGGTTCCGGGCTGACACGTGGCACTGCTGAGAGGGAAGATAGCCATATTCGGCGTACGGCTGTGGCGCATCGTACTGCGTATGCGGCAGAAATTCGAGCTGCAGTTGCTACCACAGTGACACAACGAACTGTTAGAAATCGGTTACTTCAAGGACATATCCGAGCCAAGAGCCCTGTAGCGTGCATTCCACCGACACCAACCCATTGCCGTTTGCGACGCCAGGGGTGTCAAGCCAGAGCTCATTGGAGGACGGAGTGAAGATCTGTTCTGTTTTTTGCTGAAAGCAAGTTCAGCCTTTTTGCCAGTGATGGCCGTGTGTTGGTCAGGAGGAGGCCAGGGTAACACCTGCAATCAAACTGACTGCAGCCTAGACACAGTGGACCTACACCTGGAGTCATGGCATGGGGAGCAATTTCCTATGACAGCAGGAGCCCTCTCGTGGTTATCCCAAACACACTGACTGCAAATATGTACGTTAGTCTGGTAATTCAACCTGTTAATCTGCCATTCATGAACAGAAGGGGGAGTTTTCTAACAGAATAATGATCGCATTCATACCGCTGTTGTAATGCAACGTACTCTACAGAGTGTCTACATGTTACCTTGACCTGCAAGATCACCAGATCTGTTTCTAATTGAGCACGTATGGGATATCATTGGACGACAACTCCAGCATCATCCACAGCCAGCACTGACCGTCCCAGTATTGACAGAACAAGTACAACAAGCATAGAATCTCATACCACAAAGCGACATTCGCCACCTGTATGACACAATGCATGAACTTTTGCAGGCTTGAATTCAAAATTCTGGAGGATACACCGCTTATTAATGCAACAACATTTCACATTCGAAATGCCTTTCTTGAGCTTAAATTAACATGTGGTCTTGAAAATTTAATCAATTAAACATGCAAATTAGACAAATACATTGTCCAAATTTTATTACTCTACAATAATTTTTTCTTGGTGTTGGGATATTTTTTCCGTCAGTGTATATAAATTTAGTATGAGATTTTGTGAACACAATTGTAATTCTGTGTCAAATTTTGGTTCGAATCGATTGGAAAAAACGCATTTAATCACAAGTCAGTTTCCGGGTGCTATTAAACGCATGTTAGGCATTATACGCCAAAGTCACCGGATATCACACGATAGATCCAATTGAAATTCTAGAATCATGGCATAGATCTTTATTACTTAATTAGTGTTCGCAAATGTTTTGTAATGGATTTGCGGTCTTACCCAATACCACAGTTCTATGCAGGAGTGGGAAAAGAGATACATTTACTACAGAATACGTTACGAGAAAATTGTGGGAATACCACTAATACATTAAACTATACAGATATTAATTTGTCTTGCAAACTATACAGATATTGAACAGAATTTTACTTCTTTAGTTTTCAACAACTTCAAACACACGACTAACTTGCTTTATTTGATGCAGCAAAGAAAATGGTTTTAATTTCAAGGAAACAATGTATATTTTAAGAAATTACCAAAATTCGGGTAAAATTTGCAACGCGATAAATGTAGCATTCTTAAAGATAATTTTTTAATAATTTTGAGAAGATAAAGGATTTTCGTGTGCTAAAATTTTCGGATATTATTAAGGAAAAACATCATTTAAATATTTCGACTAAAATATTTCGAAAAATCGTTCCGAGATGCACATTTCTACCTTCCAATGAATATATGTACTAAATTTGTGCATTCTCACTTCTGGCATACAATGCTACCACAAACCCACAACATTTTAGGATAATGCATAGGACCATAAGAAAAATGATGTAAAGCTTGTGAAATAGTATGATTTATATATCTACAATGTTTGATGTTTAAAAATGTTTTGTTGAAGTTGTTATTTGAAACTCGCCACCTTTAACGATTACTTAGGAAATAAAAATTCCAAATATTTTTAGTAACTAAATATTAATAAACTCTTTAAAAATAAAACGTCCGGAAAAGAGATAGAAATTTGGATTCTGTGTTTTAATTCTTATTTTGTTTAAAACATGCACAAAAATAATTTTTTTACGCAAGAGAGAAAATGCAAATTTGACACAAACAAGCGCAATTTTTTCATTCTTATTTGTTTTAAGCAATTGTTTAGAACACATTTCCTATCAAATCGGCCAAGTAAGACTTAAACATTGGCTTTAACAGCGAGAAATTAATGTAAGCTACTAATTCAGCTTCCGCGAAAAGCTTGTTGTCTGAGGATGAATTCATGTTAGTTAATAAAGTGTGGGTTTTGATTAGCTCTAAATCTCAAGTTTTAGAGTTAGGAACGAAGTTGTCAAGCGAGGTTCATTAGAATAGAATGCATTTGGTAGCCCAGTGCTGTGAATTGATCGTTATTAAATTTAAACACACGCATTTATGTTTTGAAATTCGGGAATTAACTACCGCAATTAAAGGTCGTAGGAGTATTTTAAATTTCCTAGTATGTTCTCAAAAATATAAACGTTAATATATTTTGATTTTAAACATGTATTTTTTTATAAAAGAAGTTATCTAAGCTTTATTTTGATTATTGCAGTGTGTTTCCTATTAAAAAAAGTACAAGATTCGAATGCAATTCTTCAATATATGTACTTATGGGTGCTGGAATATGTTTCCAAAATGAAATGTTGCATATATTACAAACATACATCATTATTGTAATAAAAAAGGAGTTTTAAAAGAAAAACATTAAAATTTTAATTAATTAAATTAAATTAAATATTTAAACAATTAAAAGAAGTCAGTTTTTTTAACAGCTTAAAGTAAGATATTCGGAAATTCGTCATGTGCAAAAATGAGTTTATTTAATTCATTAAAAAAAGATAAATATTATCAGAATAATATTAACAAAAAATAAAAAGAAAAACTGTTATGAAATCTTGTAATAAGAATTTAAATTGGATCACAGTTGACAAAATTTACATTGGTGCTCTCAAAAGAACACACACACACACACACTTTATAATTAGTTTAGACTAGCAACCAAAGCCAATACTTGATATAAACAAATTATATACCAATAAATTGTTTATATGAAGATGCAGGAAAAAAATTCATTATTTTCTTTGAATAAATGTTCTTTTTTCTTATAACTGAGTTTAGGTTAAGAAACAAGCTTTATGAAGTATGAATACCTAATATTATAATATCGCTGCATTTGCTTTAGTAAACAGTGAAAAAATTATTGAACTGGAAATGAATTTCTTTATTATATACATATCGAAAAAAATCAAATAAAATATTGCCGCCATCTCTAATCTATATTCCACACAGAAAATATGAAATAATTAAATCTAAAAGAAATTGGTACGTAATCTAATAATTTGCTTTCCACTTCTAACATTTACAAGTCTCAAAACAAAATGCGATTAAGTTCATCAAATGAGAGATCACCTGCTAAAATAATAAAACTTCACAAATATTTAAATAGAATAATTATTGGGAAACATAACGTTTAAATTTGCGGTTTTTACGCTTATAAAATAACTAATAACTAAATCCCATGAAACATCTGAAAGAACTTTTATTTAAGAAGTAAAAAAATATTTCAACAATGAGCTATGCATAAAATATTAATATTTCTGGGAAACCCATCACATTGAATTAATTTCTTAGAATTTTTGTATAAGTATTATTATAAGGATAATTTATTCAACAATTAGAGCTAAGTAATTCTCTGCAAAAACAAGGCTATTTGAAAATCGCGAAGAATGTATTTATTATTTATGACACTTTCTCACTAAAGAGTTTACTTGATATTTACATACATTTTTCAATATTCTTTTGAATAATTCACTTGAAGTATCTCAGCTAAATAAATTATATGTACCTTAATATGAATAAAACATGAATAACTTCAGATTATTATGTTTATAATATTATGTTATTATATCTCTTTATATGTTTATTTAGACTATTACATCGCTTCATAAAGTTATGATAAATATTTCTAATATTAACAGAAAAAAAAGTTTTTAAACAGAATTACGGAAAAGTTAAATATTTAGATTTTGGCAAAAAAAATATTTTAAAGCACCTACAACTAATTACATCTTTCGTAAAACAAGTAATATTTAGTTTCTCTTCAGATTTCATGAATAAGAATGGAAAAAGCATATGCGATTTTAGGTAAGCAACAAATCTAATAAAACTAGAAAAACAATTGAATTAAAAAAATGGAGAATATAATTATTCTAATTGAGGAGATGGGGAATATAAATTGTTGGAGATTTAATCAGTTTATACATTGCAACAAGAAGTGTAGTTTTTTTTATGACTATTGCAAATTAATAGAGACATTTATATTTTATATCTGACATTTAAGTAAATGAAATTATTTTAATAGAAGCTTTTAATATATCCATTTAAATAAGTATAGCAGGATTATCAACTATTTCTCTTTTTACTCTCTCGTATAAGTAATAGAGAGAAAGTATAGTAATCGTCAAAAAATTCGAATTCGAGATTTTGACGCATCTCCACGTTTTAAACCTTCCAAAGTTCGAAAAATACATTTTTGGAAAATGCCCATGTCTCTGTCTGTGACAAAGATAACTCAAAAACGATGTGACCTAGATGGTTGAAATTTGGTAAAAAGTCTTTTCACCAAATTGTAATTTCCTCCAAATTTTGAATAAATTTCGTTCAAAGGAAGTCTGTTTGTCCGGTTGTTCAATTATAAGTTAACACGATAATTATAAAACAAGGGAGTTAGATAAAATTCGGTACACAGATTTAACTTCTACAGTGTAGAAAACTGTCAAATTTTATGCCAAATCCAATTGCAGGTTGACTGTCTGTTGGTCTGTTTCCAAAGCACAATGACTTAACTATATCAAATTTGGTATGGAATTTTGTGACTACAAGTGCAGTTTTGTGTCAAATTTTTGTTTCAATCGATTGAAAAAAGCTTGACTAAAACTTAAATTCGATTTTTGAATACTATTAACGCATACCATTAACGCATACTATTAACGCACACAATCAGTAAAAACGCTGAATTTGCGCCAAAAGTTAATACTTCGTAAATTATTACATGCCAATGCCATCCATGTAAGGTGATGTGTGGCAAGACGAATTTATTACAGAGTATGCTAGAAGGCTTTGGGGAGACTGCTGCCACTGGTTTCTTCTTCTTACCGAGTGTTTGATTCTTTATTGAAATGCTGAATTGCATAAATTCTGAAATGGAATAATTGATATTAACAACGCTTTTTTTAATAAAAAGAATTTTTCGAAGCACTAATGACTTATAATTACAACTAAGACTACATGAAAAACTGAAATAGGTAGAGCAACTGTGTGTTGAATTTAACTCAATTGACTGGATCTAATTGATTTAATTCTTTCCTCCTACTGGACTCCCACCGGAGGGCACCTCAGAAACGAGGATAAGAAACTTTCGGTATGGCGGTTGGTTCTCGCCACCCGGATGGGTGCGGAAATGATGAGGGGCGGCTGTCATGACGGTCCAGTCAATCAGATTTATCTGTGTGTCTTAGTGGCGGGTCCGAGTATCTGGTTATGGTTCCATGCAATGAAATAGTGGACATCTGGTATTTCGGTTAAGACCTATATAATTTCTTAATATACCTATATATTGAATAATAATCTAGTTAGTACCTTCTTATTTTTAATCACAAACGTGAAATCTGTAATAGTACGCCACTCTAAATGCTAAATCAGTCTTAAAATCTTTGTCCGTAGGCAACAAGATTAATGAACGCAAAGACCATGATCCCGACAATGTTCAATGAATTCAAAAGAGGATTTAATTTAATTAGGAAGTAATTAAATAGACCACTGTCAGCGAGAATATAGAATTGCGTAAAATGTCAAAACTTGAATGCATGACGATGCTAGAGAAAAATCGATAACAAAGTGCCATTCTGAAACAAAATAAAAATTTGCAAAACGAGCAAATTCTATGCATGTGCTGGCTGTCAGGGCAATCAGGCTTAAACCTGATTGAGAATAGGTGGGATTAAACTAAAGAATTTGTCACCCTCTTTCCTGACATTGCTCACATGCTTTCTCTGTCTAAGAGTGATTGATGAATGCATGCTGATTAAGATTAATTGATGACTACACGCACTGATAATGAAATCGCAAAACGATTTATTGAAGTAAAATTAAATTTCCCTTTGAAAGATTTACTTGCGTTTCTATAGAAATTCCCACAAAAGATGAAATGAATGGAAAGTTTCTAATCTCTATAATTAGCATTTCGCGACAATGAACCCTGATGAATTATCGTGTGTGTATATGTGTATATCAGGAAATTGGAAAAATAGGAAAGTTTATTTTGCAATTTTAATCCCAATGTGAAATGCTTGAACCGATAAAACTCAATAAGTTAAAAAGTCTATGGTAATTTTAAAATTATTTAAAATTAGTTACTTTTGGTGATCGCCTTGCTTGCCAGGAATTTTGATTGTGTATAATTTCCAGTAAACCATCTATGCAACACTTTGATGTTCGTAACTCTCAAGAGTAATTTTAAGCATAAGATTTTGACAAAAATTACATTCGTGCGATTTTAGTTACCTTATTTTTATTCTGTTTATTGCATAAATGAACCTTCATAATGGAATCAAGTTCCACGCCATCAAATCGCCACTAAAGATGTAACTTTTTAGGAAGACTATCTTTTCATTTTATGCCATGTGTTGTGGCATTTCAACTTCGCTTTATTATTCTTCAAAGCAGCAGTGCATATATTGAATAGATCTTTTTCTTTTTAGCTTTCAACAATTGAAAGAAATCGTGTAAATATTAAAAATGACACCAAAAATATTGTTTTTTTAAAAATTGTAAAAATTCAGAAAAAATTTCAGCTTTTATTCAAAAGACTTCGTATAGAAAATAAATAAAAATCGCCCTAATGATGCTTTTTCTTTTTTAGTTTTGATTTGTCGATCAATTTGCAAACTAGAAAAATTTTGGTTAAATATTCTTGAAAAATTAGCTGATTTTAAACATAAAAGCTTTTTAAGGCACAGTTCCTTTTTTCTTTTAAAGAATAATTCTCAGTTTGTATTGAAAGAATCCAGAATACAACCCTTGTATTTAATGCATTGAGGAATTAGGCCGTTTTTTAGATTTTACATCAATAAAAAGGATTAAATGTTTGATTTTTATTATTTTTTTACTTATTGTATTTTGTTGATAGTATTGTTTTTTTGATTAGTATTATTTGAATTGAATATTTTTAATTATATTTTGACGCGTTTTCAAAGAAGTTTATTTGAAAGCATGAAAAAATGCCATTTATGACTCGAAACATTAAGTTATTTATTATAAAAATATTATTCAAGTCTAAAGAATGAAACAACGTGTATATAAGAATTGTTTATAGAAGTATTTTCGAATCTAAATCATCGTTATTAGAAGAAATAATTTAATAATTAGAAAGTGAAGTTAATCATTCTTTGTCAAACATGATTTTTATATAGATAACAAACGATTCAATTTTTTCATAATAAAGTTGTTGAGAAATCTGATATCCATAGTAAAAGATTTTATTATAACATAAGTGAAAATATTCGCACACTTTGAAATATGAATAATGCCAATCATTTAATTTCTTATCCATGAAATTTCATTTTTAGTGACTCACGTTTCATTTTTGAGGATAAAGATAAAGCTTAAAATATTGCGATAAATTGGAAACTAATGAAATTGGAGTAGCCCCACAACAAAAAAAAAGTAACAAAAAATATCCAACAAAATCAAAAGGCAAACTGATGAGTAAAAAAAATCTTCAAACGGAAAAGTTATGAAATCCTTCTCATAAAGCTGAAAGTATTCTTTTGTAGAATATTCTAAAGTAGGAATGTAGGAAGAAAAAACAATTAACCGAAAATAAAAATGTCATTTATTATTTTTTTCATCGATAAAAAAATTCGTGATCGAATTCTCCTCGGTAACATTAAGTGTGGGGGGGGGATATGCTCTTGAATGCACAAATTCTCTGAAAGAGACATTTAAAAGCTTCGATGAACACGAAAAGGTATAAAAGCTATACAGATCTTTAAAAAAGAAAATTAATATCTCGTTTCAGCTTAACGGGAAAAACCTATTCTATTTCTGCAACGTGATTCTGTAAAGATTTTCAAATGATTTTATTCTTAATACTCGTTTTAAATAAAATCTCTGCAAGCATTATTTATATATCCTAAATAATAAAAAAGACGAATATAAATCTTTGATTTCTTCGTTTAAAAAACTTAAAAAAACTTATTTATATTAAAAATATTTTTTGTTTAAATTTTACTTACAGTTTTATCGGCTTCAACCATTACATGTGGCTGTGCTACATCATTTGTGATAAGTATTGAAGTTGATAATTCTAATTTTCTATCTAAAATAAAAACAATAAAAAATGATAAATTTCTTATTGAAGTTACTTTATAAATATGTTAATTATGTAATATTTTAAAATATTTTTGCCAGTTGCTAATGGGAAAGTTTATTAATAGAAAATTTGGATTGATATTAATACTTGCGACCGCAAATAACAATCATTAATTATCACAACTCTCGAAAATGGAGAGAAATTCTCCAAGAATACATTCCTCATGTTTTTCTTTTCTTTTTGCAGTCTTATATTACGAAATTCCTTTAATTATTTTGAATGATATCAGGGGGACAAATGAGTTAAGTACTTATAGAACTAGAAGAGACGGCTATAGCTGATTTGTAGAATGTGAATAAACTAGAACAAAATGAAAATATTGTAAACAAAGAATTTCTTTTTATTTCTTTTTGTATCGGCAAAAAATTTCAGACAAAATTCGACAGAATGTTTGTTATTTTTTAGATAACAAAGTAAAAAATATTTTGTTTGGTATCTCACAAGAATTTTAATATACTTACTTTATAGAATTGGTTATTAGAAAGAAAAAAAAATCGAGCGATTATTCCTGACTATCAACCGAATTTTTAAACTGTACAATTTTTAAAAGCGGCTATCTTTTTATCTTTAGGTAGGCCATTTAAAATATCCCTTTTTTTTCTCTTCTAGAGGCACTGCAAAAAATTCCCTCCAGAGAATTTACACATGACATTGATATAACCCTTTAGGTGTGACCGTCAAAATATATAAGCAAAACAAGGAAAGGGACGGAAAGTCTATCATGTTTTGCTTGATATAAAAAAATAACTTTGTGAGATGACGTTATTCCTTAGAGGTTTAAAACATTCAACGATATATTTTTTTTATGATCTCAATCCACCTGTACCGCTTTATGTAGGGATCCTGTATTTCTTTTGGTCTAAGATTTTAACATCTTTTTAGGAATATTTTTTTTTACTGCATAGTTTTTTATTTCACACACGAATGAGAAGATGTGAAAAGCAAGAAGCTAAGAAAATTTATTGTTACCAGTAATTTATTTCTTCTCAAGACTTCAGTAAACATGTTTATCTTTTTTAAATGGCAAAAATGTCTTTCAAGATTATATCTTACTAGTCACCTTTGATGACCATCTTGTTTGCCGAGAATCGTTTTTTTTTTATTTCTGGAACTATCGACCACCGAGTATTGACTCTTTTGGTTGTTAAATTATTTGCCTTTATTTAGAACTAGCCGACTTTGATGACCAGTTGGTTCAAAGGAATTACTGATTAGGTAAACCTCCAATCGAATTATATATATCACATTTTTCACATTATCATTCACTATCACATTTTTATAAGTATGCAATGTGTACTATTTTAAAAGACTTGCATTGTTTAATTCAATGTTATATTAATCTCTCTAATTTATTGTCATCTCACATAAAATTTGAAACAGAAGTCAAAATTTCAACATTACTTTCTGATGGAGTTAAAGTTTAATTGTAAATATAACAAAATTCATAAACGTTTATGTAAATCACATTTTAAATAGAAACCTGCTCATCATGGAAAAATAAGTCTAATTTTCATACCTTCATCATCGAAAAAAAAAATGGAAGAAAAATCCAGTATAAAACAGCTGTAGCAACAATGAAAACGATTTAAACTTCTTCATAATATTAAATATATCATTGCAAATTAACTAAAATATTTTTAATGAATTTTTCAACATATTTTACCAATTTAAGTATTATTAACGAGAAAGTTTTTTCAACTTTAAAGAGGTGCAAGATTTATCCCTGTGCTTCAATGCTTTCTGTATTTATTGACGAAAAGCACAAACATTTCCCTTAATTATCAATTAACTAAAATTCTACTTAATATTTGAAAAAACGGTTCATTTTCAAACTTTACTCGAGGACAAAATAGACTAAATTTCTTGGGTACACTTTCCGATCCTCCTTACCGACTGGGTGCTTGCAAACACACACACACACACACACACACACACACACACACACACACACACACACACACACACACACACACACTTGTGCTAGAAAATTGAATAAATCTGCGTTTTTTCGGATCAGAAATAAAAATAAAAGGTCAAAATAATGAACAACCCATTTTTCTTTTTAAAAACTTATTTTAAGTTTTTTCGAAAATCGCTTGAAATTGCCTTTTGTGATCTTGATTATGCTTTAAATAGTTTGCGGCATACATGATCAATTGAATAAGGTTATCTTTTAGGTAAGTGTTTTCCCAGCTTGTTTGTTCGAAAGAATTATCCTACATAAATCAAGGGACATCTAACATCGGCCCTACAAATGTCCTGATCGTAATGCAAATATTTATTTTCTTTGACTGTTATCTCCTTTCCGATGGCCAAACATTGTGTGAGACAAGCGCTGAGCCGTGATCCGCAAAATAAATACAATTGACAGGAACGACAACATAAATCGGAACTGAAGGGAGGGGAAATATTTCAAAAAGCATTCATTTCACTATTTTAATGATGCCAAATTGACAGATTTTTAAATTTTTTTTTTCTTCTAGGAAGGTGGAAAAAAATGAATTCGGTAGAAGTTTTTGTTGCATGTTTAACTTAAACTGTTCACTTGAAAATAAAATACTCTCATATCCATGAGCCTGATTCGGCTTTGACGTGAAATGTCTTTTTTTTAAAGTAAATTACAAGGGCGATTTGTTTTTTTATTATTTTACGAGAGGACAATATATTATTTAGATATTTTCACATTTTATATTTTTAGCTAGTTGATTTATTAAGCTAATCTTAAACCTGTGCTATTGATGACAAAGGATTATGAATCTAACAAAAAATGATTTCAAGATTCGTAATGTTTATTTTAATATATTAAAAAGTAAAAAGTAAAAAATACTTTTAAAAAATCCAAAATTTTTTCATATCTTGGCACATTTATTAAAGTCCTTTTTAAAAACTTTTAATTGAATTCATTAGTACATTTTTTAAAGGCATGTAAACAATTTTGGAGAAATAATTGAACTTTCATGAATTTTAATCACAAAGTTTAAAACATTTTGACAATTGTTGAGAAATATGTAATATTTTTACAATTATATACTTTCTAATTTGAAATTAATATACGAGAAAACTTAGATTATGCAGTTATATTTATTATTATACATTTACAGCTCGCGATTATATATATATATATATAATCGCAATATATGTCTGTGGTGATAACATTATAAGCCAGATAACAACTTCCGGAGAAGAGAGTACTCTTTTGTCTAGTGGTTATGTTACTCGGCTATGAACCCTAACATTGCGAGTTCGAACCTCAACCTGCACATGTCCATGGTCGAAAAGGACAAAGGTCGGAATATACACCTCCAAAGCAGTTTTATTTATTTATTTTGAAAGTAATTAAATTTTAATTATTATTTAATATTATCGTTAAAATTTAATTAAAAATCATGCGAGATTTGACCGTTTTATCGAGATAACTTCTGAATATATTATTGAACAAAACCGATTTTTATATAATTTTAAATTATTAAAAGTTGCCTATTTTAATGATTCATTTTAATTTATCGTGCACTTTTTCTGCGTTTGACTAAAAAAAATTTAAATTAAACTGAAAAAAATATTTTTTCATTAAAAATATATTTTCTGCATAATTTTCCATAACAAAATTTTTACAATACTATTCAAATAATTCTCAATTTCACTGTTTTATCAAATATTTATCACATGTTTTCTTTCTAATGTTGAAAACTAAAGAAGAAACAATCTGCACAGCTTATAAGAAAAATAAGAAAGTGAAGTTTCATTGTCGTATAAGTCAATGCGTAATTGATAATAAACATTGACAAGGAGATTTAATTTTTAATAACATTATGATTTTAAGGACTCAATTCCTTTAAGAAGATTTGTGTATAGAATAAACAGAACAGGTGCAACGTTATTTGAAAAAAAAACATGCCTTTATTTTGTTGCTTTTGGCGCTGAAAAATAAATCTTTTCAGGTAATTATGAACATTAAGTTATGCACAAGATATTTAATTAAAATAAAACAAAGGCAGAAATAAAATAATTATATCCGGAATTATGAAGATGAAATAAAATAATGTTTCTAGTGAACAAGTTGATTGTCGAAGATGGCTGATTATTGGATGTTATTCTGATTCATTAACATTACCTTAGGATATGATAGAAGGAAAACACATATAGATTCATATAACATATTTGAATAAAAGTTATGCTATTTCCAAATTAAGGAACACTTGAAAGCAACGAAAGTAGTATTTTATAACGAGCAGAGGACAAGCATTTAAAATAATGATAACATTGTTACGGATTAATTATTTCCGCCGGGATTCTTACAAGATTTGTTGGTCGATGAAAAGAAACAGTCCTTTAGTAGAAAACAACAAAGATATTTATTAACACAAAGGACGCGAGTACACAGACGACAAATATATACAACCGAGACGAGCACAGGTAATACAAGCAGCGCACTACATCAAAAACAAAGTAGTCTGCAATTAGTAATCGGTAACAATAACGACCACAGCACTCAAAACGACCAGACAGAATTCAGCAGAAGGAAGGAATTCACGTAGCTTCACTCTACGGCCTTTCAGAACGTCTGCAATTCTCCACGGTCCCTTCGCTTTAGCTGTATCCAACTGTCGACTCAATACTACACGACATGCTACTCCACACACGACACGATGCTGTTCTACAATAAACGCCAGGACTCGGCACACAGCTCAGTTCAGCAATCGCTTGAACTCCTCACACAGCTTGTTCTTTGCTGGGCTATTCCACTGTTGCTTCGTTATCATCCCGACGACTCGTTTCACGACTACGACTCACTCAACGACTGATTGCAGCTTGAGACTGCTGGCCTTTTATAGTTACCAGGAGGCGACGGGACTAAACTATATATTCTGGACCAATCAAACGTAGCTCGGTTCCTATTGGCTGATTTTCTAAAATTCTGGAAGCTTCCAGTAATATCTATTTTGTCGCCAAATTCATCACCAAATCGCCAAGCTCTGAGATCACTGACGCGGCACCCGGTCAGCACCAAACCGTTCTGATCGTAAAAAGGTCTTTCCAGCGATTGAAATAACTGTGCTGGGAAACAACATTACAGGTTGTAACAATATGCATCATTAAATTATTTTACTATACTCCAGTTCAAATTAATTAATTTTCTATTTTATGCCATCGTTATTAATATTTCAATTAAAATCAATAATATCTACACGATGGTATTTAAAAATCAATTATTCTTTTTATCAGTAAAATTCTGTAAGTGAGACATTGTTTTCATTAAATTGCGTTAATTAACGTAATTTACAATAAATTACGTTGAAAGCATTGCATCAGCCCCCAAATAATAAGAAAAAAATTGCTTAAAACAATGCAACGCAGGTAAATATGACAGTCATTTGAGCAAAAACAAATCTATTTTCTTCCACTACTTATTTAATTAATTAGCTTTTGTTGACAATTTGGTAGCTGATTTACACTTATTAGTAAAACAACAGAAACAGCAATGTAATTTCAAATAATTTTTGTTAAAAAGAAATGCCACCTCCTAATTCATTTAATTAGAGAACGTGCACAAAAGCTTAATTGTCTCACAAGTTTTATGTCTAATTGTGTTTTAAAATAATTTTGTCGGTCCTTTTGTATTAGAAACGCTGTGCTAATCTAAAAGTACCATTTAATCCTTGTTTTAAACAACTTAGCAGAAAGTTAATAACTTTTGTCAGCGTTTGGCGCTTAGCAAGAGACTTTTTTTTTGAAAATGATTAGCAAAGACTAATTAGACAGTAATTTCTACAGCATGAATTTGGCTATTCTGCTTACTTTAAAACGTGATTTATCTTATACTGTAACAATTTATCTCCGAAGAAAGGAAAAGGGGAAACAAATCTTAGAGAGTTTCAAGAACATCTAAAAGGTTCTAAGTTTTGGAAGGAATTAAGAACTTTAAGTTTCTTAGATATTTAATTCGAGCTGCAAAGTTTAATGTTGCTTCAGACGAATTCGGGATTTTACACGATTAATTGCAGCGTTTACACGAGTTGCAGCGTTTAAATGGTAAACAACGGAAAAATCTCCATTTTTTTTAAAGTTAAGAAAGATTCGATTTTCTTTATTTCAGCATTCCTTAAATTATAAATGATAGTAATCGTCACATCTATCTCTACTGTTAACTAATAAAGGAGAAAGTGAGCAACAATTTATGCATGTACTGGTGCTCGTCAATCTAGATCTATAAAATTTGGCAGAAATAAAATTTATTTGAGAAAATGCATACTTTTCCCCAACTTTTGAAATTTTTATTAATTTTATAACTTTAATCAAATGATTCTTGTATATATATATATGAATTTATTTCGTGCATCTCGGAAAAGCGCAAACGATTTGGTTCCACTTTTATCTTAAAATTTTGCTTTAAGTTAATTTATATAAATGCCTATCCTGAAAACCGCGATTTTACACACAATAAACATTTTTTAATAACTAACTGTTAAAGCCTTTTTCTATCTACTCTCATGCTGACAATGTCATATAGCAACATCTCGTACATTTTTGTGGGTTTTGCATTGTTGCCATAGGATGATAACTTAAAGATACCTCAAAATGTTGTGAGAGAGTGGCGCTGTATGACATTATCCGAAAGCAAATACATTCTATTTACATCTGATAACGACAATGCAACTACCATATTAACCAATTTTAATAACATGTAATTCATTTTTTGTTTAAATGATCGTTCATGTGTAGTTAAGATTGAAAAATATTCGGATACAATCAGTATGTCATCTCTATCTAAATATTTTCTTCGAAAAAACTCAATCTCCCCCCCCCTCCACCCCTGCCGGTCTTTCAAGAACTTAACTAAGTGAAATTTTGAAGCATTTTTTCGTGATAATAATTTTCAAAAATATTACTGCATAAAAGTAATTTTTACACCATCTTAAAATTCAAAACTTTGTCCTTTCAATGTTAATAGTTTAAGGTGTATGTACACACTTGAAAATTCGAAAATCGTTCAAAATATCGAATATTTTTTTATTGCTTATTAATGTTCTCTGATCCTTTAGCTTTCAAACGATACCAAGATGTTGTCAATATTCGAAATATTTCTCGAGTTATAATTATTTTTCTTGAGGTGCTTTCATTAAAAACTCTAGTTACGATGTTTTTAAAACTCATTTTATGAAGAATGATATTTTTTCATTGTGTTGCTTCATTCAAACAATCATAACCCAACAAGAAATGAACCAAATACAGTTATTTATGTATTAAAATAATCTGTATGAAATAGCGGATGTTTTGTGCCTCAATCAAAGTTATATTTATAGAAATAAATTTTTAATAGCTGTTTAAAAGTTTAAATTACAGAGAAGATCTCGCTTTTTCTATTCATCGTTGATGAAAAAACTGTTTAAAAAAACTATACATTTTTATAACTTGATTGAGGCAGACAATATGAAGACTAATAGTAGGCATCATTTCCAACTAGAATTGTGTGTCTGTAAAAATTAGAATTTAAGATATCATGTTTCAGAAAATAGGCTAATTAGTTCAATAAATATTATTTAATTAATTAATAATTAGTGTTATATGGTTTTTTCTCGCTGAAATGAGTTTAAACATATATTAATAACCTACTGTAAAAAAACTGGATTTTTAAAGTTAAAATTAAAAAAAAAAATCTTCAAGTGTGTACGTACACCTTAATTATTATGCAATTTTATTAAGAATATTGACTTTCAACAATATATTTCATTGACACAATGAAATTCCATTGTCCACCAAATTTTTAATGACATTTTCTTTCATTATGAAAAGAGAGGGAAGAACAATTTTTGCTTATCGACTCTTTAATCTGTATGTGGAATAAGAAATTTCAATTCCAGCACCACGGAAGACAACATTGAATGAAAAGAAATATGAGGGGGAGAGTAACGCTCTTAATGGAACCATGGTTTAAAGAACTCTACTTCATTAAATAGTTCATGCCCACAATAACACAGAGCAGGTGTAAGACTATTAAAATTATTAAAATAACCTTGCTTTCATAAGTATCACAATCTTTATTTTTAAAAATGCTTTGTTATGTGTGATATGGAACATGCAGAAGAGATTGAATTCAAATTAAATTCAATATTTCTGTTAAACCAGAAGATCGTTGTATAATCATTAGTCATTGATAACAGGTTAAGTAATATTTCAGCATATTTGTCATCATATTTTCGTACATGAGGCTTAGTTAAATAACATTACACATAATATTACAGGAAGTTTTCGTTAAGATATATCCAGTATATAAGGTGAAGGAAGATTGTAAGGGACATGGACATCTTCTGGACTAAGGCACCTTCGTATTATAATTTAAAAATATGAATTAATGGTATTTTCGAATCATTTATTAGTAGCATTAGATATGATTTTTCCCTCAAAACCAAGATCAAATCTGCAACCAGAATAAAGCAGCTAATAGAGATTTTTTTCTTTTTTTTTTCATGAAACCATGAAAACTTTCTTTTTAGGATTTAGGCATCAGTTTAAACAATCTACTTTTGACAGTGGGAATTTGTATTTACAATAAAATTACTAAATCACAATTAAGGTTACAACAAATAAATTGATTTCTTTTTAAATGTTCTAAGTTAAATTTTGTCCCGAATAATAATAAAAAAAATTGAATTAAAAATATTTAGTGTTATAGGCTTATAGAGGTTATTACTATTACATTCAGTGGTTTACCGATGTCCTATGTCAAAAATCAATTCAGTGTGAAGAGGAAAGTAGAGTGAAAATCTTGGATATTTTGTTAATCCTTTGTATTTGTGATGGCATCTTTCAGGCATCATTCAAGACGGTGCATCATTTTAATGTTTTATTTTTAAAAAATTTGATTATTAAAAAAATTATCTACAGATTTGAAGATGATGTATATTATTTTTTGGGAAATTCAACTTAAAACAATTACATATTTTTATTTTTTGGAGCAATAAATAAGTCCTTATATTAGGTAAATAATTATGCATTGGATTACTTTTAAGAGTGAAAAAGGTTAAGATGTTTCTATAATTTTTTCTTATAAAAATTCCACCAGGGTGGAAAGTATTATTAATTTTGGAGGGATATTTAAGTAACATTTCACTTGTTATAATAAATGATAGGTAACCAGTTATATTGAAGGAACATGTTCTTCTCATACATATCCATTACCTGCTTAAAGAAAAGCATAGAAACAAAAGAGTATAAAAAGCATTAAAAAGAGCACGGAAACAAAATTTATAACTACAATTAACTACTCCATCCCACGATGAAGGCATTAGGAAATAATATCTATTGAATAAAACACAGCAACAATTTTGGAGGGAATAAAGAGTCCCAAGAGCCATTCCCATTTACGATACAACCCATCCCGTAGGAGGTACATAGTATCATCGGTAGAAGGTAACAATTACCACATCTCTTTCTGTACCCACTAGAGCAACGAGAACCAACCACCATGTTGAAAGCTTCTAATTGCAATTTTTGATCTGCTCCTCGAAGGGAAAGAACAAAACTTCTAAACTGGATGTGAGAAAACCGAAGAAAAATATATAAATAGGCAATTTTATCGAAATGGTATCGATTTTTGACACATTATTAATATAAAATATTGCAGATAGTTTTAAATCAACTCAAATTTCTCGCAATGAAACAAGTAAAAAACAAAAAGAATTAGAGTGTCATCAAAACACATTCATGCAAAAGGATATTGTGTACCTATAAAAATACTTATGCACACAAAATAATAAAAATGATTTACACACGAAGAAATCAAAATAAGACAACTAGATGACATTTAGAAATTAGGAGAAAAGGTATCAAATTAAAAATTTATTTCGAATAATATAAGCAGCTTTTCATCTCGGTTAAGAAATTTCCATAAATTAAAAAACTAAACACATTTACTATAAACCCTTCATAAGTTTCATCCTTTTCATTAATGTTGAGAATTAATTTTGAGTTAATTTTCTATCGAATTCCATGAAGTAAGGCTTAAATGGCGGCTTAGCGAGAAATTAGTATCACTTACTGGCCAACTTCGAGGAAAAGCTCATTATCTAAGGATGAATACATACTAATTAATTATGTGTGACGTTTGATTAGCTCTAAATATGAAGTTTTAAATAGTCTCACCTATATTTAATTCTCAATATTGTTTCCAAATGAGCTTCATGAGTAAAGCGCAGGGATTTGATTATTGAATTTTAACACGCATTATCTTGTTTTACCATTTTTTAAACTCGTTATTATCAATTAGTAGTATTTCTGGAACTCTGCTTTCATAAAATATATGCAAGAGTAGGGTCTTTAGTTCTCGTTGGTTTGCAAAAACAAATGCAAATTAAAAACAATATTGATATTTATCATCATTCATATTATCGTTTTTGCTTTGAATTCTTTGACAGAAAAAGAAAATTCAAACTTCAACAATTTATTATAAATTTGTACATATAAAAATATGTTTCTGAATTTAAAATTCCTCATATAATTAAATGATATCGAATTCATATTGTCCAAAATCTTTAAAAATTAAAATCTTGTTGATTGTTAGGTTTCGTGTAGTATTTCTGAGGATTTTTAAAGTGATTAAAATCTATTTAGATTTTAAAAAATGGAGTACTAATATAACTTGCTTTCAAACTTAATTAAATCGAAATTTATGTTATTAAACATGTTCATTTCTTTTGATACTCTATTTTTTATACAGGAATAGAAGTGAAACTTTTGAAACATGAAATATACTATGTGACCCAGACACTTCATATTACAAAATTTTATTAAAAAATGATACTAGGTCAATAGCAAAGATATTTACTGCTATGGATAGGACGCTATAAAAGGCTGCGGTGGCCTGGTGGTAAGGTCTTAGTTGCGAAACCAGAGAGTTTCGAAGAAGCATTGCGCAAGCTGGTCTGGTACATATTAAATCCTCCTGGGCCAAACGTCCTCTCGCTGGTGTGACATGGAAATTTGAAGAGGGGGTTCCAGATCAGGTGTCGTCCTTGTTATCCGACCGTAGTTCAAAATTGAGAGGTCAGTCCAAAAATAGCTCTAGTGTTGCTTTAAAACGGAACATTAATATAACTGAACTTTACTAGGGCACAATAAAAGTAATTTTTTAAATATTACTTTAGTTGAGAGTAATAGTTAACACTGCACGATACGTAAAGTTTAGTTTATTGAAAACGGGGCCATCCAAGAAGAAAGTACATTTTTACACAACAACATTATGAAATTTACTATTCATAAGTAATTAAATTACTAAACGAAAAACATGTAAACACTATCATTTTATTTTCATAGAACCAGTAGGGAGTGGCAACACAAATTTATAGCAATGAGAAATATGAATCATAAAAACTATCTAGTCACCCTAGTATTAGTGCTGAACGAGCGGCACGTGTACGTGAGGCAATTTCTTTCTCTTTCGAGTGCTACGAAATCGGTTCGAATAGCTTTTCAGGAGCTGAATATGGCAAGGTCTACAATACGCAGCGGGCTTAATAAATATTTCAGTTTCTATACACAAAAAATCTTGATATGTTGTAACGTTCCTGGATGGAATTGGAATATTGTCTTGATATTGTTAGTGCTACGAAGGGATCGCATTTGGAGCATGTCTAAGATGATAAAAGAAGCTCTTTCAGTCTTTCTATTCATAGCTGCAAATAATTTTTTTTTGATAAATTTACTTTTTAAATAAAGATTTCAAATTCTTTTTGAAACATCCTGAAATTTGTGATTGTTAATAGTAAAACTGCTTCAAAACATTTAATATTTAATGAGCTGAAATGGGTCGCGAGACCAATGATGATTATGGGCATTCTGATTTATTTAGCATGAGTAAAGATAATTTCTTCCTATTATAGTAATTATTCTGAAAATAGAAGATTCTAATTATAGATAGAAAGTTGAAAATAATTTTTGAGTCTCTTCATTCAAGATGAGGGTATTCTTAGAGAGGAAGAAGCCGTTTTTAATATCACCAAGAGAATAATTTGTTCCAAAAGAAAGCAACTTAATGCAAGGAAACTTGGAAAGCATGCGGTTGGTTTCAATAAGGAGAACAAGTCTTTTACAGTTTGTATAGTCTAGTCTTGGCTTTCATGCCAGTAATGTGTACTTTAAAATAATGCTTACTTTGCGATAGATGTAGCTGAAGATAGATTTGCTGTGAGCATGCTAATGCTGCATAAAATATTTCTTAAATGACATCCCGATTTGATATTCGTTTCCAAGCAATGTTAATTTTTTTATACACTTACACCCAGATTGTCAAAAATGTACCGCGCAACTGTTAAGATTATTATTGAAGAGTAAATTCAAAGAGTGCTAATTTATAATGTAACTTTACCCTCTAATTAAAAAAATAATCATCATTAAATCACTGCAAAATTGATTTAAATTTTGTGACGGAATATTTTTATAATAATTACTCAAAAATGGAAAAAATTCAAATTCTCTTTTTTTTCTGAAAAATGTATGTATCTTATTATGGAGTTAATTTTAAGGTCAAGAAAATCGGTGCAAAGCAACTCCTGATTATTTATGATTTAGAAAATTTCTATTCTAAATCCAAATTAAAAAATATATACACTTGATAAACATTTTGTAAAATAATGTTCGCATTTTAAATGCCCTCAATTTATGTTTTTTTTTACTTTCCATTCTAATCAATGAAATTTTGCAATTTCTGTTAACTGAATTCATCTATAATAATTGAATTACATATGCATTTTTTTCAGAAGGAAAATTTCATAAACATTATGATTTATGAAGAAAAATTTCATAAACATTATGATTTATGAAGAAAAATTTCATAAACATTATGATTTATGAAGAAAAATTTCATAAACATTATATTACATGCATTGAAAAGAAAGATGTTAAGATCACTGATTTCTGTCCTTATACGAAAATAAGCCCAATGTAATAAATGCGTCTCATGAAATTCGAGTTTAATTTGCAAGATTTTATAGTTTCAAGTAGTTTGCAAGATTCCGTGTTGGAAATGTGTTCCGTGTTCCGTTTGAGGAGGATCCAGGTCCAGGTGCAATAGAAAAAAAAATGTAGATGAAGAACTTCAATTTTCTCGGAGTGAAAATTGATGTGAAACTCAAAAAGAGATTACAGAATAGTTAGGAATACTATCTAAACAATATCACTTAGATTACATGCAATGGGGAAGATACAGAAGGTAGGAAAATGAGTTTCTCATAAACTGACGGAAAGAAACCAAACTTGAAGAGTTGCCATCTGTATAGATTTACTTTCTTGGTACCAAAGAAAGATTTTTTTAAAAATAAAATCATTAGGAGTGATGAAAATTATACTAGACAATCCTAAACACAGAAATGCATGAGTTTATTCAGGCCAGCCATCAATATCAGTAACAAAAACAAATATTCATGCCAAGAAACTGTTACTATCTGGTTGAACTAGAAATGATTCGATTACTACAAGCTTCTGAAACCTGGTCAAGAATTTACAGCTTACTTTACCAGGTCCAATTGTTCGAATTAATTGATGTTCTGGAGATAAAAAGACCATTGATGGGCCAAGGAAGGCGGTATTTAATATTATTGCCTGACAACGCTCGTCCACATACAGAAAAATGAACTCAGTATCTTATCTTCTGCTTAAGTTGGAACGATGTCCAGCATGTGGCGTATTCTCTGAACTTAACCATTGTGATTACTGCGAATTCAGATCGATATTGCCATTTGATAAATTACTAGTTCACGAAATTTTACTATGTGTAGAAATGGCTTTAATATTTTGTTTCGAAACCATCAAATGTCTATCGCGAAGACATTCATCATCAGCATAATAAATGGGAAATATTTCAATTATTAATCTTTATAATGAATATCTTTTCAATACAGTTGAATTTGACAACCCCTCCCTAGTTTTGGCTTTCCAATTAATAGCAAACAGTTATCTAAAAGAGTTAAAGCCTATAGTCAGATAACTATCTACGATGTACTACAAAAAGCGAATTACTCGCGGGAACGTTTCATCTTTTATAACCTCTCAACAAAATATGGGATTTTCTAGAAAGATCCTCGGATCTCGGCTTCTTATAAAAATATAGTCATAATTCTTTTATTTCCTCGAAGTTCCATTTTTCACTCTTAAATGACTACATGGTCTCATTCAGCATCCAATACAAATATCCATATTCAACATTGCAGTGAAGCAATTTTTCAAATTTCTAACAGTATTATGTTTTTGATGTAATATGGTAAATTATCTCGTTAAATACAATTTTATAATTCTTGTTTTTCGATTGTTTACTTGTTAAAATACTATTTGAATAAATAATAAAAATATCGGAAAAACATGCTTTATTTGATAAAAAAAATTATGCTCTTCAGTAATATTTTGTGATGAGGCTTGAATACAAATTGTATAATTACTTATTAATTTAAATATACATTTAGGGCTTATGATTTAAGTTTTGTATGTTTTTGTGCATTTCGAAAATTTTCAAAAAAATTTTTGTTTAATTTATAGGATTTTCTGGTTTTAAAAAAACCAAACTGGATTGTTTATTTCCAAAATTAAAAATGTCGACACGAAAAATTAAAGATAGACAGAGAGAGTATATTTTAAATTATTGTATGTATTAACATTCCAGTTGCCAGTTTGAGTAGAGAAAGTTTAATTATATTTATATATATTGTGAATATTGTGAATTTGACAATAAGTTATAATTAGAAATATTATGACATAAAAAATTGTGAAAAAAAATCAACGCACATCAATTAATTGATAATTTTAGCAAAATCACACATGAAAGTGAAATCATAACTGAAATGTTAATAAACAACTTTGATAGCTTCAATGTATTGTTATTTTTAAGTAGTAATTTTTATGTTTTTAGAACTCAGTGTTAAAATAATAATAATTAAAAAAAAAAGCAGAATTTTTGTGGAAACAATATTTTTGAACTTCAATATTCTTTACAGAAGCTTCGGAAAAAGGAACAAGTTTCTTTTCTTTTTTTTATAACTAAAATAGACATTAGAATTAATTTCATTTTTTTAAATGCTTCTTTTATCAATTGCAAATAATTATTGATATTGAAGCAATAGGAATAAATAAATTTGAAAAAAAAAGTTCGTTATTAACGTTTTTTTTTCTTAAATAAATATAAGAATATTTTTGTTTACATAGTATTAAGCGATGCAATTAAGTTTTAAAATTCATCATTTATCATAAAAGCAATAAGAATCCTACTTTTCAAGCATAATTTGTAGATAAATGACATTTCTTATTTTATGCAATTTATGAACTTGTTTTAGGCTGCTAATTAAAAAATCTTTAATTGCCATATAGCCTGTTGATTATCCATGAGCTTTAATCATATCGTTATGGATCTAATTAAGTTCACCGAAGAGTATTTATTTATCGTCAAAAAACTAGAACTCAGGATTTTGACGGATCCCCAAGTTTCCGAGCACTACGAGTCCGAAACAGACACTTGGAATTATGTCTGTCAGTCTGTGAACAGAATTACTCAACGCATTTTGAGCTAGAAGCATGTAATTTGGTATATGGTTTGAACAAACTTGTAGATTTTAGTCAAATTTCGAACGAAAACCATTCACAGAAAGCCTGTTTGTCTGATTATTAATTGCATGGGAACATGAAAACTACGTAACGAAAAGAGCTATATATATAAATTTCGGCATTCATCTGTATTTCTTAGTAACTGTTCACCAATGCCATGCTAGGCATTCAAAGCTTTCCCCCAAATCCACAATTTTATATGGGGAAGGAGGGGGGAATCCTTATTGGAGATTACGAGAAACTTTCGTGGAAATTATTAACGCTGGTTTTATTAATGGTATTAGGTCGAAGTTTCTCAACCGAGTCCATTGTTTCTTTAACCCTTTCTAAGGCCGTGCGAATTATGCTTACTACCAAATTGATCAATCTTTGTATAAAGTTATGTAGGTTGGAAAAATTCCGATAATTTTTTTTCAATAAGACAAACTCAGATGCTTCAGTTACATATCTCACTCAAAATGGTGTATCTTGATTTGTTAGGTTATTAATTAACCAAATTAATTTACAAATCAAATTAAACTTATCCAATTAGCTAAATGAATAATTTTTCTTAAGCCATTCCCAATCCAAAAAATGTTTTAACCCTTTCTAGGGCCGTGGGAAGTATGCTTCCCACCAAATTTATCAATCTTTGTATGAAATTATGTAGGTTGGCATAAGTTCTGACAAATTGTTTTAGTAAGTCAGAAACTTAGATGCTTCAGTTCTTTATCTCAGACAAAATGATGTGTCTTGATTTGTTACTTAATTATTAATTAACCAAATTAATCAAATTAAATTTATCTAATAAGCTAAATAACTCCCTTTTCTTATTCTAATTTCAAGCCTAAAAATATTTTAACATAATATTACTAGAAAAAAATGGCCCTTTAAAGGGTTAATGGGACCAGAAAAAAATGGCCTTTTAAGGGGTTAAAAGGAAAAAAGAAAACAATTATTTCTAGATTTCTTTACATTTACCATGCCATCTATTCATTCTTTAAATCAAATGTGAAAAATTTCTTTACTGTGATATCAATATCTCAGTTCACATACTCCTTCAAAGTGATCTCCGCTTCAGTCAGGTTCCGGTTTTCTACTATACCCCAAGCGATATATAATCAAAGCTTCTTTTATTTAAGAGACAAAATGTCTCCTGATAATATTTTATTACCGGGAGAAAATTAAAAATAAGACATTATTCTTAATTAGAATTGCCAAGGAAGATAATAATTTGCTCTAAGAGGAGAGAGAGACATTATTTAATAGTCGTTCTTTAGTGCAAAATATTAATTATAACAAAAATTACTCAGAATAGGAATGCAATATTAATTTCATTATATTAGGTTAGGAGAAACTTCATAATCTTCTTTAATTAAATGTCTCATTTCATTTTATCGTGATAAGTTAACAAGCTTACTTTCGCGAAGTAGCTAGAACAATAATAGAGTAACATTGATTGTATTGGTTTAATAAATTCTGAAAAGGTTTTAAATAAGGGGCAGGTTTCTTAATTAAATACATGAAAAAGTAGTATTAATAAAGTATTGGAATTAATGTATATTTCTCTTGCCACAAGAAAATTAAGGGTATTTAAATACCATGAAAATGAAAGCTTAGTTGAAAGACTAAATTAATTTTATATTTACATTTTGCTATCTCCTATTTCTAAGTATTTTGAATTTCTGAAAAGCAAAGTGCAAAGGCTTCATAAAATATGATTAAACCTAACAAATCAGAAATAATTTTCTAAAAAAAATAATGAATTCTGAACATATTCTAGTATGACAATCATTGAAAAATATTAAATATGAATAAGATCCTCTTCTCGTCATGTCTACACTAGAGTTACTTAGAGGGTTTAGAGATTACTTAATATTTTCAAGTCAAAAGAGGATAAGTCATCCGTTTTTGGTTTCTAACCACTGTTTCAGTGAATAGAGCAAATGAAATTGATGCTGAAATTTAAAGGAATAAATAAAATGTAAAAATAGTCTTTTATAAGCTTATTCTTGAATTTATTAGAAACACTAGTGCGATTCACATTCAAAAAAGAAATTCAGTATTTATAAAGTAATTTAATGGTCAACCCTTAAGCAGTTCAACTTTAACCAGCGGAAGTGTTTTCCCCAAAAGTTTTTCGAATACTCTCTAATAAACTTATCATGCATGGTACTGACATGTAATAGTCATAAAATATTAAATTTGTCATTAATTTTACATATTTACTGAATCTGTCCTGTAATCTTTGGGGAGTTGTTTGGCGATTTATCCGCGGTATGCCTTTAACAGTATCCGAACATTGAATTTGTGATTAGATACTGTAACAAATTTAGTAAAGAATGTCATCACCGAAAATGCGGAAGTTGACCAACAGCAGATCAAAGATTGTTTACATCGATCGGTGGTCTACACCAGCTGTTAAATTCTAGTGAAACTGCCTGGACGTCAGTCCTTGAAGAGGGGAGCAATGTTACAAATCTGTAATGTTGCTTCCCAGCACGGTTAATTCAATCACTGAAAAGACCGTTTTAGCTCTGTTGGATGCTAATAGGATGCTGAGTCAGTGATCCCAGAGCTTGGCGGCAAAATAGATAATATTGGAATCTTCAAGAATTTTGGTGATAGAGCCAATAGGAACCAACATATGCCTGATTGTTCCAGAATCTTCTCTACCCGGCTCTGGGAACTATAAACGACCTGCAGTATAAGCTGAAATCAAACGTTAAACGAGTCGTATATTGAATCATGGAAAGAGTCAACGGCGAATAGTTGTGTCCGTCCGGCAAAAAACAAGCTCAAGTGATTTCTGAATTGTGCTGTGTGCCGAATCCTGGTGTTTATTGTGGAAGCAGCATCGAGTCGTCTAAGGAGTAACCAGTCGTGTAGTAGTGATTCGGCATTTGGATACAGCTAAATAGAGGAGAATTGCAGACGTTTGGTGAGACCGAAGAGAGTAGCTACGAAGATTCCCTCCACCTGCTGAATCCTATCTGGCCGCTTTGTGTGCTATTTTCGTTATTCTTACCGATTACTACTTGTGGGCTACTGTTTGTTGTAGTGGGCTGCTGTGTGTTGCCTGTGTTCGTCTCAGCAGTATGTTGTCTGCGTATTCTTGTCTTCCTGTTTGATAAAAGTCATTGTTTCTATTGAAGCCCATTAATTGTTTCTTTAACGACGAACAAATCGAAAGAACCCTTGAAGTTTCGTAACAATACGTTCTATCCAAGCGATCGGAACAGACTACATTTGTAGTCACAAATATCCATACCAAATTTGGGGCCGCGGTTGCCTGGTGGTAAGGTCTCGGCTTCGTAACCGGAGGGTTTCAGGTTCAAGCCCCGATTCCACCGAAGAACCGTCGTGTAAGGGGGTCTGTTGCACGTTAAATCCGTCCTGACCAAACATCCTCCCGCTGGTATTGTGTAGTGTGGTGTGGTGCGGCGTGGAGAGGGGGGAGCCAGCTCTGGTGTCATCCTCGTCATCTGACTGCGGTTCAAAATTACGAGGTCCGTCCCAAAATAGCCCTAGTATTGCTTCAAATGGGACGTTAATTAAACTAAACCATACCAAATTTGATATATTTAAGTCCTTGTACTCTTGAATTATCGCATTCACATTGTTTCTGAAAGTCGAGATTGGCAGACAGTCAACCTGTAGTTCGATTTGGCTTAAAACTTGGCAATTTTCTACATTATAGATATTGAATCTGTATAGCGAATTTTTTCATTCTAGCTATCTTCGTTTCGTAGTTATATTAACTTATATTCGAACAGCCAGCCAGACTTCCTCTGAACGGATTTTACACACAATTTGATAGAAATCTGCAAATTTGGTATAAAGACCGTATACCAAATTTTAACCGTCTAGCTGAAAGCGGGTTTGAATCGTCTTTGTCACAAGCAGACAGACATTTTCCAAAAACCGTTTTCGAACTAAGGGGGGGGGGTCTAAATCTTCAAGATTTGTCAAAATCTCGAGTTCGAATTTTTTTGGTCATCTCTAAACTTTTTCTGCACTACGTATAAGAGAAAGTAAAAAAGGCTATGTATTTAGACATATAGGTAACTAAAAATACTTGATATTTTGAAAGTTAATAAAAATTTTCATGTTACAAGAAACGATTTTTTTTTAAATTTTTTTATTCTAAGGATTAAATGTTCTGAATCATAAATCATAGAGAGCATTTAATTCCTTTCTGGAGAAACTTTCCTTTTTATGATATTACAATATTTTATTGCTAAGAAAAAAAAATGCTTAATATCTCACTATAAGCCGAAACCAATAAAATCCTGGGTAACATTGCAAAAAAGTTAGGAAGTGATAAACAGAAAATAAATATCCAATAAAATGAAATGAAAAAGCAGCCAGGAAGAAACGCACTGGGGAAAAGTTATGAAATCTTGCTTTTAAAATCGGGCTTAAGCTATCTTAAAAGAAGAAAACAACCTTGTGAAAACGACAAGTGATACCTTTTAAACTTTCCCTTATCGAGCAAAAATTTGTACGGTTATCGAATTTTCCCATGGCAACATTTGGTAGCAAAAAAATTCGACTGGATGCACAATTTCTCGAAATCCAAAAGATTTGAGAACCTCGAATAACCTCGCGAAAGTGATTTTAGAGATGGCTTTACATGCTTTTAGGAGGACTTTTGCAGATATGTTTTGCTTTAGAAGAGATTTTTTCCATGCTCTGGATATATAGACTTGCTCCATATGTAGTGAATTGTAAGAGCTGAGATTTATTATAAATATAATTAAGTTATTTTTTAGATTGAATAGGTTTTTAACATGATAATCCTAAGTTCTTACGTATAATGTCTATAAGTTATATACGCTATCTGTAATGAAACATAATTCAAATTGCTTGAAAAAAAAGGATTATTCGTATCTCTAAATTGAATAGACTGTCTGATCTAGATGTATGAAATTTCGCACATAATTTTTTTTGGACGTAGGGGGTTGCAAAAAACGAATCTTCAAAATTTTAATCGATTCTTAATGAAAAATTAATCGAAGAGACAACATTTTCCCTCTATAAATTCATAAAACATTACTAACGTAAAATTTTTAATAGATTTTTTTTATTAAGAATTGATGACTATTTAAAATTTTTCTTGTATACATTTAGAGTATATTAATGCGTAAATACAGTCAAACGTCGCTTAACGCCATATCACATAACGTGGAAAATAAAATGCTATAAAGTTACTCGTTTGACTAGTGATGTTTCGCAGAAAGAGTGGCTTGGAGGCACTGTGGCGTAATATTTGGCCTTATATTAGTCTGTATTGAGCGCTTTTCTGGAAAAAATTATATCTATATGGAGGAAGTTTCGGCCAGATAGCGTTGTCGAACGATACTCTAAGAGGTTTGAGTGAGTGCCTATAGAGCTATAATCGATGAAATTATATCTTTAACCAAGATTATGGAGCTAAAGTTGGATAACAATGATATCGATAGGGTAGTGGAAAAACGTAGTCAAAAATGCCAAAGAGCTGCATACTCTATTTCAGCAAAAAGCTACTAAGGAGATTTGGTGATGAGACAAGAAATAATAGATTCAACAGAGCAATAACCTCTCAGTGGAATAACGGAGATTTTGAAGGAGCATGGAAAACTATTGCAGTGTAAATTGAGAAGTAGTGCGCAGTAGCTATGCTGACTTCAAATTCATTTAACGATTATGCTGAGTCCCCAAATTGTGAAATGCAGCAGAAAATTAATATCTTTAGATAATTTTCACACAATTATCATAAATACATAACAAAAAAAAATCTTGATTGCATTATCATAATTTTGTTAGAGTATTTTCCTTGGAATTAAACACAGTATCCTATTTTATATTGTTTCCTACGGGGGAAAAAGTGCTTCGCATAACGAATATTTTTCATTACAAGTAAGATTTAGGAACGGATTATACACCATGAGTGAGGCTTGACATGCATACTTTTATATCACTCTAAGCTTCAAAGAATAAGCTTTTCACTGATTCCAATACAGTGCCATAATGATTTAACTGTAATTTTAAAGAATAATTTTAAGAATATTTTATAATAATGGTTATAATTGATTTTGTAAAAACTTGAATGAGTAAGTGCTCTGTAGGACAGAGTATTTGACATACTATACAGCTATGAAATTTGGCATATATATATATAATATATATATATGTAATGATATTTTAAACTCTTAATTTAATCCAAATTAATTTCCAAAGCTTTATCTTAATTTAGACCATAGTAATTTCATTCTCTTATTTCCTGATCCAATTCCACTTTCTGTTGAATTCAACTGAAGCTTTGTAAAAATGATGCGCCATCAGTTCCACGTGCCTAGTGAAAGTGAACCTTTCGGTGCCCTTATCCAAGGTCAACACGAGTATTTAATTGACACGTGGCCGGAAATCTCATGTTATATAAGACTAGTGATCATTTGTTTCTTCCTTCCTTACTTCTGCATTTGTTCAGCGCTGTTGTGGACGTGTTCTGTCCACGCCTGCTTGTAAGTAAATTGCCTTCCCTGGATGGATTCAAATGCATTTAAAAATGTAAAATGTCTCTTCTATGTCTTCGAACCTGCATTCTGCTTCAACCAAACTAAGCTTACACATATATATATAATGATATTTTAAAAATCTAATTTCAATATTAATTAATTTCCTAATTTTTACCTTAATTTAACCCATATTGACTTCATTCTAAAATGGTCTCTCGTTTCCTGATACAATTCTTTTTTATTTAACTAATGCAGCACGATCTCTGCAAAACTGCTGAAATCAGCGGGTTCCTACGCTCCTAGCGAAGGAATGAAAATCCTTAATGTGTGAAACATTCTTTTAAAGATACCTAATTTCTCTTTCTTAAATCGACACGTGCGAAATAAATCCCTATCACAATCTTGTAGTATATAATCACTAAGTGAAAAGTTCGCGCTCTTTGCTCTTCTGCTGTTGTGTCGCTTGTGAAAGGACGTCAGTTTTATCATCGCTTCTTGTACATAAATTATGCCTCCTGGGATGGAATAAAGCGACGTTTTACAATTTTCAAAAGTGTCCTCTCTCTACGGCCACACAGCTGCTTTAAAATATGTTTTACATATTCAAGGCGCGCACTCCCGTCCTCCAAAGTATATAAGTTAAAAAAAATTAAATAAAGATTTTAATTAAAAATTAAGCAAGTTTTTGGCGTTTATTGCGATAAATTCAGAAAATATCACAACGCAAAAATGATTTTCACACCATTTCAAAGTTTTTAAAAAAGATATCTGTTTAATGACAGCTTAACGATCGTGAAAATTTTTACCAAATTTTGAAAAAAAAAAAAAATTATTTTGCCTAATTTTCAACAATAGATCACATTGTTTTACTGAACGTTTTTTTTTCTCTTTCTGATCAACAACGTTTTTCAAACAGTTTCAAAATTTTAATCGCGTTTTTTTCGTCCATTATTTAAAGCTAAAAAAGTATTCTGTTTAATATCTACACAGTTTTAAAGGCGAATGAAAAGGTGAAGTTGCATTACGTGAAATTCAGAAAAAAGATGAACCGGGCATTTACATTTTTGATAGCACAATGTTATGAAATTAGTCTAAATTACAAGAATTCATGTACCCTATAAACAGAAGTGAGACATCAAAATGACACGAGTTTATTGTCTGACTGTTTGGCAGAATCTTGGACCTGAGGTTATATTTAAACAAATTAAATAACATTAAACACTAATGAATGAGCCCTAATGAACCAGCTGGTCGCCAAAGGCAACTTGTCAAGTAATTTCAATGAAATTTCAGACTAGAATTTGATTTGTTTTTCTGGCGTGTTAAAATATTATATATCCAATTTGGATATTATTTAGATTTATTTTAAGATATACTACTATAGTGATGCGAAAATAGTTTGTTTGTTTATATTTACTCAATACTTTTGAGATAAATTCGACACATTCTACAAAAATTAAGCTATATTTCTATCGGATAACATCAAATAATTTATCGTTACTAGGTAGCGTCAAATTTTGCTTTATCTAAATTATGGAAACTAATCAAGCATATTTGAATACTTTTGTATTATCGAAATTTATAGACCAAAATACAAATTTGCATTGAATATTTAAATGATATCAAACTGTATTGGATTAAATTTAATTTTCACTGATGTTGTTAAAGTATACGTTTTACTGAATAATCCAAACTAGAAATAAATAAAAATTGAGTTTAAAAGCAAAAATGAATTAAAAGAATTAAGTGGGGAAAAATTAAATGGAATAAAAAGGAAATTATAAATTCGGCCTGAAACTTTATCAAGGTATCAAAAAATCCCTGGTTTGAATCCCTGCCTGAGGGTGCTCAGGCAGGGATTCAAACCAGGGATTTTTTTCTTCGAGGAATTTGAGTTTCGCCCTTGACCCCTTGTGAGCCAAACATCTCAAGAAAATGAAGTTTATAAATACAAGAATTAATATCAATAAACCAATGATACTAAATTACACAATAATAATACGCAAAATATTATTTGAAAATTCAATTCGAATCTAAATAAGAAGACAACGAAAATTGAATCTAATTAAACTACTAAGAGACCATTATCAAACTACAAAACATCAATAAAGCATAAAAGCAAAGAACATACCAGTTGAAAGTAAAAATAATCCAAAAACTACTATAAAGAAAACTAAACCTAGCACTGCAGACAATTATATCAAACTAAAATCAACAATCCCGCGCTTAAAGCTGAAAACGCCTACAATGATTAGTAAAGGTTCTTCATCAACAAATGAAATAAATTGAACATTTTCAGCGCCATCTATTGAATTAAAAAAAAATAAACACTAGTAAGCGTATCTTTAGTCGTGAAAATATTAGACTATAGATTAGAAATTAGATAAACCTTCAGTATAAGAGATTTTATCATTAAATTTTTTTAATCCTGTTAAATTGTTGGAAAATCAAATTTCTGAAAACTTTAGAGTTTAAATTAGAATGGTAATTACTAAGTTTAATTGATGTTAAATTCATCCCTTTTATTATAATACTCACGAAAATTTTTCCATTAGAAATTTCTATGTTAAAATCCAAATAGGTAACTTTGTGTTGATTTTCGTTTGTTTTAGTTTAAATCGTTTATTTAACAATTAATATAAATATTAGCATTATCTATGCTTATCAAATGTAAACCATCAATATATCTCCAACTCTATATTGAATTATGTTTAATTGTTTTTGTCTCAGAGTAATGAAGAAAAATACTAGCTAAGGCACTTCAAAAAGCTGTTCTGATTGGAATTTCATTCATTTGTTTATAAAAATTAATCCTGTTAAAAATATAATTTTCGAAAATATTAAATTTACATAATTCTAGACAATTTTACTTTTTGTAAAAAAATTTCTATTTAAATATTCTCTGAAATAAAAATACAGACGTCCATTAATTTCTCGTGAGATAGATTTGAGTACAAATTTTCAAAATCATAAGTATTAAGTTTATTAATATTGCTATATTTTAGAAATACCAGAACTTCTTTGCCCTGAAATTACTATTATGTAAGAAATGGAATTAAGTGAATTGTTGACGTTTTTTCGTGATGATTTCTGAAAATATTAGGATACAAAAATATTTTTAATCATCTTAAAATTAAAAAAAAAAACTATATTTCCTGAAATGCCAATTTTTGTTATATAATTTTTTTTCTGTATTTAATTAATAAAAAAAAAATAAAGCTTTTTTTTATAACAGTATCTTTTATCGGTGAAGCGAAACTCAAATCGTTTTCATTTTCATTGCTAATATTTCTTTGTGGCCTTTTTCCATTTTTGATGATCAAGATATGAAAATTCAACTTATTTTTCTATGTTGAGTAAATTACAATATAAGTCATGCTGTTAATAAATTTTTTGAAATAATTTGCAATTACAAATTAAGATATAATTTAAAAACCATGCAACGGTGAAAACCTTTGAAATGCATTCATTTTTAAACCGTGCTGATTTCACTTGTGATATAGTAATATGCGAAGTATAGAAAATAAGTGGAACAATGTAAAATGAGCCGAACCGTATGATATACTTAAAATAACAAGATGTAAAGAACTACGCCGTTAGTTTAAACAAACAATTAGATTTATTAGAAAGAAGCAACTCACAACAGCGCGAGACTGAGAACTTCCCCGTTATTGATGAGGCTCAGCTTTCATACACATATAGAATGTTTGAGAACAATTCAATTTGAATATCTAACCCGTCACTGGAGAGGGGATTCAAAATAACTCCACTTTGTTCCTTAGCTCTGATTATCACGTGGTATTTTGTCCTTGAATACAATCATCTGCTGAGTATCTTCTTGTTTTTTCAGCAGTATGTTGGCAAAAGTATACACGCGCGTATAATGAGTTATAATTTTTCAAAGACTTTGTGGTTATTTATGGAGTTATTGACTCCATATCTCTGAAACTGCTTTTAATTTAAATGATGCAAAATAAATAAAGAAATATTCTTAAAATAATATTTTAAAATAATATTTTAAAATATTGTATTCTACATTTTTGTTTGTTAAATTCTAACAGTTATTAACATTATCGTAATTCCTTAATATCTAAACGAATTAAATGCTCATTAAAAGATAGTTTAGGCTTTTCTTATAACTTTCTTCCAACATTTAATGTTATAAGATTTTTAATATTAATATTTTTAATATTTTTGGTATCTACATGATTTTTAGAATGTATCATGTTCCTAAAAGATATTCCTACGCTATTTATAAAAGACAAAAAAAAAAAAAGGAGTCATTTTAACTCCACGTCTCTGGCCGCGTGAGAAAATTCATGTTTCCAGTTACGGGTTAAGCAAAACGGCTGGGATTCGAACCTCAGACCAACCTATCTTACAGGAGATGCTCTGCCGACTGAGCTATGGCAATTGCCAGGGACCTACGTTTATGTGGCAACATTAAAAAATATTTTATCAAGGAAATCATTAAAACCAAATAACGTAAAATAATTCATTTTTGTTCTTCATTCAGAGTGTTTATTCAAAAAGTTATTAATAATAAGAAGTACCTTCGGATTCTTCTCCAATCTCTGAAGTTTATAAATATATATTGAGTGCACTCTTTTGGCGTTAAGGGATACGACCTGTGTTGCCAAAAAATCCCATTGTCATCCCATTTTAATTAATCAACATAAAATAATGAATTGAAATTTTTAGGTGCTATTTATCTCGGTGAATCAATTGGTAGCTAAAGGAAGGCTATTTCTAAAATAAAATGAATAAGAGGACGAGGAAATACCACAATGTCTATCAAAAAGCTTCTCAACGTCTATTAAACACATACAAAGTATGAAAGAAATAAATACAAGGAAAAGAACCTTTAAATAAATTTTGTTGAGCTTCTAAAACTTTCATTTATTAGGTTAAAATAAGTACCTTTTAATCTTTTGACAGAAAGTGAATGGTTTGAATGATCATATTCAAAGGACTAACTACGAACTATGGAGAGATTCGGACAGTCGATTTTGAGTTTAAATGATGGACCCAGAAAGGACAATGGACAAGGGAAATTCAGAAAATACCATTTCTACCATCAATTGAAATTATTCCAAATGAATGATTTGATGAAGTTTAGTCAAAGGACTTAATGACACAATGGAAATTCCATGTTTCGTTAGATTCGGTTGGTGGCTCCAAAGGGACGAGAATTCCTGGAGTTGCTATTTCAATGAAAATTCTATTAATGGTGTGTAATTCTCAACTTTCGGATACGAGACTTTGAAATGGAAGTCACGAAATTTCAGTCGGACTTTCAAATATGCATATTTGTTCTCAAATGTCATCGCTACATAGTAACAGAATGAAGTTATGCTACTAAAGCAGTAGTTTGCTGCTGTTGCTTGTTAATTAAATTAAATATCTCGCATCTAAGTTTTAAAAGAATGTTTGGTATGCCAGAGTTATATTTTGATTATTTATATATACAAGGATATTTTATTTCGTAAACAAAGGAATATCCCAACTCTAAAGTCAAATATTTAAGCCTTATTCTGTTATTCTAAATTCACAATCCTTTCAAATTACATTATGGAATTACTTGGTCCCTAAGGGAATAGTATTGACTTTATCGTATCATCAGTTAAAGCTATATTAAATGATGAATTTACCTAGGGAATTTCCTAGATAATTGCTTGTGGAATTATAAATGAAAAATCGGGGATTTAATTCTATTTCTATCATAAGCAAAATAAGTCTCTTTCTGCCAAAGAATTCTTTTTTCAACCATTGCCTCATCGCTTTTTATCGATCCCATAGAGAATAGTTTTGTGATATTGATAAATTTGAAAGAAAAGGGATAAAAAAGACATATAAAAGGTAAGATAAATATAATATTATTAATAAATTTTCTATTATCAGTCTGTTTTGTTCATGACGTTTTAAAATAAATCTTTTGTTGCCAAATTTCAAAGAAAAAAGGGCGTTTAAAGAATTTTCTTGAAATACTTATAATTTATATTCATACTTTAAGAAGAATTATATCCATTGGTGAGCATCCTATAAATTGGAACAAAAGCTTCCAATATGATGCTTCCCTTGTGGGTACAGTAAGGTGTGGGGGCGAATCGCCCCCACTCCGATGTTCGGATGAACGTCTTACCGTAGTGTTGTATCGTAGCCAGCGATAGCCAATAGGATTAAGCAATAGGCCATTAGGATTAACAGAAAAAAAAGAGTTAAGATTAAATAATAGGCACTTTAGTACTATCATGATGAATGTCATTCAATTTTTCCAGACGCTATGGTAACGATAATTGTAGTAGAGTTCTTCAAAGCGATATCTTTAAAGTCAATAAAATTTATTTATGGATATCATTATATTAGGTCATCCTAAAAAGATAAGAAAAAGATATCTTTGAGATATTTCGTTTCAGTTCCACCCGTTAAGTTATAACACGCCATTAGGTGTATGAAAAATGCGAGTTATTTTTCTTAAAAATTTAATATACAAACTAATTTAATTACCAATTGAAAATTAAATGAAAATTAATTTCATTGATTTTGCTTATAATTTTTATTTTTTATTAATTTCTACATGAAAGTGTTTATTTCCTTAAAATTTCATTTTGAAATTTAACTCTCTACTTCATTTTCACATATTAATTCTCTCACTTTCAATAATAAGAAATTTAAAAAATACAATTTTTTCAACAATATCGTGTTAATATGCAATCATTTTGTCCCTAATATACACAATGGAAAATTATTTATTTAGTTTAAAAGAAAAGTCAAGGGATAAGTGACATTTATCAAAATCAAAAATTATAAACAGTGCTATCCTCAGAATTTACTATTCCCTTTTTCACGAGGCAATCGATTTCATATTTATTTTTTCCCTATAGACTATACAAAAAATTCCCTACAAGTACAGTCGTTACGGTTTTTTCAGACTTTATTGCGTCAAATTGAAGATATTTTTTTTACTTTATTTTTCCTTTTTTGGAGATAAGCGAAACAAGTTGTAGAAAAGAAAATCTATCGTTTTAAATCTAAGGCGCAAAAAAGAAACGAGATTATACTTTAAAGGTTCAAAAACTCATTCATGTATTTATTTTTTATGATTTGCTTTTACCTCTATGGTTTCTGTATATATATCACATTTTTTTCCCTGCGACATCTTAATCGTTTTATGCATTTCTTATAAAATAGTTTTTTTTTTCAGTTTTAATATGTAAGGATTTGAGAAAAGAGCATATGTGTGTGAAAAAAAATATTATTAAGCAGAAATTTACTTTCTCTTATAATTATGCTATAATTTGAAGCTATTTTTTTTAAATTGTCCTTTTGAGTCACCACAAATACTTTTTTCCGCAAAAGTATATTTAAGTTTTAAATTTTTACTTTCTTGTGTACGTAGTATAGGAAAAGTATAGTAATCGTCAGAAAATTTGAACTCAAGATTTTGACGAATCACCACGTTTTAGAATTCCCCGAGTTCACAAAACACATTTTTAGAAAATGTTCGTCTGTCTGTGACAACGATAACTCATAAACGCTTTGCGCTAGATGGTTGAAATTTTGTATAGGACCATTACAAAAATTTGCAGATTTCTTTCAAATTTTGAGTAAAATCTGTTCACAGAAAGTCCGTCTGTCCAGCTGTTCGTATAGGAATTAATATGATAACTACTAAACTAAGAGAGCTAAATAGATAAAATACGGTATCTAGATCTACTATCTATAGTGTATAACTTATAAAATATTGAACCAAAATCAACAAAGCGCTGACTGTTTTTGAGAAAGACTTAATATATCAAATTAGGTATAGGATTTTATGACTACAAGTGTCTTTTTGTGTCAAATCTTTGCTTCAATTGATTGAGAAAAGCGTGCCTAAATAACAAATTCGATTTTCGAATGCTATTAACCGCATACCATGGTCTAATCGCCAAAAATCTCGCCAAGGGTCACATGATAGAGTCAGTAAAATTACTTAATTCATGCTAAAAGTTAATATTTCGTTATTATTGTATGCCAGTGCCTTGCAATGCGTCCTTTGGCATGACAAGTTTATTAAACGGTATGCGAGACAGTTTGGGGGAGACCTCTCAAGCTGGTTCGATTTTGTATTATATTTAAGCAAATGATTTGTTGATTTGTTTGGATTGAAACGTAAAAATAAATTTTCTAAGCATAACAAAATCAAATACTGAATATAAAAATTTCAAAATTGATAATTTAACAAATTTCCGTGTTAAATGATCCATTTTAAACAAGGTAACTTGTTCAAAATTGATCCAAAATCAAATGATCAATTGTTTAGATAAGGATAAAGAAAAGGAAGTTCCCAAATTTACTAAATTCCTTCTTTTCAAAATACCCACAAAATATTACAAGATCAGCCTTATTTTTAAGAGTTCGCATTCTCAACGTTACATTTTTAAATTTAAATTTTATCAATTTCGTCTGTTTTTTATATATATTTTATTTGAAAATTAGAATAAGTTATTAATAAATACTTTTTATCGTATGAAAAAATTAAGATCTGCAAACAACCGATGAAAATTTATTTTGCCATAAATAATTTTTATTTAAAAAAGAAATTTCGCTCTTTTAACTTAAAAGAAAACGAGAATAACGTTCAGAAGGGATTAAAATAAAGTCTTGGAGATATAGATTTAATGTAAGGAAGGCTGTTGGTTGCCGGGTGGTACGGTCTTGGCTTCGGAACCGGAGGGTTTCAGGTTTGAGATCCGATTCCACCGAAGAACCGTCTTGTAAGGGAATCTGTTGCACGTTAAATCAGTCCTGACCAAACGCCCTCCCGCTGGTGTAGTGTGGTGTGGAGAGGGGGGTGCCAGTCCAGGTGTCGTCATCGTCATCTGACCGTGGTTCAAAATTACGAGGTCCGTCCCAAAATAACCCTGGTGTTGCTTCAAACGGGACCTTAATATAACTAAACTAAACTACTATATAGTTGGAATAATATTATAGATTATAGAGCTTTGAAAATGAAAATTTTTGCTTAAAAACTTAATTTCTTTCTCCTATAGAAGATAAATGTGAGCAGTTGTGTAAAATTCTAAATATTTATATAAAACAATTATAAAAATGACTTTAAGGAAATTGGAGAAATGAAGAAACCTAAACAAAAGATTTTAAGTAAACCTAAATCAAAATGCATTTTACAGAAAATTAATCCAATTCCTTATCGAAATCGTTTGCACTCCGCCATTTCTATTTATTTCTTTTAAATGAAATATGTGATTAGTTGATTGGAGTATTATTATCGATAAGTGATAGCAAACTTGTTTACTTTACAGAAGTATTCTATACAATTCTGTATAACATTTAAAGCATTCTTTCCACATTTCTGCATAAGATGCAAATATTTATTTCATTTAAATGCTATGCATTTATCCCTGAACAAATATTTTCTAAGGCAAATGTTCATTCCTGTTTCTATAAATATGTATACTCTACTGTAAAGGCAGCACACATTGAAGCCGAATATGATAAAGGAATTTTGAAAGGTGATCGTTTCGAATTATATGTGCTAATTTAATAGACTCTATAGAAATTACTTTTTGATTCCATAATAATACTTAAAAAAGTTAATGCCTTTATAAGTATTGCTGTATTTTTAGTTCCTTTTTCACTAATAGTGATAGATTCTGCAACATATCGGTACTTATTGAAAAAATATTTAATTATAATGTAGGTTATTTCTAAACTCATGGGATAAATTCTTAAAGCAAGTCCGACACACCCAAATAAGTCCTTTTTACAAAAGAATTTGGTGTCGCAAATGTGAAAGATGGTAACAATGCAACAACTAAAAACTTTTGCTATGCATGCTCGTTTTCATATACGATAAAAAATTGAACATTCACCGAAAAGTTGTGAAATGGAAATAAATATTTTAGTTACTTGTCTTTATTTGTTGTTTTTACTCTTTCATAGAATCTGCTTAGTTCTGTCTTCATCTATTTATTTGCAGGTACGTTCCAATGCTATTGAATAATTTTTAACTCCAAAAAATTTACATTCCATTAAGAAAAAGAAGACTTTACTTTTTAAAATGTTCGAAATTTTATCTCTGAAATCTTTACTGTGATAATTGAGTACTTTTTCTCTTATTATATTTGAGTACAGTATCTTAAAATGCCCGCATCTAAAATTTAACCTCAAAATTTCATTTTAATGTTTCAAAATTTCACCTTTTTCCACCGTGATGGAACCGCCAAGGTCTTTTCATCAACAAGAAGTTTTATAATCACCCTGTAATTCTCTAATAAAGAGCTCCATGTTGCGATTATAGTTTAAATCTTAGATGTCATTTTTTTCTTGCAAAATTGAATTATTTTTGTTTTTAATTATCATTTAATAATATTCCATGGGTATACAAAATCCTGAAGTCTTGATAGTAATTTCATTTTGATATTATATTTTTACATTGGTTCCGTTTTTAAACATTTAATTTTACATACTTTAAAAAAATACATTCTAAGTGCCGGCAACTTTTACAAAAATGCTTCCATAAAATTATTTCCCTTTACATTTCATAATTTTTACTTTTCTTTTAATATAAAAAAATGCCATTTTATGAAGTTTCTATTTTGGAAATTATAAAACTAACGACTTAAACATGCATCTTTAAATAATTTATTCAATGTAGCCTATCATAAAATTTAATTTTATTATGCACAGAGTAATCAAGGACAGATTTTTTTCTTCCAAAACATGTTTTAGTATGCATATACTTTGAATGAGCAAATATGAATTCGCTTTACTAACTTCAAAATCATCCCATTATATACAGAGTAAATACTTGAAAAAAGAAGATTTTTCTTTCAAAAAGAGATATTAACATTCCTAGAATTGGAAAGAGCGAATATGGATTTGCTTTCTTAGAAACAGAATCAATCTAGATGCATCGAATACTTAAGAAAAAAAGAATTTTTTTTTTCTTTCAAAAGGATATCTAAATATTTCTAGACAACGAATAAGTGAATATGAATTTGTTTTATTAGAATAAGAAAGAGGGGAATTTACTATGTCAACTATCTTGCATTAAAGAGCAAGTAAATGAAAGCAAAAATATTACAACAGTCTGATCGATTTTGTTTTTCTAAGAATAACCACTTTATTAGACGATTTTATTTTAATTTAACTTGTTTCAAGTTCTTAAATCTGAGAAATATCGATTTCCCACACATGTATATTATAGATGGCTAGAATTTGGTGATTATATTGATTAGCTAATAAATTAGTTAAAATTTGACCTTCATCGGCATACCGTCAAATCATTATGGATATGAGAAAAAGAATCGATTGTAAGATTCTATAATATTTATGATAATGAATTATAAATTGAAGACTTAAAATGAAAAATAATTTTTTTCCTATTTTCAAGTTTTTGTTTCATAATTCATTATATATATATATATATATATATATATATATATATATATATATATATATATATATATATATATGTATGTAATGATATTTTAACTCTAATTTCAATTTAATTAATTTTCAAGATTTTATCTTAATTTAGCCCATAGTAACTTCATTCTAAAATATTCTCTTATTTCGTGATCCAATTCCATTGTCTCTACTTAATTAATTCAAGAGAAGCTTTGTTAAATTGTTGAATCAGCTAAAATCTAACTCTAACTTAAGGAATAAAATACCGTTGTTCAGGCAAATTATTTTTTAAAATCTCCCTGTGTTTCCCCTACCTTGTCCACTCGTGTAACGAAAATCCCTATCGAAATCTCATAATACATTAGCACTGTAAAGAAATATTTTCCCTATCAAAATCATAGGTTATATAAGACCAGGAATAAAATGTCCAAGAGCTTTTCCCTCATTCCTTTCTGTGTGCTCATCGCTTGTACATATGCCTGCTTCTTCAAAATGAAATAAAACGACGTCACGAAATTAAAAGTATCTTCACTGTCTTCAAACTGCACCATGCTTCACAACAAATAATATTACACACACACACACACATATATATATATATATATTTGAAATATAAGTATGCTTTGAAAAATTGCTTTTCAAATTTGGTTTCAAATTTCGATTTTCTTTATAATGAAATTAAAATTATGTAAAATATAGCAATACATTTGTCATTGTAACATATCTATTAATCATATTGGATAAATAAAATGATCATTATTCTATAATGAATTCATTAAAATGAATCTTCCACAGATGTATATTCCTATATGATATAAGATGCCTTTGCTGACTTATTGCTTGTGTTGAATTCACTTAAATGGCTTATGCTTAAATTCATGTTCATGTTTTCTTGAACAAAATATTTTTAAGCATCAAATGGTGAAAGATATTCTTAATGTAGGTGTTCTTAGGACATCATAGTGCTATTAAAAATTTATTGTGTACTTAATTTATTACACAATAAATTACTTTATATCGCCTTTTACTATATGTAATTTTACTTTCTGATTTTTCCTGTGAATTTCAAATATAATAAATTAAATCTTTATTTTATAATTTTCAAGACTGAAAGATAATCAGGTGATTAAATATTTGACAGAAGAATGAATATAAATTAAACTTTAACGCAGAAATGAAATATGTTGCTAAAAGTTATGCAAGATATATTTAAAAAACAACAGCCAAAAAATTTAAAAAAAAATATTCTGCTACAGCTAAATTGACATCATTAAAAAGGCAATTGGGAAAGTTGTAAAATAAGGAAAGATGAATTTTGTATCTTATTATAAAACCACCCCAATAAAATCTGAATAATCTACAGAATATTGCTATTTGTATATTTATCAAAATTATTGGCGGTATTTGATATGTAGTAATTGTTAAAGCATTACAATCAAATTAACACTTTTTACCACCATTGGAAAAATTTAAGTCGAAATTAATGTGACATCACAGGTACATAATGTGAATTGACGTTAAATAAGAGTGACATTAAATACAATAAAAACGAGTAATTAAATACGATTAATTCTTGAATCGTATTTGTTGATTTATAATTATTTTGTATAGTGACGTGACATGCGCTTTCTACATGTAGGATCTGCATTTTTTGCAGAATTTTGGATTTGACTGAGTTATGTGATAATTAATTATATCAATTGGCCTGGATTTCGAAAAGAATCTCGAAAATATGAAAAATACTCAGCAGATTAAAAGAATTCCAAAAAAAAAAAAAAAATGTTAACAAAATATCGCTTTACTCCTGATTTCGTCATTTTTGTCTTCAACAGCAGTACGTTCCCTAAATAATGATTTTTATATCGCGTTGTAAAGTACTGAAGGACTAGACACTTTGGTGAAATGGCGATAGAAACTAAATTTAGTGGAGCCGAGTGGCAACGTGGATAAAGAAGCGTGGAGTGGAATGATGTGGTGTGGGTGAAAAAGGAACACCGGAAGGAATAGTTTATTAAAATTTAAAATGTTTCATGTTTAAATGTTAGTCTTTGTAAAGTTGTGTAATGTAGTGATCGTCCCTATGTGTCAAAAAAGAAATAAACCAATTCGGTTTAAAAATCGGCCTGTTTCTTTAATCCACGCTACCATATTACAGCGTACTGAAAGACGCTGTAATATGGTAGAAAGAAGAAAGACAGCTGAAAAATTGATCTGCGATAATTCTACTTTGAAATTTATTTCTGTAAAAACAATTTTTTGAACGGTTTCAGTGGAACCATCTGAATAAAAGATTTGATGGAGCAATAACATTTGTCTCAATTTCTTTACAACAATGAAATGTTCTATAACAAACTATGTTAAAAATCGTGTGTGTTAGAATAAAGTTGTAAAGAGAAAAAAAAATTGATATAGATGAAAATATATTTTGAATTTTAAAGAGTTCTGAGAATGTTTTTAAGTTATAATATGCTTCGAAGTTATTAAGTGAAAATGCTGATAAATCAGCAATACTTTAATTAATTAGAAATTTAATTTGAAAAATTTGAAACATCTTTTTTTAGTGAGAATTTACTGAATAAGATATAAATATCCGTTTTAATAGCTCTGGGGCAAACGATTTTGATTTTAGAGAGTTACATGTACGTGTAACGATTTTAAATTTTTATAATGTTTAGTGTTTACATGTCAGTGAGGAAATATATATTATGCACTAAAGTAAAGCATCTCTAAATTCAATGAATACGAAGGAATTCGAGTAAAAATTATTTATCACTTCAAAATCAATTGTTATAGATGGGGAGTTTTGCATTTAGTCCAGTAATAAAAAAATATTCATCTGAGAATATCGTTTTTTTATTTAAATCCTTAAAATGTTGTGAGCTTTCCATTATATTAATAGGATAAACACTTTCTTTCAAGCTGGACGGTTAATTAAATACATTAAAATCATTAGTACCACGTTGAAAAGAGCAAATAACCCTTAAAACAACACGTCTCAGCCTATAAAGGAAGATAATGAATTGAAGGTGTTTTTTTTAAATGTTCATTCCAGTCCAATTTTTTTACTGACAAAAATAATTTCAAGGGGAAAACTTCGGTGCATTTCCCCCCCTCATTAGTAAAACATCAGACACAGCATTTCTATTTAACAGTTATTTTTTTTTAACAGAAAAGCTGTTACTTTATTCATGTACTTAGAAGGAATGCGCTGAATGGTAATTGCCTTGCAAGTTTTATGTCTAATTGTTTTTTGAAATTATTTTGTCGGTTTTAATTATTTTAAAAGTAATACGCAAATAGTAAAGAACTGCATGACTTTTGGTTTGAACAATGCAACCTAATATAATTAATTAAATGCACATGTGAAGCTTTATAAGATCATTTTTATAATAGTACCAATTTTACCTAATTAAACATTCGATTTAAATGTATTTCTGTACTTTTTTCCTTATTCTTAAAAGGGACTATTGTATAGCGTCGCAGTTTGAAATGGTAAAAAAAAGGAAATGGTAGAAAATGGAAGAAATAAAGTGTAAAAAACTTTGAGGCAGTGCGAAGGGGTTAAAAGCTAGGACATAAATGCTTTTAAAGAGAATTAAACAACGTTGGATATTTTAAGAAATAATTAGAGCGCATGTGGAAAAAAATTTAATTTTGTATCAGAAGGATTCAAATTTACTTATAAATCTGAAAATGCTTCAGATATTCCTCAAAATAATTTTTCTGATTTTTTTTTATAGACACAGTTGTTTACCAGCGAAACCTCAATGCATTACTGATTTAAACTTGATGAAGCCCTTAGATATGGAACCCATTGAGGAAACAGAAGCCCTTTGAGATATGCGACCCATCATAAGCGTAAATGAAAACTCCTTCTGTTCGAAAATATATATAGCATATTTTAAAACAAACTGAAAATTACTGAAAATCTGAAATGCAGAAATTCATCAAATTGTGAAGCAAATCCGTCGAATGGTTGACCATCTGTTGTCTGTACAGTCACATACATGTAAACGCATATCAGCACAATAATTTAGAGATAATGACTTAATAATATGAAATTTGGTATGCAATTTTGTGATTGCATGTTTGTATTGTGCCAAATTTTGGTTTTACCACTTTCTAATATTGGTTGTAACTTCGTAATTTTATTTTCATAATCATCAACATGTGAGCAGCATCCATCTTGATATGCAAACGTTGTCAATTTCTTCATATTTCCAATAACATTTTCTCGAAATTAACTACAGTTTAATAACAAAATTATATGTTGATTCTAAAATTTTAAATTATTTAAAAAGAAATAATAAATAGTTATATAAATTTAGCAGAAATAGGAGTTTCAGAACATGAAAAGACTATGGAATTTGAATCAATTAAAATCGATTAATGAATAAATCTTAACATCCCTTCAATTGGACTGAGCAAAAATTAATAAATTCTTTAAAAAATGAAATAAATTCCGAAAATTTTACCTGATTTCTTGCTTTAAGAACTAAACCATTTTAATTTTAAATCGTTAAATTTAAAGCAAAATTGAAATCTGCCATCGCCAATTTCAAGTTATCATATGAGAATATTATTGTTTTTGAAGTCATGTAGTATCAATCCGACAGGAAAATAACATCATGTTCTCTCATGACTTTTATATCGCAATTGCCAACATTTAGGTGGGTTTTGATCATCTCAACATCAATCGAGTTCTAATTTTCTCGAGACCAGAATTTTCTTTCCTTTAAAAACCAGTTTAAACTGGTTTTAAACAATCACGTGACTATCAGATTAATCATGCGTCTATATTTAGAAAACAATGTTTTTTTTGTTTTTTTTCACATTCTATTGCAAAATCGTCAACTTTTAGAAAAGCGATTTTTTTTCATCTCTAAATCGTTTGAGCTTCAAAATCTTTTTGCCAGTTATGAAAAATTAAAATTAAAAAAATATATTATTATTATATAACTTTTGATATTTCTCCTAGCTGTTTCGCGTTGAATCTCATTTTCTTCTTTGTAGTTCTTCGGGCGATAACTTCTTACGACCCTGCCCTTTATTTTCTGTCTGTGCATTTTGAGCTTTCAGAAACTCCAAACCAAAACAACACCATGTTCTCACATGATAATACGACATAAATACTAAGTTTAAATCGTCAACAAACATTTTCTCATTAATAGCCATCTTTATGACACTCAGTATTGACCACATGAAATACAATTAAAATATTTTTTTTTACTATAGATGGCAATCCGAGAGTATTCAAGGTATGGAACAGTGAGATTTAAGGACTTTAAATGGAAGTTTTCCTTTTAAAAATGAATCACAAAAAATGAATCCATTAAAATAAATGTAGGATCTCATGAGGGTATTTTTATAAACTGCATTGTCAATTATGAAAATAATTAACAGAGATTTAATTTTCATAAGAAGGAAAATATAAATAAAATAAAATTCAAAATTGGTATCGTTAAGGAGACTAATAATCTGTATAAATAAATGAAATGCATGTTTGTTAATCTTTTCTTTACGTCCAATAGTTTTAATTGACTGAAAAGTTTCGCTAACAGATATATTATTATTGTGGGTTTTATTAATTTATGAAAAAAACAAACTCTCAGATTTCCGTTGATTAGAATTTTTATTTTTTATCGTGAACAATTTAACAAGCATAATCTCATAAACAAATAAATGCACAGCATAAAAGAGAGCTTTAATTGCCTTAATAAGTCTTTCAGAGATTATGGAAAGATGAAAACATTTCTAGATTAAACTAATTGGCAAGGAAATATAATTAAAATATTTTAACTAATCTTATTTCTTTCTGAAATAGATAAGGATAGATAACTTATTTTAATGAAAACTAATGTTTAATCAAGTAACAAAATCTCCATTTCATTCCATAAAAAACAGAATCCAAACTCATTAAAAAAATTAAAATGAAATCTACTATCGCAAATTTCAGGTTATCATATGAGAACATTATTATTTTTTAAGCCATTATTTGTCAAAATTAATTGAAGGCATTAACCAGTTTAAACCTGTTTGAAACAATCACAAGACTTCTCTATCGGTCTCTATTAGAAGTTGCAATTTTAAAAATTATTCTATTTTAGAGTAGAAATTTGTTTGTCACACGCCTTTTCAGTAATAACTGAGTCTGAGAAAAAAAATCTCAAAGAATGCTTATTGAAAAAGCAAAATTAAAATAATAGCTGAGAAATGTACGGAAAATATAAATTAACAAAATTTCATTCTTAAATTTCTATTTATTATTTTATTATAGAGATCTTTATTTTAGATAAAGTAATCGTTAATTAGTGCTAATTAGTTATCTGGAAAAGGGAGTAATTTGAGCATGACAAAGAGTTACAATTTCTTTCCATTATATTTTCTGGGTTAAGAATTCATTAGATTCAATCTTCTTATGAATAATTTAAATGAAATATCTCATCTCTAAAATGTAATATAAATAAGTAAATCAGTTCATCCGTTGAAAAATTATATTATAGTTATTAATAATAGTTATAACATTAACAGAATACATTAATAAAATTACAATGATAACAAAAAATATATTTTAACATAATTATAAATAAGATAACTATTTGGATTCTGACATCAATTAGCGCATAAATATAAATTTTATATAAATTACAGTTTCTTCTATAAATTCCAAAAATAAATGCTACTTCATTTTTTAAGTTTTATTTTTTTAAAAGAATAAATTTTCTTATATATTTGAATTTACAAATTAATAATATCTTGTATTTCTTTAATGCATTCCTTCTTTTCTTAAGGCTCATTGACAACACATACATTTTAAATACATTAATAATATATTTTAAATGCATTAATAATAACAAAATATTAGTTTATGCACACTGACTTATTGGCATCACACTTCCAGGTTATTAGTTTAAACTTTCATTATTATTAGTTACTTAATTGAATAATATACCGTCTGAAACAAATTTTAATCCATTATATTTTTCTATACCCTTTTCAAACTTTTGAATTAATTCCATTTCAAAATGATTTATGGTGCATGTAAAATTTATAATATAACATTTTCTGCAATGGCGCAGAAATGCAGCTGCTGCAAATGTAGTAATGCAGCTGCTGCAATCGATGTTTTAGACGAAATATGTGATTATTGTAAAATTACACAAGTTATAATCCATTGACTAAATTTTAAAACTTGAATTTATTCAAGAGTTTCCTCAACTTCTATGTGCCTGAAATGATATCAAAAGATGGTTTCCATAAAATGCAAGATAAACAACTAGGAACGAACCCGAAGGTAAATCTGTAAAATTATAGGAATTATCTTATTATAAATATTTTAAATAATAAATACAATATTTATAATAAGTACTTATTATAAATATTGTAAAACTATAATAATACAGCTATAATAATACCTATTAAAATACTCTAAGCTTATAATAATACCTATTACAAATATAGGGCAAGCTTTGGCGTTCAGTTGGTTAGTCGGAGAGACTGGATGTGTATTATTTGAGTTAAATTCTTTATACATAAGTTTATGCGTATAATTCTACTACCAAAGTGTTTTTGAGTTTCATATAAAGACAGATATTAAAGTCGTGCCGTATTAATAACTTTATACATGTTCTCTTTAGTAAGTACTTGAAGTTTTCTTCATACTACCATTTGAATTTAAAGAATCTAGATATTAAAAACGAAATTGTAATTTGTATTTTGCAATAATTTAATTTAATTTTTTTTTTATTCACGTTAACAAAGCATATAAGTAGCAGAAACTTTTTTCTTTTGTTCGCAAAAATGGAAAGATATCAAGATATCACGATTAAATGTTTAATAAAATATTAAAAACAAAATTTGAGGGTTCATTTTTTTTAACAATGAAGATTATGCAAAAGAAAAACATTTATAAAATTCTTGAAAAATCTGCCCAACTAAATTGTTATCGTTATAAAGAGATTTTTTTTTTAAATTTTACATTGGTTTTATGTAATATTACCTTGGGAATTATCGTAAAATAAACGATCAAAAATCTTAATTAATTTTTAATGAATTAAAATTTTAAAAAATCATCCACACATTCCCTCTTAAGTATAATTTAGTTTTACATAAAACAGTCTATTTTCGTGAACATCAACTTACTCAACTTTTCTTTTCTTATTTTTAGAGATTTAAATACCTAGTTTAGTTTTTTTAAAGAAGTCATTTTTGCAGACAATTACTGGCGTCCATTATTAAATGCACATTCAATGAATAATGGTAAGGGATAAATTACATATATATAGAAATTAAAGTAAACATTTTCGAATCTAACCAAATTGGCGATAAATAAATAATTGAAGAAAATTAAATTTATCCTAAACTGATTAAATTTATCCTAAAATGTTAAAATACCATTCAACCAGGTAATTCAATATTCTAAAACCTACTAAGTGTAGACAATACATGTTATCAAAAAATATTACAAATTTCCTTAAAAAAAATCTCCACCATTTTAAGTTTCGTATACAGGAAAACACAATACTGTAATCTTGGAAAAAATATCAAACTCGAGATTTTGATGAATTTCCTCATTTTAGACTTCATTGAACAAGAAAAACACATTCTTGAAACTATGCCTATCTATTTGTAAAACTTGATAGCTCAAAATTTCTTTGAGCTAGATCACTGAAATTTGGTATGTGTCCTTTGCATCAAATTGTAAATTTCTATCAAATTTTGAAGGAAATGCATTGGATAGAAATCTGCTTGACTATCTGTGAGTAATTGAACATGTTAAATATAAAATGTAAAAAGCTAGATAGATAGCACTTGGTATATAAGTTTAGAATCTAAAATGTAGATTCATGTCAAATTTTAAACCAATTTTCTTAGAGGGTTAACCGTCTATCGGTCTGTGCATGCTCTTGCATATAAACATGATAACTCAAAAACTTAACGATCTGAAGAAATGAAATTCACTACCATATCTTGAACTAAAATTATAGTTCTTTGAGAAGTTTTGGTTTCAATCGGTAAATTCTGAAATGCATAGTATGTTTTATTTATCGTATCACGAAATACAAAGCGCTCATGAGCGAGACACCGAAAATAAACTCCTGATATTCAAGGTTTCATCGGAATCTAAGCTTTTTTTAGGAGTGATATGGATAATATTTTTAACACTGAATATATGAGAAAAATTTGGGGAGTATATTCTTTCTAAATAATAAAGCAATAAATCATTCAAACGCTTTATTTAAAATAAAATATTAGATTTTTTTCCACAGTATTTATTACTTATAATACATAAAAAAAGTTTAACAGGTTATAATGCACCATATCTTTAAAAATGTATGTAATGCAGCAGAAAAGTGGTAAAATATGAAAAGAATAACATCCAATAAAATTCTGCGACAAGCTGGTCATTGATTTATGTTCCTTTCACAAAAATCCGGAAGTAGTTCCTTTCCAGATTATCATAAGAAAGAAGAAAATACGAAGCAGGAAAAGATAACTTTCTTCTAAAAATGACACAAAAAAAATGACTTTTTTACATTTTTTTTTATAGAGCAGAAATTTGTAAGATTCGACTTCTTTTTCGACAACATTCGACGGTGGAAAAAAATTCTGTTGGTATACATAAATTTCTTGGAAAAGAAAACATTTCAGGTTCTCGTAGATTTTGGACTGTGATTTTAGTACTAGTTACATGCACATTTACAAGGAATTTGAAATAGCAGGGAATTATTTTGACAGAAGAATTGTCCGGCAATATATTAATTACAAGTTGAATTTGTTGACCACCTGGCAGAAACATTTTAAGCATAATTTTACTTTCAAGGTTCCTTTATCAAAATACTTTTAAGCTTCAAATTAAAATTAAAATTAAAATTAGTTTAGTTCTCTTGCATCTTTTATTTCTTTGTCAGCATGAAAGTCTGTTAATGGAGTTAAATGGAGTTATTTTTGATTACCTAACATATAATTGCACACTATCTTTTGCGGTGTTACCACTTCACTTACTTATTTCTTATGGGCTGTAGAATTCAGCACTGAATTTATGCGGTGGAAATGAAATAATTATGCGAAAGTATACATTAGCGTTTTAGCTGGATTGAAACATATTGGTGAAAATTTAAAGACTATCCAATCCTTCAACGTACCTGTTTGATTTTCAAGTATACATATCTTAGTGGGCAGCATTTTATAGATTCTACAAAAATCGGAACAAAAATTATAAACAAAATTTAATAAAGATTAAAAAGAAAAAGACTAAAATATGAACTGCATATTCATGATTAGTTTATCGTATACAAAGTTGTATACATGAAGTATTGTCAGGTCAAACATATTTGGACGAATCACCAAGTTTCAGACCTTTCTCTATCCCCCCCCCCCGCACATACACCCTCAAAAGAAGAATTCTTTGGAATTATATTTGCATATCTGCTTGTGAACAAGATAACTCAAAAGATCTTTGAGCCAGACTGATGAAATTTGGTATATAGATTTAAGACCAAATTTGTAAATTTTTTTTATCAAAATTTGAACGAAATATATTCACAGGAAATCTGTTTATTTATATAAAATTTGGTGCACAAGTTTAGCATCTAAAATATAGATTCTAATTAAGTTTTTGAGCCATCTCTGTCAAATAGTTTACCATCTGTCGGTATATAATTTCGAATACATACAAACCGAAATGAGTTAAGGAAATTCGGTACGTTATCTTGTGTCTAGAATTGAGGTTTTGTGTCAAAATTTAGTAATTAAAAGTAATAAACATGACAAAAAATTTTAGTAACATAAAATTTTATATATTTTATAGATTGCGTGTGACATAATGACTCTTTATTTTCAAAGGTTAATAAACTCCTAAAATAAAAATTTTATTATGATTCTAAAATGAATTCATTCATTTAATATTTTGATCCCGCATGGCTTCTGTCTATGTCTGGGTAATGGTTGCAGTTAATTTTGATATACAAGGTGGCCATAAAATAACTTTCCCTGTGTGGCGGCTTCTATAGCTAAAACGAATGAACGAAATCAAACCACTTTACATATACAGACTGTATAAAACATGGGAAAATAAATTCACAGAAAAAAAATTAGTACCTAAAGTTGCCGATAGGGGAAATACTGGCGCTGTGAGTGTACAGTTATAAATGAATTCCTGAAACTCACAGAAAATAATTTTTATTCATTCATTCCTGGACGTCATGCAACATTTTCTATATTCTGACCTTTCCTATGTACATCATATTGCATACTGTGTGTAATGTTGTCCACTGCTGCATGTAAACTGTCAGTTTCGATGTTCCTAACAGCCCGTCTTATGTTCTGTTCAAGACAAGGCTTGCTTAAGAGGAGCTACGACATTACACTGTCTAGTGTAGAACAATCTTACCAGTGAAGCACGCAGAGATAAGGCAAGGCCCATATTAAGCAAAGATCAACAGTCAATCACTAACAACAATCAAGAACACATCAATAGTCAACGAACTACTAACAGGCCGTTTGCTCTTCACTTTTTACAAGGAACGCATGGTCACGCACTAGTGCTATTTTCACGCACACACTAGGGATTCTACATAATCCATATTGTAATGTCTTAATCTAGACTGATCAAATAACGAAGCAGTATTTCCAGACAATTATTCTTCATTTTACAGACCTATATATACAAAGAACAACTTGTTCTAATCTTGGTTAAATAAATAGTTATTTACACCTGTAGTAGGAGATACAACAGTCAAAATCGAAGGTTTTTCTTGAAACTCAGTTCTTCATCTCGTCAAAAAAACCATTCCAGGAGTAGTTTCTCAGACTCCGAACTCGTGGGCGTAGTTCAAAAGTTCCTGTAATTCATTTCTTCTCTTCCCTTTAAAAAAATCTCCGCGCTTTATTTCGGTGACAATCTCTGTCTCTTAATTTACATTGGTCATTTGAGCTCTCTTTCGGCCAATCGGGGTTCAGCCATATGCTCTCTCAGTGGCGCCAGTGGGTTGTGGGAAGGTCCTTTCACAAAGAGAAACATCTAGCATTCAGTCGTTTGGACACCCCTTTCTCGTTGAAGGTACTATCAATACCTCTGGGATGAGGAATTCCATATGTGGTTTTTCATTGTAGTCGCTAATGAACAGATGCGAGACCACCCAGGTGAAAAGATCTACCATCTGGCTATCTCGAGGAGTTTAGTAAGTAACAGCGACGACACAATGAATCAGAATAACACAATGTCTTATCAGTACTGGGAAACGGGGAATGTTACAATCTCGAAATGCAAATCTCCTCATTCATACGTGACAGCAGTGCCAATATTTCTCCCATCGAACAACTTTTAGTGCTATTTTTTTCTACGGAATTCATTTTCCCAAGTCTTTCACAGTCTGTATATGAAAAGTGGTTTTATTTCGTTCATTCTTTTTAGTAGTAGATGCTGCCAAATAGGAAAAATTATTTTATGGGCACCCTGTACATTTAATTTATAGATTCATTTCCATATTTTGGAAGTATTATTTACATAGAATTATTCACAGCTGCATTATGATATTGCATTGTATAAAGGTTTATGTAATTTTTATACTACCTAATGCTTTCTGAATCCTAAAATGAAAATCCGTGGAAAAATTGATATAATGAATTCTGTATTTAAGTCAGGAAATGTTTTTGTGCTAATGCATGCCGCAGTGATGAGGTTAAAATATTTCTTCTTTGTACATTTGCGAATATAACATACTTTTAGGAAGTAAAAATTCCATTATTTCAATAGATTTCTTAAATTTGAATAAAAATGTAATAAGTGAAAAAGTGAAATTCCAGTTCATCAGATTAACTAACGCTGTTATTAGACAAAGTGAAATAATTTATGCACATCCAAATGATATCGATTTCTAAATGACCTCCATAATGGAATTATGTCTGGTTAACTACGCTTAATCGAATTTAACTATGCTTAATCTAAAATTGTCTCCGTGGACAAAAATGACTCTTCTGCCAGGAAACACAAGAAGCAGACCTAAATTTGTATCCGATAGTATAAATTCTCCATTAACCCAAATAATCAGATCAGAGGTTAATTTCTTTGGTTAATAGATGTTTTGTCATAATAAGTTGAACTTCCAATGGATTTATTCCACATGATGCCATAGACACATTAGGGAAGAAATTTTTCTACTGGTATCATCAGCCTCATTTTGATTAATGTCTGTCCTTCCATAACTTTGTACAATTCTTAAGATTGTAGGTATTTGTCATATCTTAAGGTTAAACATAGTTTCAATGTAAGATATATTTTTCCTAATATTCGTTGAGACACCATGATTCCGCCAATTTATCTGGCATTAAAGCCATCTCATTTTAACTGTCTTGTTTAACTTTTGTTTATTGTGTAAATGAACCTTTCTAATGGAAATCAGTCCCATGCCATCATGGCACTATTACAAACGGAAATATGCCAGACCACTGTTTTATAAATTCCGTGATATTGTAAGTTCATTTTTTCATTTTTTTTATATATAATTTTCGTTAACTGCACAAGCATTATACAGAATTATTCTTAGCTTTTATCAATGGAAGAAAATCACGTGATTAAGTATTTTATGAAAGAATGAAAGCTGTTTGATCGTTTGGCCACCAATATAGTCTACTTTTGAATATATATATATATATATATATATATATATATATATATATATATATATATATATATATATATATATATATATATATTAAAAATTCCCACGATTATTAAATTGATATAATTAAAGAGGTAACTTTTGAAATTATGGACAATTCATTAATATTTGCTTAGTTTCACTTAATTTTTAATTAATTAAAATTTAAAAAAAACCGACCCGAGGTGAATATTATTTACCTCTAAGGAATATACAAATTTGGTAACTCTAGGTCAAACACACACACACACACACACACACACACACACACACACACACACACACACACACACACACGCACACACACACACACTGTTTCATGAAAATTTATGTTTTATAAATGGTACCAACAGCTGAAACCACATAAAACGATATGCTGTATCTAAAAAAATGTAAACTATCTTAATATCTTATATCTCTTGGTTTATTAATTAATTACAATTTTAAACATTAATTAAGAAAAAAATGCATTTTTGTGTTTAAACACATTTTTTATTCTGATAGGTAGAATTAAATTTAATAGATGTATTCAAAAATGCACGTGAAAGAGGATGAGCTCTTTATATCAAAAAAACTTTTAATGGACACTCCGCTATGTCTTTACTAACAAAATGTGATAAAGATAATGATAAGATTCGGATGCAGATTTGTAACGTCATTTTGATATTTAAATAAAGAATATTTATTCATGAAATTCATCGTTACACAGGAACTAAACAGGGATTACGTAATCATTGCATTGATTGGTAAAGCCGGAGATGAATTATAATTGTTCCTTGAAGCTCAAGATATGATTTAATTCAAAAATTAAGTCAATAATTTTGTTCAGCTGTTTTAAATTCCTTATCTCTTGCAATCATAATAACAATTACCTGATATCCAAAGGATTATTTGTCATTGAATTGGTAGCAGTAATTAAATTAAAATTCTAATAGATCAGGAATCTTATCTGTAGAAATTCAGCGACGTGAAGTGGATTCTCAAAAATAACGACTTTAATTGCTTTACTTTACATGAAACTTACTTTAAAACTAAACTTTAAACTTACTTAATTGGTCTTATAACTTTTTTAATTGTTTTACCTTAATTGCTTCTTAAGTAAGATAAATCTGATTCTGATTGCTGATTGTTTTGATTTTTTTCTTTTGATAAGTGTTTACAGAATAGTTTTGTGATATTAAGAAAAAAGACAATAATTTTAGAAATTCTTAAATCATTTCAATCAATCAATTTTTCTTAAATCAATGATTTAATTGTTGGCATTATTTTTTTTTTATAATAATGGCATTATTTTTTGTTGTTTATATCTGTAAAAAGAAATATTAACAGAGGTGAGGTTATCAGTAAACATTGCATTTTTCTATATAATTGTATAATATTTATTTTATTTCAGTATTATTAAGAATCCGTGATACAACATTAAGTTAATGCTATGGTGAAAAAGACAGCTTTATGGCGAGTCTTAATGGATGCCAGATCAATGACCCCAAATCATGGTGACCGTTTGGTGAGGAAAAGTTTCTGGAAAATACAATGAATTTGGTTTTTTCCCTCTATTTGGGACCGAGATCACAAAATTCTTCCGGGAAATTTCATCCCTTGTCGGGAGACTATAAAAGCGAAGTTCTCACCTGAAAGCTAATTTTCTTTTTGGAGCGTCGACAGCATTGTGAGTGAGTGACGAAGAACGTTATTGAATATGTTATGATTTCACCAGCGATTTATTGTTTGATCTCACGTTGTTAATTTATATAAGTTCTGCTCTTGGCGTGTACTTTGGCTTAATTTTTGTTACATAAATTTTATGTTTTTTGGGGAATAAAGCACTTTTCATATAATGTGTGGATTTTTTTTCACCTTATACCCATCGTAGGATTTCGGCAACTATATACCGTCTGTTAACAGTTAAGATAATTTCATTCTGTTTTTTTAAAGCGATATTTCCTTAAGTATTGTTAATCTGTGCAATATTATCAAAAGCACTTATAGAGACTTTATAATTTTTCTCATATTTAAAAATTGCTTATCTTCGAGATATCCTTGAATTTCCTTTCTTGCTTTACGGAATATAATCATATCATGATGCTATATAATTATCGGTAAAGTACTTATAATTTATAAAACATTATTATTGCTATGAAAATCTTCCGTTGGTTGTACAGTGAATGAAATTCGACATGTGCTGGAACGGCTAATGATGTTTTATTCCAGAAATCAGAAACATAAATTGCAAAACACGTTCGAAGTGTTGGCGAAAATTAACAGCACAATAGCAGACAGTAAGTCGCTATTCAAATAGCGAGCAGCTTTCGCGATGAACATTCCTAAAAAACAACCGGAGAGATCTGCGACCAACTCTTCAATGATATAATTATCTTGATTGATTCGCTCTAGCTCTTACTCTTTACTTAAATTTCAGTAGCAGAGTACAGAATTTTCTAGGAGAATCGGCGGATCTTCAGAGAGATACTGAAATAATTCTTGTATTTTCTAAAACTTTCAGCCTCATTCACAAATTTTTCAGTTTATTTCGAAAGCAAGGGATCATTGACCTGGCATCCATCACAGTGCTTGTAAAACTCTCTTACTTTCTATGATTCTTATTGGGAAGGAAAGCGGTATTTCATATTTGTAGCACTATATAAATTTCTTTACACCGAAAATTGGAAATTTTACTTAGTGGAAATAAATAAATGCGACATTGCATAAAAATTTTTATATTTTAATACTAATTTCAATTTCTACTTTGTCGCCATTAATAGAAATTCTACTTTTGTACTGTGGTTTGTGTGTACAAATGTGTTAAATATTTATAGGTCAGAAAAGAATTGCAGCTTTTTTTTATTTCTAATACAAATGTTTTAAAACAAATATTGTTAAAATTCGTACCGACCACTAAAGAAATTGTACTTTTTGAATGGCTATTGATAATTCTATAGTAATGTATTCTCTTTTACAAAAAAAATGGTTTAAATTTTTGATCGATGTGTTTATAAAAAAAAACTTATGTTCACTTACAGAATAATTAGCGTATATTCTGAATTAAAATCATGAGATTAATACTATCTATCAATCAAGTATTTAAACAGCGCTATTTTTAGCCTTCGCCCGTCTCGTTTTGTAAGGAAAACTATTCCATCTTTACTTTTTTTCCTAGCTATCTCGGAAAAGAAATTCCCTCAAGGGACATTTGATATCACATTGATACCAGCCCTTTATAATACACCACGCCAAACTGTAGATATTTTTACTTCCTCTTTCGGAAGGTAGGTGTAACAAGTTGTGTAATAGAATGTCTATCATTTTTTAGACGATGTAAAAGAGAAGACCTCGGAGACGGCAATATCCCTTAGAGCCTTCAAAACTCATGTCAGTATTTTTTGTAACATTTTTCAATATCTACTATTACTTATAGGATTAACGTATTTTTTTCGCTATACAACATTGACATTTTTTGACATTGACAACCAACATTCTTTTACATATTTTTATTTTTTATAGGTAAAAAAATTGTAAAAAAAAAAAAAAAAAATGTAGATTTTCTAAAATATTATTTGTTCCCATCAATAAATTTCTTTCTTCATTTCAAATAATAAACACACACACGCACGCACACACACTACATGACTTTCTCCTTTTTAAATAATATTTAGGATTAACTTGATATGTTGTGACAATTTTTGTAAATAATAATAAAATCGCTGTTATGCACGAATGAAATGTAGCAAAATATACAGTCATTTTTTGATACCAAATATATCGAAGGAAATAGCATACACTTTTAAGAAGCATAATCCATTTTTTTATTTCAGATATGGATAATCTTTTGTAAAAGTCTTTCATGTAAACCAAAAAGCGTTTTCATTTTTGCCAGTGGAAAACAAGAATTAAAAAAAAATCACAAAAAATTTAATTTAATAAAGTTATTAGGCCTTTATTGTTGTTTTAAATTAAGTTTGCCTTTTTTGATAAAATAATTGATCTTTTCCTTTTGTTATCGAGGACATAATCCATTAAAATTGATTTCTAACATTTTTTTTTCAGAACAAATTCAAATTTTTTAATTTTTTAACTGCCGATAAAAATTACGAAATTTTAAAAACATGAAACAACTAATTGCTTTCTTAATATGTTTTAAATGTAGTTTACGTCTTTTGATAAAATAACTTCTTTTCCTCTTTTGTCGGCGATGACCTAATCCATTACAACCGATTTTTATCATGTTTTTTTTTCAGATAAAAATGAAATTTATAGTAAAGAGTTTTCCGAGTTGCTCATTCTCATTTCAGTTCCTTTCTAGCAGTTTTTTTTATGGAATTTGAAAATGTGTTTACTACCATCATAGGAGTTCTGAACTGAATGGCGTTAAAATAAATTCACGGTATACTGGTTACATCGGGTAGTTCAGAGCACCTTAGAGAATATTCTATCTGTTATAAAATCATCAAATATTGGTGGGATATATTTCAGAAGAATAGGAAACGAAACAATGAAATAGTTATAAAAATGTATATTTAAAGAGAAAAATAAAATTACCAAGTTATATTATTAATATATTGCAAACGTAGTGTGTTATGATACAGTCAGTATCTTAATATTTAAGAATTAAGAATTTTTTAAAATTTAAGCATTTTTAAAAACATAATAGAGCAATTATTTTAAAATCATAAAATCTCAAATATCTTCTTAAGGAATGTATAGGAAGTGAAGGGTTGTATGGTAAATATGAATTTCTTAAAGAAAAAAAAGTTTTTAAAACAAACTTTGTTTCAGCTAGCGTAAAATATTTTATTTAATTATTTGCTATTTTTTAAAATCTAATTTATATTTCAATATTGCAAATTTTACCATATCCTAAAAGTAATAATTTTTCGAATCTATTCCATGTGGCACCGTTGACATAGAAACAAAATTTAATTAAATTGTTTGATTAATTAATAATTAAGCTAAAAATATAGAGATAATTTAATATAATCGAAAATACAGAAATTTCTATGATCAATAAAGATAAGGTAACAAGCATAAAATATTTCAAAATTCTTATACATCAGAATGCGTTAAAAATCAATTGCAAATTGCTTTACCTTCTTTTGCGATTTTTTTTTTCATAAAAGTTGCATGGAATATATAATTAATTGACCGGTAAGTGATTTTTTGGCATATTTATTTCGTGCAATTATCTTACATATACTAGCATGGCAATAATTGATCATTTTTCTTTTACGTATTTTAGATAGTATGTTAACATTTATTTTCGTTAAAATTACTTATTTTTCTGTGTCAAAATATTTTGTGAATAAATACTCTTTTTTATATCAGCAAAATGAATAAATATAGTGGCAGGAAATATGACATAAATTGGAATTGAAAGCGTGGGTAGGCGAAAGCATTTTAAAGAACTTCCTTTTCTCTGAAATGTTCCAGTTGACAGTTTTTATGGAATTATAGTCTTTTTTTCTGCATCAAATGTAGTAAGGAACGAATGCATTTGAAGATTTTGTTTTGTATTTAATTCGTTTTGTTCACTTCAAAATTCACTGAAGAAATTTTAATATTCGAAATGCTGTCTTATTTATGAAGTTAAATATCTTTCTTTTAGAGTGATTTATTCGACAAATGCTTTCTATACTAAAGGATTTTCGTTTTTAAAAGAAGAAGTTTTAAAGAAGGCAATAGTTTCTGAGAGAGGTTTTATTTTGCATCAATAAAAATGACATATTTTTGAGCATGCCGTTATTTGTTGATAAATATCATTTTATTTATAATGCTAAAAGTATTTTCGTTTGAAGTACATGCTTAATAATACATCTTTAAAAAATATTTCCCTTTTTTTACTTTGATAAAGTGCTTTTTAAACTTCCATCGCTGTTTCTAGCATGATAAGAAAACACTGCCATGTATGTTTATATGAATAAAAAATTCAACGTTGCATAATATGATAACAACAAGAATCTCCCAAATGTATGCGCATTTTCGGAAAAAAATATATATAAAAAAAGAGTATTTCAGCGGTTTGCGGAAATCGCATTGGAAATTCTGAATTCGCATTTGTTTTACTCGGAACACAGTGGAAATAATACTGTGACAAACTAAAACCCTCATGTATCATAGAGCGGAAAACAGAGTTGCAGTTTTTCGAAAACAAGTCTTACTGATAAAAAAAAATTGAAAAGAACACTGAATTTTCTTGGCAAAAACAATTCTTTTTCACTCGGATATTGATTTTGATTTACGTGTTAGAAAAATCTAAGAATTTCGATACCAAAAAATTCAAATTTTCTGAAACTGAGATATAGATAGCATTCAGAAATATATACTTTAATTAAAGCAAGTACTTTAATTTCTTTTGAAAAGATAAATTCCAAATTTTTCAAAAAAACCCTTGTTTGGAAATTTTAATATTGAAGAAGATTTATAAACAATTAGGTAGTTTATGTAATGAATCAGATAATGGAGGTAAAGCATGGGACATCAAAATGCAAGACAAGTAGTTAATTAGATTGCATGTTGCTTTATATTATATTTCGATGTAACGTGTTTCGTCTTCCTCCTAAACTGCCAGATTTAAATTCAGTTAGGTAATATAGATAATGAATCAGGTAATGCAAGTAAAGCATGGAACGTCAAGATGCATGACAAGTAGTTCATTTGGTTACATGCTATTTTATACTATACTTCGATGTAACGTGTTTTATATCCCTCTTAAACTTCCACATTTAAATTCAGTTAGGTAGTATAATTAATGAATCAGAAAATGCAGGTTTAGTGTGGGACGTCAAGATGCATGACAAGTAGTTCATTTGATTGCATGTTGCTTTATATTATATTTCGATGTAACGTGTTTTATCTCCCTCTTAAAATTCCAGATTCAGTTATGCAGTATAATTAATGAATCAGAAAATGCAGGTTTAGTGTGGGACGGCAAGATGCATGACAACTAGTTCATTTGATTGCATGTTGCTTTATATTATACTTCGATGTAACGTGTTTTATCTCCCTCCTAAACTTCCAGATTTAAATTCAGTTAGGTAGTATAATTAATGAATCAGAAAATGCAGGTTTAGTGTGGGACGTCACGATGCATGACAAGTAGTTCAATTGATTGCATGTTGCTTTATATTATATTTCGATGTAACGTGTTTTATCTCCATCTTAAAATTCCAGATTCAGTTATGTAGTATAATTAATGAATCAGAAAATGCAGGTTTAGTGTGGGACGTCAAGATGCATGACAAGTAGTTCATTTGATTGTATGTTGCTTTATATTATATTTCGATGTAACGTGTTTTATCTCCCTCCTAAACTTCCAGATTTAAATTCAGTTATGTAGTATAATTAATGAATCAGAAAATGCAGGTTTAGTGTGGGACGTCACGATGCATGACAAGTTGTTCATTTGATTGCATGTTGCTTTATATTATATTTCGATGTAACATGTTTTATCTCCCTCTTAAACTTCCAGATTTAAATTCAGTTAGGTAGTATAATTAATGAATCAGAAAATGCAGGTTTAGTGTGGGACGTCACGATGCATGACAAGTAGTTCATTTGATTGCATGTTGCTTTATATTATATTTCGATGTAACGTGTTTTATCTCCCTCTTAAACTTCCAGATTTAAATTCAGTTATGTAGTATAATTAATGAATCAGAAAATGCAGGTTTAGTGTGGGACGTCAAGATGCATGACAAGTAGTTCATTTGATTGTATGTTGCTTTATATTATATTTCGATGTAACGTGTTTTATCTCCCTCCTAAACTTCCAGATTTAAATTCAGTTATGTAGTATAATTAATGAATCTGAAAATGCAGGTTTAGTGTGGGACGTCACGATGCATGACAAGTAGTTCATTTGATTGCATGTTGCTTTATATTATACTTTGATGTAACGTGTTTTATCTCCCTCTTAAAATTCCAGATTCAGTTATGTAGTATAATTAATGAATCAGAAAATGCAGGTTTAGTGTGGGACGTCAAGATGCATGACAAGTAGTTCATTTGATTGCATGTTGCTTTATATTATACTTCGATGTAACGTGTTTTATCTCCCTCTTAAAATTCCAGATTTAAATTCAGTTAGGTAATATAAGTGTTGAATCAGATAATGCAAGAAAAGCATGGGACGTCATGATGTATGACAAGTAGTCATTTTGATTGCATGTTGCTTTATATCATATTTTGATGTAACGTGTTTTGTTTTCCTCCTAAACTGCCAGGATTTTTTATTTAAATTTTAAGAGTGATGGCGTACAGAACCACGAACATATGCAAACATGAAGGTAGCTGTTCTCAAACTGGAGAGCTTAATCCTTAAAGTGGTCTAGAATGTATGAAAAACAAGCTATTACTAAATTAAGTACGGGCCAAAATAGGTAGAACAAGATTAAAATAAAACGCATTTCTGAAATTAAGGAAGAAATTTAGATACCTCAAATATCCTTCGATGGCAGGAATTTGTAATTTCAAAAATTACCAAAAAGACAGTGGAAGCCAAAATTCAAATACCTTTTTTTAATACTGAACATGTTTAAAATGAATATGAAAATCTGGGTCTGTAGGTTAGAATATTAATGATTTATAAAAGATTAGATAAAAAGTAATCACTTCATTCCTAAGTGATTAGTTTGAGAGACTTTGCGTATTACATCTGAATTTGTTAACATCGTATTCATGAATTAAATTTATTTTTTCAGAAAAAAGAATGATTGTAATATTTAATACTAGCCGCCTTTGGCGACCAGCCGGTTCACCAATCTTAATGTTCGTTAAAATTTTAATAATTAAATATTTTATGCAATTTCTACTTTAATAGCTTCTTCGTCAAAATATTTTAAAACTTCAAATTTTGATTATCATATAATTCATTCATAATATTATAAAGGCCTTCAGTCATAACGTAATATGTATCTCTCTCATTTTCTGTTAGCACTCGTAGAATTTATGCTTTAAATTAAAGTGGAAAGAATTTATCTTCAATTAATATAATAATATTTTTTACTGAAACAAAGCATTTTTTTATAATCTGATTACTGAAAATAAAGTCACTCAGCGTTTGAACTTTATGGGCACTAAAGAATATCTTTTTAAATTTATGTAATATCTCAAGAGTAGGTCAACAAAATTTTTTTAGATTCATTATGAGCAGATCCATTCATTAACAATGTTTAAATTTAAATGCATCAAACACTAAGAAAATAAAACGAATCGTTTAAAATAAACGATTGAAAACGGTAGAATTTATGGTTTAAATTAAAGTGGAAAGAATTTATCTTCAATTAATATAATAATATTTTTTACTGAAACAAAGCATTTTTTTATAATCTGATTACTGAAAATAGAGTCACTCAGCGTTTGAACTTTATGGGCACTAAAGAATATCTTTTTAAATTTATGTAATATCTCAAGAGTTGGTCAACAAAATTTTCTTAGATTCATTATGAGCAGATCGATTAATTAACAATGTTTAAATTTAAATGCATCAAACATTAAGAAAATAAAACGAATCGTTTAAAATAAACGATTGAAAACGGTAGAATTTATGGTTTAAATTAAAGTGGAAAGAATTTATCTTCAATTAATATAATAATATTTTTTACTGAAACAAAGCATTTTTTTATAATCTGATTACTGAAAATAGAGTCACTCAGCGTTTGAACTTTATGGGCACTAAAGAATATCTTTTTAAATTTATGTAATATCTCAAGAGTTGGTCAACAAAATTTTCTTAGATTCATTATGAGCAGATCGATTAATTAACAATGTTTAAATTTAAATGCATCAAACATTAAGAAAATAAAACGAATCGTTTAAAATAAACGATTGAAAACGGTAGAATTTATGGTTTAAATTAAAGTGGAAAGAATTTATCTTCAATTAATATAATAATATTTTTTACTGAAACAAAGCATTTTTTTATAATCTGATTACTGAAAATAGAGTCACTCAGCGTTTGAACTTTATGGGCACTAAAGAATATCTTTTTAAATTTATGTAATATCTCAAGAGTTGGTCAACAAAATTTTTTTAGATTCATTATGAGCAGATCCATTCATTAACAATGTTTAAATTTAAATGCATCAAACACTAAGAAAATAAAACGAATGGTTTAAAATAAACGGTTGAAAACGGTAGAATTTATGCTTTAAATTAAAGTGGAAAGAATTTATCTTCAATTAATATAATAATATTTTTTACTGAAACAAAGCATTTTTTTATAATCTGATTACTGAAAATAGAGTCACTCAGCGTTTGAACTTTATGGGCACTAAAGAATATCTTTTTAAATTTATGTAATATCTCAAGAGTAGGTCAACAAAATTTTTTTAGATTCATTATGAGCAGATCCATTCATTAACAATGTTTAAATTTAAATGCATCAAACACTAAGAAAATAAAACGAATCGTTTAAAATAAACGGTTGAAAACGGTAGAATTTATTCTTTAAATTAAAGCGGAAAGAATTTATCTTCAATTAATATAATAATATTTTTTACTGAAACAAAGCATTTTTTTATAATCTGATTACTGAAAATAGAGTCACTCAGCGTTTGAACTTTATGGGCACTAAAGAATATCTTTTTAAATTTATGTAATATCTCAAGAGTTGGTCAACAAAATTTTTTTAGATTCATTATGAGCAGATCCATTCATTAACAATGTTTAAATTTAAATGCATCAAACACTAAGAAAATAAAACGAATCGTTTAAAATAAACGGTTGAAAACGGTAGAATTTATGCTTTAAATTAAAGTGGAAAGAATTTATCTTCAATTAATATAATAATATTTTTTACTGAAACAAAGCATTTTTTTATAATCTGATTACTGAAAATAGAGTCACTCAGCGTTTGAACTTTATGGGCACTAAAGAATATCTTTTTAAATTTATGTAATATCTCAAGAGTTGGTCAACAAAATTTTCTTAGATTCATTATGAGCAAATCGATTAATTAACAATGTTTAAATTTAAATGCATCAAACACTAAGAAAATAAAACGAATCGTTTAAAATAAACGGTTGAAAACAGGTTTTAAAAAAACTACTTAAAAAACGATGTACTTAAAACTATAAGCATATACAAAAAATATATAACTAACATAAATACAATTTACTTACAAAAGCATGCAACTAACCCAAAAATAATTTAAATCATCCATTGATAACGTTGTCATAGCAACAATCAGAACAGAATGCGCATGCGTGAATTTTCTTCGCCGGTTACGTAACGCAAATACGTGATTTTTTCTACGCCAGTTGGGGTAACGCTATGCGGATTAGAAATTTTTAATTTCCTTTATTCTCTTTTATTTTAATTTAAAAGTACTTCAGAATGAATCTGAAACATGGATTAATTAACAATGTTTAATTTTAAATCCATCAAACATTAAGAAAATAAACAGAATCGTTTGAAATAATCCGCCGTAAAATGTTAACCCTAGCCTTATTACTGTTGGGAGAAAAATAAAATAAAGCCTTTCTCGTTTGGCGCTGGGGATTATGGAAGATTTTTTTGGCGGAAAAGTTGGCGGTGGAGAAAATGGAAGATTTTTTTGGCGGGAAAGTTAGTTTTTAATTAATAATTAAAATTCTAATTAAAAATTCGAAAAAAGAAACCCCAGGTGCACATTCCCAACCTCCAAGGTATACATGTACCAAATTTGGTAGCTGCATGTCAAACGGTCTGGCCTGTAGAGCGCCAACACACACACACACACACACACACACACACACACACATTGAGCTTTATTATAAGTATAGATTTATGCTGATACCATACATATAAAAACACCATGTTTCAAATTACATTACTCAATTTTTCTTTGATTTGAAGCAATCTTTATTCACAATATACTTTAATAATACAAAAAAAAAAGCAAATTAAAAAATTGTCTGCGTTTAAAGAAATTTTTTTTCGTTATCTTTTTGATTCTGAGAAATGGTAAAACTTATTGAGTATTGTTTTTATTAAACCAATTAGTAACTCTTTCTTCTATAGCAATTAATTGGTTAAAATAATTAGATCTACTGTAAACAGAACAATTAAGCTGAAAAAATAATTTAGGAGTTAATGCGATTAGAGCCAATTAAGTCTTAAAAATGTAGATATTCGGCCATTATTTTTTTCGAAAATTAATTTTGAGAAAAACATTAGAGAACCATTTTAGTTTCATTAACAAAACAATTCAAAAATACCTTGAAGGTCACAGTTATTTTCATGAACAAAGAGATCTGCTGCTAAATTTATTTATTTTAAAAACACATTCTTGAAAGCTTAAGCTTGCAAATTTATAACTAATTGTATTTTAAAATCATTCAGCCGGCGTTAATCGGTTTAAAAGCAATGTATAATAAAAAAAAACAATAATTTATCTATTGTTTAAGTAAAACATCAGAATATTAATGACTTCAATTCACTTCTGAAGTTAAGAAAGGTACTGGTTTTTAAATCACCCAATATGGACTAATTAAAAATTTACTTAAATAATGTTCATGGACCATTTTTGTTTATTCTTAAAAGTGACTAATCTTATAGCATCGTCATTTATTTTGGAGCGCAGGGAATAGAGTAAAATCGTTTGGAAAGTCTTAAGGTAGTTTGGAAGGAAAATAATAAGTAAATAAAGAAAGCTTTAGAAATAAAGTTTTCGAAAAGAATTAATTGGAATCAGTAATTTAGAGGAAGTTACAGAAACTGGAGGGGGTATAAATGGGACTTTAATTATGCTGTGAATTAAAGTCCCATTTATGTAGTCATTTTTATTTATAATTAATTAAATTTTTATAATACTTGTAGATAGAAAAAAGTTTTCGATGGTAGTTTGTAGAATGAATACTAAGAATAAGAAATAATTTGTTAGGTATGGTTTAAAACCACCAATTATTTATGTTACATTAATATAAAAATTGATTTGTAACCACATGTCTAATATTGGTTTTTATAAAAAAAAATTTACTTTAGAAAACTTAACACAGATTCAGAAATGAGGCTTTATCTTACACTGCAATGAAGAAATTACACAGTTGCAATATTATTTTATTTATGTACTTTAATTATGACTGGATATTTCAAGTCCAAAATTCTTTATATAATAAAGAATATTATTTTATATTTGTTATTATTTTATATATTTTAAGAATATTATTTTTTGTTGAGTTCTTAGATGATGCATTGAATAATTTTTTTCTGAAATATTTAGTATATTATAAGTTACAGATTTTTAATTCCACTTGTCATAGAAGGTTATGCTTCTAAAAAAACGTTAATTGCTCATTATTTTTTTTGTTTCAGTTTTATTGATTTGTTTTTCATTTTGCGATAATTGCATGTATGCTTGATGCATAGAAATAAGTAATTGCTTCACGAATTATGGATGAGTAATTGCTTCACGATACTTATTTTATAGAATAAAATAATTCATGTTAAATGCTTAAATTTTATTTCATGTCAGCAGACAAAATTCTTATGTACATTTTTTTTCTATAAACGATTAATATAATTTCTAGGACAAAAATATATTTTACAAATAACTCCTTTTTTTTATCTACAAAAGTGTCTTCTCTTGTTTCATAAAATAGTTTAACATATCTGAATATATTAAATTTGAAAAATCTTCAAATATTCAGCAAGATATTTTTTCCACGTTTCTTCTACGATTTCCTAAAGTTTTTCTTATATGTTTTCATTTATGTAGTATAAATTTACTAAAAAAGTTTGGTATTAAAAAAATTCGTAAACCATACATGGTTTATCTTTGAAAATAACCATAACTGTCTACTCCGATTGGGCCGAAGGCACTAGGAAAAATCTCAATGACTTGACCACCGATACAGCAACACTGGCGGGAACTATGGTTGAGTCTTAAAGGCCATCACCGGCCACAGTACAACCCCTCCCGTGGGAAGTAAGTCCCTTCATTGATAGGAGGTAGCCCCACCCCTTCATTTTTATATCCACCATAGTGGCGAGTACCTAACCGGAAGTTTCAAACCTTCATTTATGAGAGGCCCTTAGGTCGATAGGAGGTAAACTACTCCCGCCATTTTTATATAAACCAGGATGACGCGAACCAACCCCAACAACCTTAGCTTCTCATCCTCATTTCTTAGGTGTCCACCAAGTAGGAGCTTTTGGAAAAAAAATTGGTAGATTTTTAAAAGTGAAATAATTAATATGTGTTTTGATCTTATATAAAACTTATGTATTGAATTTAAGCTTCACAATTTTGGGTCAATTTGGCTAGATATTTTTTTTGATATATTATTTCGGTCTTTAAAAAAAATGTTTAAAGTCCAGTTTTACTTTTTTGTTCCTAATCACAAAGTATTCGATCTATCTGGGATCGAAATAGAATAAATGAGATCAAAATTAGATGGAATAAAACTTTTCTCATATATACTTCTATTAATAAAATAATTAATTTAATAAACACTTCTGCTTCTCACAAAAGAAATCACACCATGTTCATGTTCTTTCAAGATCTTTGGACATACAAAATTGCAGAAAATGTTGCATTTTCACCGTTGCTAATAAAATTTTGAATGAATCTATATGAAACTGGAAGCCAACATTGTAAATGAATGAAAAGAATATTGATTGAAACTGATTAATTTGGAATTTTAACTTGACACTCTTATTCCGAAATATTTTAAATTGCACTTTTTTGATTTAACGCAAGATAAAAAAGAAATTAAAGTTTTTGTAATTGGGATTTCTGTACATTCATATTAAAATTGGCATTAAAACCTCCCCGTTCTTCATTTTCGAACTATAAAATTATTGCAAGAACTCATCTTTACACGAATGATATTCGTTGAGTAAAGAGACGTGATTACTTTCGATATTCATTCGTCAAACAAAAAAAAAATTCAAATTCAAATACTAGATATTTATTAACGGCTGGGTATGTAATATCATTTGATAACTATTATTCTTAAAGATACCGTTTACATTCATGAGATCAATTTTGTAATTTTACTTTACAAAATTTTTATGTTGCAAATTTTTATATGTATACATTCTGATTACTATCAGAAAATGCAATTTATTTTAGCTGCTCGAAAATAAATAAATAAATTTCATTCTTATACATAAACTTTAAATAACTAAATAAAAATAATATATCGATAAGTTAAAAAGGATCTTCAAAAAAATAACTGAAAGAAATAACATAAGAAATTTTAAACACAGGAAGAATATTTATGCATGATTTAATAAAATAAATAATGAATATTTTTTATATAATCACTTGTATTCATTTTTTTTATTTTATAAAAACATGAGACTGAACAAAGGATTTAAGAAATGTTAATATTAAAATTTTTTCAGACTAAAAAATAGTAAACCGACATTATGGATTTTCTAATGGAAAAAAAGTTTCTTAGCTTTCAAAGCAATTTCGGAAATGTTTTTCAGAATAAAATAATGATAAAGAAACAAAAAAAAATCTTCTGAGGTTTGAGAAAAATTGTAAGTAAATTAAAAAAATATTACAATGTTACATTGTAATATTTAATGTGTTTTTTTTTATCTTCTCAGAAAAATGGTCGAATACGAAGAAATAAATATTAGTATGTTAAACTGAACTTAGTAAACCCATTGAGAAAAAAGGTCAATTTTCTTAAGTTGACAAATAGAAGCCAACTATTATCGTTTGCAAGAAAAGTAATCAATTTTATAAACAATTTTAGAGCAGATGGCAATGATTTTAGCATAACAAGTAAAATCAGTTGCCAGCAATATTAGCTCAGAAACTCAACGAGTTTATGATACTTAATTTCTTTGTTGTAGTTAGAAATTTGCTTTTTATTATTAGGAAACTATTTTAATAATCTGGGCATTCTTAGGAATGTACTAAGTATTTAATTTGGTCTTTTGTTGCTGCTTTTTAAATAATTCGTTTCATTAGATTCTTTTTTAATAACTAGAGAAATAATAGCATTTTTTTTTTTTTTTTTTTTTTTTAAGTTGATTGGATTGCAACGTTGATAATGAGACTCAAACTTGGAAAGTCAATGGCATGAATCTGGAAATTTTGGGGCATAATAACTGAGTATATAATAAGTTTTTTTTTTTTCTTTTTTTCTCAAATCCGCTTACAATTTTTTTTTTCTTTTTTGGAAGAGAAAAAAAAAGGTGGAGTTACAAGGCAAAGCTTTTGCTAATATTTTTCAGCCGAATTCTAAAATGAGTTTTTTCTTGGTCTATTTTATGTTGAACATTCTTTCAAAAACATTACCCATAATCATATTTTTTGGGTTTTTTTATTTAATTGCGAGAATTTTATTGAGCTATTAGGAAGATGACTGTCAAAAAAAATGAAATTGTGTAAAGATTATCCGTTTGATTTTTTTTTTTTGTTAATAATAATGAGTTTTAAAACAGCAGATTTTCTTACATTTTTTTACAGATAGAAACACTGAGCTAAAACCAGTTTTTGTTAAGCTGAAAGTCTTATGTGAAATGTTTTTTAGAATATTATCTTTCTGTTCTTTAGAATATTATCGTAGAGCTTGCTATTGTGACTCTAATCTGCTTCGTTTTTTTGCATCCTTTTTAATCGCTATTGCTTGTATGTTTCTTGTTTCAATGAATAACTTTGTTAGAAGAGAAACAGAGTATATATGCTATTCATTAAAAATGATATCGATGGCATAGAAACTACACAATGAATGTTGTAATCGAGTTCGGTTTTAGATATTTGGACTTTTAAACATTCGATGAATATTATTTATTTATTTTTATAATTATATTATTTTTATAATAATTATTTTTCTGTCTTACATTATGAAACATATATATTCAAGTAGCAATTAAACAGTCAGGTTTATTATATTAAGATTATTTTGCATCTATTCATTCGCTCATTTATAATCAGCTGTTTATGCTCATTTTATGATGATATATTTTATTTATTATTAATGATTCTGCTTAGTATGTTCTGAACTCTATTCTTTGATGTCTATATTTTTTTTATCATTAATTTTTTTAAAATCTATTTTGAATAGGATTATTATATAAGATTATTTCAATTATAATTCACTAAATTTTATTTATTATATTAAATGCATTTCTTTGTTTTCAAAGTGTCATTTAAGCAGTTAGTAAATATTTTCCACGGAATTTTCAAGTAAATATATGTTTAAGGTATCATTTTAATAACAAATTGAATACAAATTCGAAACATACTGGGATTTTTTTAAACAATAAAATAAAAAAAAATATTTAATTTTTAAAATATATGTTTCTAAAATTAAATTGCAAGGAGTTATTTAAATCGACTTATGATTGCAGTTTATATCTATAATGAAAAAGATTTTGAATGAAATGCCATGCTCAACTACTTTTTTTGAACAAAACTAAAAAGGAACATTAATAAATTATTTTTATTAATTTCGAGGTCTTCCATTGAATAAGTTCGAAAACAATTTATTTGATTTAATTTGATTAAAAATCTACTTTACTTAAAGCCTAAAAAGAAAATAACTTTTCTGATGGAAAACTTTTACAAAACTTAACTTAAAAGATTTTGTTAATAATATTTATTTCCGAAAGCTTTATCATTCCCATTATATTCAAGTTTGAGCTGAGACATATTTTCACTAGATTATTTAAAGTGAAATCTCATTCTCGCCTAGGCATATGATAACATGTACTTTTTGATAATCGGCTTTCATATGGGAAAATTTCTGACGGTAAATTCAAATTAGATAATAAAGTGCGAAGATTGGTTTATTAGAATTAGTTTAGGAGTTAGGAATTAGTGAACATGGAAGAATACTTAAATAAATTTATCTAAAATTCATTCCTCAACGTTTTTATTGAGATTATTTCGAGCTTGCATATGCGTTGATTTATAGTTAGTAAGTTTTAATGCTCAAATGAGCTAAGTCGCGTCTCACGCTTCCTTTACTCAACCTGACGAATTACAGTGACGTATAGATTAACGTTTCATAGTGACGTAGGAAGATTCTTGAACTTTAAAATTTTTTCTATATTTTAAGGTATCCTGCTGGGTTCTTAGAAAATTTTTCAAGAAAAAAAAGTTTTTTTTTCTGTTAATATAAGTATAAAATGATGAATAAAAATGAAAGTATTTAAATATATATATATGTAGCTTTTGAAAAAAATAAATACTTTGATGTAAAAGTTAGCATTTATTTACAAAAGTTAGGATTGTTCTAGAGAAAAAAAAAATGTTGCAATTTCTCATTTTTCTTTGTAACATTATATGAGTGACATATCTGAGAGTGTAACTAGCTATTATTTAAGAATGATATTTGAAAATAAAATTTTTGCGTATAATATGTGAAATTATCTATGAAATTTTGAAATTTTTTCAACAATATTTACATTATAATAATCATAAATCCACTTCTAGAGCATTCAACATCGAATCCATAGTTCATCACATTCAGCATAACATAACGAGCACTAATTATAAATTCCATTAAGCTATCTGAATAATTTTTTTGTGATTTGACAATATTCGTACAGTAAAATTTTTTTTAAAAAATGTCGTTCTTCAGAAAATAACTTAAATGCTTATAAATATGAATCCCTTATATGTAAATAGTTTTCTGTAACTTGAATTCTAATTGACACAAGGACAAAATAAGGATATCACTTGAAACAGAAGCGTACTTATTTTTTGAAATTGCAAACAAAAAAATAAAAATGCGAGATTTAATCAAAATTCATGTTTTCAACTGGTCGGGTACTTTAATAGTAATTTTTCAGATAATTTTCATAAATTCTTTTGATAGTCATGGCATATTACTATTATATTGAACATTCTGATTAGAACCTTGAAGAAAGTATAAAATATATTTTATTTTATCTGACAAAAATAATTCAAATTAGCATTTTTGTGTTATTGCTTGTGCGGGAAGCTAGTTGGGGAATAAGATGCCTCGTTGTTACTCACGTTTTCTGACAACGACTCAATATTACGAAATTCATACCAAAATAGATCCTGCCTCGCTACTACTTTAATACATTGTATTAACTGAACTCAGTTCGAGTCCAGCTATAACATAGCATAAGAGTGTTTTCATTCAAATTTAACGTATTGTATGAAATGGCGAAATATATCGACAAATTAACTGTCACCATATTACATTTATATGCAAAATTTTGGAACTAAATAAAGCATTATTTCACTAAAGGTATAAAAATATTGTAGAGACTTTAAAAGCTAAATTCTTTTTAAAATTTAGTTTTTGTTCAAAAGTTTACACGTTCAAGTCAGCAAGCATGAATTTATAAATTAAACATAGAAGCTTAATTAATAGAACCAGAATAGAAATATAATACCCAGAAATAAAAATAAATTGAAGAAATATAATAATTTTAATTAAAACCTTTTGGAAAGTTAATATTTTGCTCTGAATGAAAAAAATTTTTTACTACTGTGTTTCTAATATATATGCAAATTTGAACGAATGCTTCAATAACTTATACGTAATTAAACTGATTACAATGTATTATTAGAAAACTCATAATAGACCTTTCTGCCATAAATATTCCCATTTTTTTGCATTCAGGCTAGCAAGCACTATTAAAGTATTCGATATAATTAATACTTTAATAGAGCTTGAGTTAAGACAAATTTTACAGTTTATTAAAATCGAAACAATTTTCTTAATGAAAATCATGACAAAAGATAATGCATAATTACCATTAATACATATTAGTAACGGAAGAATAAAAAGAAGGTAATTGAATATAATGAGAACTAATCTGCAATCTATTAATTATCTTTGCATTCCAAATTATTAAGTATTCGATTAAAAAAAACTGAACGCAAACACATTACAAAATTTTAATTCACTTAGACAAATGAGAAATCGTTTGCTAAAAATATAGTAAACATTTCTCTTTTATTCTAAAGTAATGATTATAGAAAGATATTACCGTTGCTGCATCTAGAATTCTTGAGATAAATCTGATGATTTTCTGGCGTGGACAATGTTTTAAAATGGAAAAATTATTTATTGTACGCTTTTGTAGTTACTGAGTCAGAGAAAATATTCTGTTATTTCAAGAGCCTAAATTAAAATGAAAATGAAAAAGCCATCCTTGAGTTGAACGTAAATTATAAATTTGCAACAAATTTATTACAATAAATTATCTTATTAGACTTTTCCAATACTAATATTAGTTTTCTGTGAAAATATTCTAATTAGTGATAATTTGAGGGAATTTTAGCGTGGATATTAATTGTAATTAATTTAAAGAATATGTTTTTGCGAAAGATATCATTTCAGATATATATTTCCAATATTCATATAATTAGATTATTTTAAATTCAGTTATTTAAAGATTTGATTTATGATACTAATAAACCGAGACTCATTTTGCTAAGAAAGAAAGTGAAATGTATAAAATCGATAGAATGTATTGTTTTCAGTGAGATCTTGAGTGTTATAACTATTCGAAAAAAGAACAAATTCGTAATTACAAAGCTTTGATCAAATATTCCTTGAAAATATATTGTGTTGCAATACGCTTAAAATGATCTGAAACAAATATTTCAAAGATTCCTTAATAAATCGAATATATATATATATATTTGAATTCGCATCTGATTCGATATAAGGAGAAAATCATCGAAAAAGAATCTCCAATTTTTTAAAAACAAAACTCAGAAGGCACATGACATCTTACGGTCTTCATTTTTTTATTTTTAATTGATTGAATTTCAACTTTAATAATTGGTTTCAATCTTCTTCTAGAAATCTATTAGAATTTTATTTTTCTTCCAATACGTTTTTTATTGTAACACAATACATTTTCGTCAATTGTTAGAGTATACAGTTCAACTACAAGTTTCAAAATAACGAAAGAATGAAACTACGCATTCAACGAATTTTCAAATTTTGCAATGCAAAAATATTTTGATTCAAATTTAGTAATTGTCTTATTTTTCTAACATTATTTTATCTGATTGTAATAGTTAGATAATATGAATTTTTAAAATAATCAACTGTTTTGGAGAAAATGTATTTGAAAGTAGATAATGTTTTTGTCGTGTTGCATTTAACACGCCAAAAACATTATCTACAACTTTCCTGGTTGTTTTCTGGTGACATGATCAATACTATTATTTAGCAAGAGAAGATCATTTGAAGTATTTATACTACTTGATGGTGATATAGTTATATGTTTTCAGGATTTATATGCAATTTAGAGAAAGCCTTTTAATTTTTTAAAGATAAGTTTAAGTGTCAGTGTCAATTTTTTATATCTATACTTATAATAAAGCTCAATGTGTGTGTGTGTGTTGGCGCTCTACAGGCCAGACCGTTCGGCCTACAGCTATCAAATTTGGTACGTGTATACCTTAGAGGTCGGGAATGTGCACCTGGGGTCTCTTTTTTTGAAATTTTAATTAGAATTTTAATTATTAATTAAAAACTAACTTTCCCGCCAAAAAAATCTTCCATTTTCTCCACCGCCAACTTTTCCGCCAAAAAAATCTTCCATTTTCCCCACCGCCAAATGAGTAAGGCTTCAATTTTTTTTCTCCGAACAGTAATGAGGCTAGGGTTAACATTTTTCGGCGGATTATTTCAAACGATTCTGTTTATTTTCTTAATGTTTGATGCATTTAAAATGGAACATTGTTAATTAATCTATGTTTCAGATTCATTCTGAAGTACTTTTGAATTAAAATAACACAGAATAAAGGAAATTAAAAATGTATAATCTGCATAGCGTTACCCCAACTGGCGTAGAAAAATTCACGCATTTGCGTTACCGGAGCTGGTGAAGAAAATTCACGCATGCGCATTCTGATTGTTGCCATGACAACCGTTATCAACGGATGATTTAAATTATTTTTAGGTTAGTTGCATGCTTTTGTAATTAAATTGTATTTATGTTAGTTATATATTTTTTTTGTATATGCTTATAGTTTTAAGTACATCGTTTTTTTAAGTAGTTTTTTAAACCTGTTTTCGACCGATTATTTTAAACGATTCATTTTATTTTCTTAAAGTTTGATGCATTTAAAATTAAACATTGTTAATGAATCGATCTGTTCATGATGAATCTGAGAAAATTTTGTTGACAAATTCTTGAGATATTACATAACTTAAGAAAGATATTCTTTAGTGCCCATAAAGTTTAAACGCTCAGTGACTCTATTATCAGTAATCATATTATTAAAAAAAATTCTTTGTTTCAGTAAAAAATATTATTATATTAATTGCAGTTTAGTCATTTCCATTTTAATGTTAAGCATAAATTCTACCGGAACTAACAGAAAATTAGAGAGATACATATTATGTTATGGCTGAAGGACTTTATATTATTATGAGTGAATTACATGACTATCAAAATTTGAAGCTTTAAAATATTTGATGAAGAAGCTATTAAAGTAGGAATTACATAAAATATTTAATTATTAAAATTTTAACGAGCATTAAGATTGGCGAACCGGCTGGTCGCCAAAGGCGGCTAGTATTTAATATTTACCTATTATTTCCCCTCTTTAATTGAAACCTCTACAGGCATTTTGAGTTGTGAATTGTCAATATAATAGAATGATCTCATAGATGTTCCCTTTTTACTTTCTCGTATACATAGTAAGTATAAAGAAAGTAGAGTAATCGTCAAAAAATTCAAACAATATTTTGTCGAATCTCCTCGTTTTAGATCTTCCCGAGTTCGAAAAACGTATTTTTGGAAAATGTCTATCTGCCTGTCTGTCTGAGACAAAGTTAACTCAAAAACTCTTTGAGCTAGATGGTTGAAATTTGGTATATGATCTTTATACCAAATCTGTAGATTTCTATCAAATTTTGAGTAAAATTCGCTCTAAAGAAATCTGTCTGTCAGGCTGTTGGATTATAATTTAACGCGATAACTACAGAACTAAGAGAGCTAGATAGATAAAACAGAATTAATATCAATAGTCTAGACACTATGGTGAATAGCATATAAGCTAGTTAACAACTAGGCTACACGATCATATGCTGTTGTATCCTGGTCATGTTACTGGCCTGCGAACCACAAGGTCCCAGGTTCTATCCTCGCGCATCTCGATCCGCTAAATTGGTGACCTCGGACGATGAACCTTCAACCTCCGTACAGCTGTTGTGGTGCCATTTACTCGCAACCAAAGTCGTCAGACTCGCTTGATGCAGCAATTACACACGTTCGCCATAATGCTTGGCGCTACTCAAATGGGTACAGGCGCATTAGAATCAACAGCTAATATCACTCAACAGTCACATCGTTCGTCTCATGTCCAACTCACTGGAGGGAGAGTCTGTGGTGAATAGCATATAAGCTAGTTAACAACTACGCTACACGAGCATATGCTTTTGTATCCTAGTCATGTTACTGGACTATGAACACATGGTCCCAGGTTCTATCCTCGCGCAACTCAGACCCTAAAACACCAATCAAATTTTGAGCCATATCCAACAAGGGATTGACCGTCTGTCTATCTGTACCTTTGAAACTTGTAAACGTGATGACACAAGGATGCAATGACTTAAATACATATAATTTGGTATGGGATTTTCTGACTACGTTTGTAATTCTAATTTTTGTTTGATTCAGTTGGAACGCTTTTAAAATTCGATTTTCGGATAGTATTAATCGAATGTCAGGGATTCATCACCAAATAACTCAACACGGGAGACATTATAGATAAAATAAAAATGCTATATTCAAAGCAAAGGTTAATAGTTCGTGACTATTGCTCGTCAAAGTCATACAAAGCCTTTTGTGGGATAACACTTTCATTACAGAGTATGCGAGAAAGTTTGGGGAAGACCAATCTCTCTGATTTCTCCTCTAATTTGTTTTATATTCTCACTAGAAATAAATTTTAATAAACAAACATTATACCATAACAGTATAATTTAAAACATAATAAGGTAAATTTTGATTAAAAAATTATTGACTTTTTATTTATGTATTAATAACTAATAATCAAATATAAGAATGTTGTAAATATCCTTGTATTATTGCAATATAATACAAAAAATAGAGATGGATATATTTAAAATTCTAGAAAATGATTTCATTTAAACAACTTGCTCTGTTAAATTACAGTATCTTTTTCCATTCATTAAAAAAAATTTAACTACCAGAACAATAATATTTATAAGATTAAATATTGGAAAAGTCGAGAACGAAATATATTAAATTTTCCCCTATTCTTATCTGTAGGATGTCATAAAAGCCAGATGACAGCAAGTATTTATAAAGATTACTTCAGAATCAAAGATCTAGCAATAAAATTTTACGAGTATCGCCTGAGCAAAGAAAGATGCAGTTGTAAAAGTTCCAGATTTACTGTCATAACGTTTTTTTATGTTACAACAGGTTATAAAAGAAGCCGCGTCGTTGTGAGCCACCATAGCTCAGTGGTTAGAGCACTGGTCTTGTAAACCAGGGGTCGTGAGTTCAATCCTCACTGGTGGCTGCGTTTCATTTTTGCTAAGAAAAAATAATGAATTATGTTACGGATGAATAGATTAGGAACAAATATCCGCAAAGCTTAATTTCTTTGCCTTTTTTCCACTGCACGTTTTTCAGTTGAAAATGTTAAGCAAATTTCATTCTCTCTTCAAATATTTTGTTACAATATTTAAAAAAAAACTTTGAAAGAATAATTAATGTAATAAAATAAAATAATTATTTAGAAAAATTCAATAGCGTGTTTTAAAATAAAAACATAAATCCTCTAATTTTTAATTTAAAATAAAATATAACTTAAATGGGATAATTCCTCTGCTTACAAATATTGATGGGCATGAAAAAAAGTATTTTCCAAGATTTCACGATTTTAAAATTTTCTCTGTTATTACATTTGGTTTTTTGTATTCAAATCTTAAGAAATCCTGAAAATAAAAAAAACTAAGTACATACTAAGCTGATCGTAAAAAAAAAAAATGCTTTTGATTGAAATTAAGAAAAGCAGTGCATTTTGATTGTGATAATTGTAAGTTTGCACACAGACTATTGTAACTATAAGAAATTTCCTGAAACAGTTTATAAATAGGACGAATGTGTGAGAAAATTTAACTAAACAGATAGAAAAAGCTATTAAGGCAACCTAACTTATCTGTTTAGAAATATAAATTTTAATATTCTTTATGTCTCCGAAAAATAAATAAAATACTTAACACCATATATTATTATAATTTAAAAATTTCGCACCTAAATTTATCAACGCTATGGGAAAGAACCTTTCAACATAGAAATAAATAGAATTTGTCTAAAACTTCTGATGATAAATGAAATTATTTATAATGATAGGTGAATAAAACACAATCGATGACTTCAATTGCATTTTTATCATAGCCGATAAAAAAATTAGAGATATGTATTGAGAAATATTAAGAGAGATTAAAAGATTGGAAAAATTGAGGTATCATTTTTTGAAATAACTGAATGATTTAAAATAACTGACAAATGAACGACTGGCAAATGAAATAAAATGACAACAGAAAGTTTTCTGATTATACAAACAATAAAAAAAAAAAATTCTCACAAATGCTGATTTTTCTTGTTATCAGATTACTTTGCAATCCGGTTTTATTTATCTATTTCTATTTCCTTATGCTGGTGATGGATAGGGAAGTGGAAGGGCATGAAATGATCGCCAAGTAATTGCAAATTTAACAGAACGAAGCAATATTACATTACTTCAGTATTTCAATATAGCTTAACGATCCTGGCTGCAAACTTCAGCAATTTTCAAGTGGCCAGAAAATGCTGCGACGGTAATGATATTTCTGAACATCTTATATTAAATTTTAATATTATTATGTGAGAACATGATGTTGTTTTGGCTTGAGGTTTTTGAAGCCTCAAAATGTGAAGGCAACAAATGGTTGAAGCTTCAAAATGCGTGGGCAACAAATTGGCTATTTATCCCTTTTTTATTTTGGAGTCGGCTTTCACAGTATAGCTTTTGAAATATCTATCGTCTGCTAATGTAGTTTTATTTTGGAGTCGGCTTTCACAGTATAGTTTTTCCATTATTTATCGTCTGCTAATGCAGTTTTTTAAAACTGTTTTCTTCCAATAATTTTATGTTTAGCAAATGAATAATTTTATGTTTTATGTATGGCAGATGAATATCTACTTGCTTAAAAATTTAGTAAGTAAATATTTATTTGGAATAGCTTTTAAAAATAACTCATAAAATATTTTTTCAAAAGAAATAAATAATATATACACGATACTATATAAAAAGATCAAAGTGTTTTTTTATAAGAATATTTGCTAGCTGTGGTAGATGTTTTCTTCCATTCAACTTTTCTTTATTTTTTTTTTTGCCAAATGAATAATATAGTTATTGATTGTAGAGACACTATTTTTAAATCAGTTGATTAGAAAAACTACAAAGGAAAGAAAATGCAGTAAAATTTTACTTCACTTGTAAATGTCTTTGAAATACGAAAAGAGTTCTATTAATGCTTCGAATTCTAAAGTTTGATTAACAGTTCTTTGAAAAGAGTTACAACAATAATTAAAGTTATGCTTTTGTAGTAACCTCTGGTAAAATAAAATTCTTCTTTAATGTATTTTTCATTGCGTCTACTCCCTGGGAGGTTAAAAATATTTCTTTATAGATCCCAAATTCTACTATTATTTTGGCATTTCAACTCCATTATATTGACAATTTCTTTAAAAATTGTGGCCTGTCTGAACAATTGAAACTCATACTTTGTTTTCTCATTCATCAAATGTTTTCTATCGTCCAATTCATTTATAAAATGTATACTCTAGTACTGAATATTATTGTTAGAAATAATTCTTTTCTAAAAAAGGAAAATATGAACATTGAAAGATATTATTCTTTTACTTTATTTCAAAAATTAAAAATTTATAACTAAATATTGGCTAAGCTTAGAATATGAAAAGTGAAGGGATGAACTATATATAAGAGAACATTACTTTATTCATAGACAATAAATTGAGTTTCTCTTAGAAACAGTGTTAAAGGATTAAAGGAATAAAAAAGTAATTGAAAACATCTTATCCAATTATTTAAAAAAACCTAAAACCAAATAATATTTAGAGAAAATAGCCTGTTTCTAAAAGATGCTTTTAATGTTTAAAAAAATCCTTGATAAACGATCTACATTAATCTTTTTCTGACGCTTTTCGTTTTTTCTGCTTTTTTATGAGAAAATCCTCCTTATAATGCCTTTATTAACTCTCCTTAATTACTTGAAAAATAAAAAATAAAAACAATAATTATTTAATCTGTTATATAATGTTCAAGTATCATTTTATAAAATAACTTTCATCATAAAAATTGCTCGAAAAAATTAAAGATTAGAAATAAATAAAAAAGATCTAATTTGATTTGAAAAAAAATTTAAATATATTAAAAAAATGAGAGAGAGGCTAAAAATGTCCAACAAAAATAACTTCATAAACAGAAAATTTAATACCGCATATATTCCTTATTATTGCAACATATTCCTTACAGAAAATTTAATAATCCTTCCTTATTTTGAAATCATCGCTTGTATACACTTTTGTTTTTAATAGAATATTAGAAAGAAAAGCAACATAGTAACACGTTTAATTGAAATATCGAGGTCATTTTATAACATGCCGATTTTTTAAATATCTGGTGTTTTAGCGTGAGCCATTAAAAATGAATAATTGAAGTAATTACAAATTTTTTTTGATATTTAATAATAAGCCAATAATGTTTGCATGTTGAGGAGGAGGTGCTTTTTTTTATAAATTTAGAAAGAAAAATCTGTCGGAAGTAAAATTATTTCCTAAATTTTCAACTCTTGATTTTCTTGTTGATTGAAGTCATTACCATCTGTTTGTGAAAGTGCCAGTACAGTTTATTATTTTTTCGTAAAAGAAGAATCTTTTTTTAAAAAAACTTTTTCTTATGTATGTTTAAAAAAAAGTTTGTATTAGCATACTGGGAAATTGTTTTTCCTTTGAATTTTATTTCTTTCTTTATTTTTTTTTTTGGAAAGTAAAAGTTTCAAATAATGATTTAGCTTCATGACACTTTTCGTCTCTAAGAAGATGTGCACAAAGAAAGAGAGGAAGAAAGAAAGAAAAAGAATAGAAAGAAAAAAAAAGTTTCAATGATATTTCAACTTTTTTTTTCTGTAGAGTATATCTATACTTATAATAAAGCTCAATGTGTGTGTCTGTGTGTATGTATTGGCGCTCTACAGGCCAGACCGTTTGACTTGCAGTTACCAAATTTGGTACATGCGCACCTTGGAGAGCGGGAATGTGCATTTGGGGTCCCTTTTTTGAATTTTGAATTATGATTTTAATTATTAATTAAAAACTAACGTTCCCGCCAAAAAAAATCTTAATTTCCCCACTGCCAAATGTGTAAGGTTTCAGTTTTCTCCCCATGCTAATGAGGTTAGGCTTAACATGTTTTCGACCGATTATTTCAAACGTTTCTGTTTATTTTCTTAATGTTTGATGCATTTAAAAACATTGTTGATTAATCGATCTTTCAAATTCATTCTGAAGTACTTTTGAATTAAAATAAAATAGAATAAAGGAAATTAAAAATTTTTAATCTGCATAGCGTTACCCCAACTCGCGTAGAAAAATTCACGCATTTGCGTTACCAGAACTGGCTTTGAAAATTCACACATGTGCATTTTGTTCTGATTGTTGACAACTATTTTCAACGGATTCGGACTTGATTTAAATTATTTTTAAATTAGTTGTGTGCTTTTGTAATTAAATTGTATTTATGTTAGTTATATATTCTTTGTATATACTCATAGTTTTAACTACATCGTTTTTTAACTAGTTTTTTTAACCTGTTTTCGATCGATTATTTTAAACGATTCTCTTTATTTTCTTAGTATTTGGTGCATTTAAAATTAAACATTTTTAATTAATCGATCTTCTTATGATGATTCTGAGGAAATTTTGTTGAAAAACTCTTGAGATATTGCATAAATTAAGAAAGATATTCTTTAGTGCCAATAAAGTTTAAATGCTCAGTGATTCTGTTTTCAGTAATCATATTATAAAAAAAATGCTTTGTTTCAGTAAAAAATAGTATTATATTAATTGTAGTTTAATCATTCCCACTTTAATTTAAAGCATAAATTCTACAGGAGCTAACAGAAAATTAGAGATATACATATACGGCTGAAGGCCTTTATAATATTATGAGTAAATTATATGACTATCAAAAGATAGAAAATATTTTGATGACGAAGTTATTAAAATAGGAGTTACATAAAATAATTCATTATTAAAACTTTAACTGACATTAAGATTGGCGAACCTGCTGGTCGTCAAATGCGGCTATCTCATTTCTTAAAATCTTTGCAAGAGCTGTATAAAATTTGCAAATTTATATGAAGAAGATAATCCGCCTTTGGAAATTATTTTTAATTCTTTATCTGTCATTGCTTATTTTCTTTTCATTCATAATTTTTAAATTATGATTTGATGATTTGCTTTAAATTTATTTCTATCCTTTACTTTTATTTTTTACATATCTTTATGTCGGTGGAATTTTGACGTTCTTGATTTTTCCAAATTTTAATTTATTAATAAATTTACAATCGAAAAGATAGAAAATATATAAAATAAATATGTTATTTTAAAAAAAATATATAATTTTAAAATACGATGTATAAATAAAATATTAATTATTAAATTACCATATAATTACAGTACTCTGATTCCCATCAAATCATATTTATGTATTGAAAATTAAAGAAAAATTATGTTTTCAATTTCAAGCAACAACTTTGATTTATAATGTTACACAACTCATGACATCGAATTGATATGCTTTTCTTTAAATCATGGCTTTTCTTCAAAGCCACTATAATTCATTTATTTCGAGCCAAAAACAGGTCAACAACTTTAATTTGTGCTGCATAAATATTGCAAGGTCAAGAATTTTAAAGTCAGAAAAAAATTTCCACAAGTGTTATTGATTATGGAATCGCCACTAAGGAAAAATTTTAGATATAGTTTTTAAATAAATTTAACAAAGCACAAACGTGACACATATAATCTCTTCTTATCAGACATGTCGAATGACTTCTAAGATTTTGAAGAAAGACAATAAAGGCACGCGTGGAATTCAGAGGCTAAATCTAGACTGATATCGAGTATGCATTGCTCAACAATGATTTACTGTATTGGACTTTAGCATTTAAAACGTGGTAGAAAAAAATGAAGTATTAAACGTGGTTTAATCGTCTAAAAACGTAGTAGAGTCAAATGAAATTTGTGAAGTAAAGAATTGAAAATAAATTCAGTTTTGAAACTAGCGTTCAAGTTTCTGAAAATAAAAAATTATTCATAAAGAAAATAAAAACCATATTATAATTCAAGTACATGAAAGAGCACATCTATCACAACATTTCAGGCTATCAATCAATATATAAATTTGCATAGGTAAAAAGGATGAACAACGTAATAAAATTACATAGATGACAACATCAAAAAATTAAAGAAAGAGAGAGAGAGATATAAAGAAGGAGAAAATATGGGAGGGGGGCATCTAGTCTTTTTAGATTCATTTCATTTTCGTGGAAAAAAAAACAATTTTTAACAACTGCCATATTTTTGTAACCAAACTTGAAACTTCCTTATATGGAAGATTTGATGACTAAAATGTGTTAAATGTTTTAAATATAGCTGCATTATGAGAAGAACAATCAAAAGCGTTGGCAGCGAGAAAATATATACACCGAAATTGTTTTACAATGATAATATTTAATTCAAATACAAATAGAATTCTCAAACAAGTTATGCCATTCAGTAATGATCGCCACGAGCTTTCCACTTTGGAATTAAATCAAAATCGAAAGGGTTTGAATGTAAGTAAACCAACTCCCATTTCCAAAGAAGAAACAAATCAGATACGATAGTTATCCACTGTTACAAAGATTTCTAAAGCGATTAGAGTACTCCAGGCGATTGATCAACAGAACTGATACTAATTCAAATATTCATCGATTTTCACAGCTTTTAAAACAGTTAATACATTTTATTTTTGATTGTGATAGGGGACTAAAATGTCTCAAGTTGGTGTTGAATCAATTGTAATTATTTAGTTGTTTGTATTTAGTTTTCAATCCATAGAATTATATGAGCAAAAATTTTTTAAATAAATTCGAATTCCTCTTTAAAATATATTGGGGGAAAAGTTATAAAATAGTTCTGGGAAATAGTTCTTCTTTGGTTTTTCGAAAACTAATTTAAATATGAAATAAAAAAAAATTACCAATGGTATAAGCATTTATAAGTTAAAAAATATATTATGAAAATGTTTTATATTCACTTCAAACTCTCTCTCCTTAAAAGAAAAATGAAATAACATAGCAAAGGAGAATTCATATAAAAATATGGTATAGAAAACTGAAAATTCTCCGAAGAATTGAACAAACTTATTATCAAAGAAAACTATCCTAAGCCCCTTTTGTTAAAAATTAATTGGTTTCTCATTTCTTCATGCTATCTTCCCCCCCCCCTTGCCAGTACTTTGATTTATGGAATACTCAATCAATAAAGAGTTATACTCGCTTTTATTCCCATTTCTGTTTTCGTGACTGGTTTTACAGTTGCAACGCAGCAAATAAAATTCTGAGGACTTAAGCATTTCCGTATTCTTCTTCTGAATTATTTCCATTTCAATAATTCAAAAGTGACATATTTTATAAGGCTTCCACTTTGTAAAAAGAATATGAATTCATTAAAGTTTTATTACATATTTGAATTCCTTTTTTGCACTCGAAGAGAATTCCAATAAGCAAGTACTTAATTACTTTTAAAATTTGAATAGAAGTTTTTCTAAACATTGATAGTAAAGATCCTTTATATTATGCATTTCAAACGAACAAAATTTGTTTAGTAATAATTTATGAATTTATGTATGTATATTAAATATTTTTTATTCTAGAATTTTAAAGGCAGTTATCACCATTTTTTATTCATTTATATTTGCTTTGAAAATAAATTAATCTTATACAACTCATAGTCACTTTGAAAATATGGAAATTATCTATAATTTACGAATAGGTGATGATTATCCATTGGAATGATTTGTTTTACATTTCAAGAATGGTATAGAATTTCTATTGGGCATTATAAGCTAAACCTATTGTCTTCACCGCTTTTGCCGGATATTTGATTCGTATTATAATTATATTTGATTCGTTTGAGTAATTTTTGTGATAAGAGTATTTGCCAAATTTCATTCAGCTAGCTTGCTGTGTCTTTAAATGATTACCGTGTTATTTCAATACCTAGGCGATTTAAAACTCAGAAATGCACCAAAATCTCATGCACAAATTATAAGAAAAAAATCCACGTTCTTTGACTTATTTGCGACTAGGGAACAATGGAAAGGGATATTTTGTTTTTGGTCATTCGATATACACTATCATAAATAATTATCAACCATAGAATTCATAAATCTTAATTAGATTACGATCTTCAAGCTTAATTATAGATGCTGTAATTAATATTTAAAAAATAATTTACAAAAATAATAATCGATGGATCTCCTAAAACAAATCCTATCCATCATATTTTTGATAATAACAGATAATACAAAAAATTTCATCTGAGATGACATTATCCATATTAATCATTATCCACATACAGAATTACGTAGCTACAAACATTCCTTCATATAAAAAAAAATATGAATTCTTCTTTTAAATCAAATTTTTCTGTGACGAATTTAGAAGTATTTGAACAGTGGTTCTATCACATTAATTAAACAAGATGTCTCTGCGCCCTCTGCTTTTTATTATGTTAAAAGCATTGAGTCCTTACCTAGATAAAGCTTAAAAGAAGAATTGCTTTCAGTACATTTATTTTATAATGAAAGTTTTCTAATCTGAAAGATATACTTTGTTTAATATTTATAAAATGTACGAAATTATAAGAGCATTTTGGAAACTAATCTTAACTAAAAACTTTTGTTGCATTAGGAAAATAACATAGATCGTACTATTGTTTAATTTTTTTGTGGGTGAAAAGCTATTACATAATTCATTTTCTTAGAAAATGTATACACAATATCTTAATTACCGTCTAAGCGTTATTCTATTTAAAGTCATTTTGTCAGTGCATATTTTTAAAAATACTGAATTAATAGAGAATTCCCGCTTAATCTACATTGTAAAATTAATTGTATATTTATAATCTTTGTTATCTGAAATTTAGAAAGACAATTTCTTTAATGCCTTAAATTTCTTTTACTTCAACGGTAATTTCATTAATAACGACTCAATAGTTGCCAGTGAATGAATATTGTACACTTTATTTTTAGATATAACTAATATTTTACTATTTTTTCTGAAAGCAAGATATGGAAAAAAGTTTAAAGCTTTTGTGAATTTTAAAGAAAACAATTTATGACTAAAGTTTTAAATTAAACTCAGAATGAATTAAGTAGCGTTAAGTATTTTAATGGATACAGCGTATCAAAAATGAAAATTCATTGATGTTGCTTTACTGTTATTTTAAGTGAAACAAATCTATGTTTAACAATTTTAATTATGCCCTGCAGAATATAAAGTTTGAATTATTATTTTTGCCATGTGATTGTCATGGACGTGGACGATATTTTTAAACTTGCGAATATTGCAATATATCTTGCAAGAATATCTTGATTCCTTTTTTTTATATAAATTTCGCATCAAGAATACAACCTCATATCAAGTATATATCTTTTTAGTATTAGATAATTATTGTTTTATTCGCATGTAACATTATTTCGCATTTATTCACATTCGAATATCTTAAATACAATAGCTAAAGTATTACAGCTTGAAGCTGACGCACGTAAATTAAACCAATTATATAAATAAAAGTAAAAATATTATTAAAAAATGCCTCCAGGGAAAATTATTTAAACTATTATCAACATTTTTACCTTTATTGCTCTAAAATGACTGTCTTTTCGAACAAAAATGTTATTATTCATTAGAGATTACTTTTTCTAGGCAATTAAAAGACATTAGAAACTTCCAATGAAGTAATTCAGTGAAATAAGTTTTCTACATAATATTGCAATATATGATGGATTTTATGTTTTCCTTTTTAATCTTATATTCTGTGACAAAAAATTTACATCATATAAATTAAAAAAGAACTTACCAGTGAATATTTCAGCCATACAATATTAAAAATATTTCAGGAAGAAAAATATTTTCATGTCGGGAATTCTAAACACTTTCAACTCAATAATTTTTAATTATAACAGTAGAATTAAAAAAATCTTTTTATTACTTTTTGCAGACGATTTCTCGTTTCCCAACAAAATTACATTTTTTTCAATAAGTGAGAATCCAATGTTTTATGAAATGAATAGTAGAAAAGAAATTCAAAATTAATTTTTAAATTAAATTATAGTTTTCATAACATATAACTACAAACCTTTATTTTTTTCCTCACATATTTAATTAAAAAAGATAATTCCTCTTTAGTAAGCTAAGCAGAATTTATTAAAACAACTCAAACAGTTTTCAAGCATGTTTTAATTTATTGTGGGAGTAGTGCTTCAAAGTAAAGAGGTAAAAACAAAATGAACAACTCAGGAAAAAAAAAGTATTTTCAATTACCTTACGTAATAAAACTAATTCCGTATAAGCTTCTAAATTGTAAATTTAATTTTAATACTTGGTGTTATAGAAATAATTGGATTTTTTCTTATTACATATTATATAAAGTAATATAAATTATTTCGTTATTGACTTTCCTAATTATGGAATTATTTTAAGCTAATTAAAAAGTTTTATAATTATTAAGATTTGTTATTATATTTATAAAAGTAAGCTCTTGAATTAATAGTTTTATTTCTAAAAGCGAGGATCTCCCTTTTTTAAAAAATGTATTTATACACATAATTAGCATATAGAATGTGTTTATACACATAATTAGTATATAGAATTATTATTATTTCCATATTTTAAATTTTATTACTTGAGTACATTTTACACTTGTTAATTGCTAGATATACTTTTTCATTTATTATAAATGTCTGAATTATAATTTTAAAAAATCTTGTTCAAAAATTCTTAAAACTTTCATAATTATAAAACTTTTATGACTTTTTTTAGTAGGAATAAAATTGTTCTTTTTAGAGAGTATTTTAGGTAAATGAAGATAAAAAGAATCATAGGAACATATTTTTCGTTGTGATGGAAATTACTTTACAAAACAATAAAATCGCATCCGTAAAGCAATAAAATTTTAAGAATTTGAAGATTCAAAATTGCATTGTTGAATAATTCAGTTTTATATTCATAAAAGCCTTGATATGATTTTGATAGTATGGATATGCTATTATTTGTAAGTAATAGGTTCATTTTACAAATCAAGTGGAAAAATTCTCCCTTCGACTTTTTCATATATGTACGCATAATTCCCAATGTAACGAATTTCACAATATAATGAATAGAAATAATTTATTTTTTGGATTCTTTACATTTGATTGATCGAGAAAATATTGAAAATACAGGGTTGTTAAAATCGTCAATTCAGAATATTATATTACCGATTCTATTGTTAATATCTTACTATAAGCCGGAACCAAAAAAATCCTGGGTAACCCTTCAAAAAAGGAAACGATTATCAAAAAATAATTATCCAATAAGATGAAATGTAAAAAAAATAATCGCACAATAATCGATGAAAAGTAAAAAATATAATCGCACTTGGAAAAATTATGAATTATAATTTCAAAAGCATGTCTTCTATGAAAACCGGAATTAAAAATAGTTCAATAATTTTGTCAATAGATGGTGTTGCGCCAATATCTAATGCTATTTTTGATAACTGATTGCAATATCCTGATTTTTTTATTATTGAAGCAAAATTAAGCAGAGCATGTGAATGTTTAGTTGCACTAAAAGCACTATAGAAGATACTTCATTTTTTTCAAGTAATTGACAAACAAACGTAGCCTAAAATTTTCATAACCATAACTTCTAAACCCTTAAAAGCTTCATGTCATTTTAAAGGCGTCTCATTTGACACTGGACAAGTTTATGTTGCAGCAAGGCTCTAAACATTGTGAAAAATGTCAACTTTAAAATAAAACGCTCTTCTCGTAAAATTATTTTTATCGAAATAATAGCAACGCAGTTGCAGCAATTCGTAAAGTCCGGGGATAGAAAAATGTTTGACGTGGCACAAAATTTGATCATGGACGTAGACAAAATTATTAAAAGATTTGAGCCAACGGGAAGACTCTAAACTCATTTTAGCAGAGGACGAAAACATGCAAACGATTTTAGCGTTGAAAATGTTGCTATCGTTGTAATAAATTTATGTAGGTAATCGAAATATGAAAGTACAAGTAAGTCACTGTTGCAAATGGAATCGACATGCCGATTTTCATGATGTGGAAAGTGAAGCGTGACATATTGAACATCTATCCATACAAGATTCAAAAGTGCAACAATTGCTACCGAGTGATACAGAAATTCCATTAATATTTGCACTTCAATTTATCACTTGAATAAATGTTTATAGTTCTTGTTTTTTTCTGGAATAGTCTGTGGAGTGACGGAACACATTATTATTTAAATAGATATAAGAAACTATCGGATTTAAGCCAAAATTGATATTAAGTTGTTGTTCAACAAATTTATTTGCTTGAAAAAAACTGACTATTTTTGTCGTTTTTTTTTTTTTTTTTTTTTTTTTTTTTTTTAAATCTTAGAGTTGCATTAATGGCACCTACAGAATACAGTTTTTATGCAAGATCGTGCACCGATTCGCATTATTTGCACAATTCAAATGATTTTAAAACGACATTCCATACATGACGGTGTAATAAGGCGTTATTTTCAAACAATATGACCTCCACGATTGACTGATCTCACTTCATGCGATTTTTGTCTGCAGGTTATTTTGGAAGATAAAGACAGATGTCAGACAATCTCCTGTCTGGGGAACAGTAGTCAGCGCAATCGTCTAAGTACTTTATGCTATATAGTAGAAAAAGGGAAATATAAGGGAAATTGTGATTGAAAGTAATGGTAGGTTTACTGAGCATGCATGATGTAATTTTTGTTTGTTTGACATTTTGAATATCGTAATTTGACATTTAGAACATTGAAAAATCTAGGTGACATGTCGTATATCTTGTAATAACGAGGAACTGCCTTTAAAATTACCAACACCATTTGAGAGCAAAAGATAAATTTATTTCCAAATGCAAAGTGAATTTTATTATCATATCACAATTTTCATATTCAACCAACCTTTTTAATAGCGACGTGGTAGAACAGTTGCACTGCTTTTATCAACAATATTTGGAAAAATTCATCCCAATGAACAAATTTTCGAATCAAACGGGTATACATATTGACAAAATTTTATTTTTTGAGATGTTATTTTAAATTAAAAACATTATTGTAGCAATAAACTTTCATAGAATGAATTTTTATCTAAAAGTCCCTGATGATCATAGTAATATAATAACGATATTTTTCTCTGTATATATAATATATGAAAAGTGCTTCAAATTAACGCAAGATTTGAATTAAATAAAAAACACAGTTTCTTCTTTAAACAGTTATATTTTCATTGAATCGTAAAACACACAGGGTAGGATTATGTATGGAATAACACATAGAGCAAATGGCCTTCATGGCTTTGCTGCCACATACGCAAATTTTCCATGGCCATTTCACATAAATGGGGCTGAATTTCATTGATGCAGTGTTACATTTCCTGCTTCAATGCACGTATGCTTGTTTCTTGTTGGCATAGACCTTTGATTTAAGATAACCCCATAAAAAGAAATCCAATAGTATTAATACACACGATCTAGGTGGCCAATTCTCAAATTTTTTATCTGTGGCCTCCAGAATTTTTTAAATATTGTTCAACAATGAAAACACGTTGTTCTATCATATAGTGCTACATTTTTACCAACCATAAGCTATCAATTGTGAAATGTTTTTTAATAGGGTTGCCAGCACTTAACTACATGAATAGTGGCAAATTCAAATCTTGAGTTAATTTTGATTAATTTTCGGAGATCCTTTATTTTTTCACAGTTTTGCTGATGGAAAGTACTTTTGTTAAATATCAATAGGGTAATTTCTTTTGCATATATTCTTTCCACATTTTCTTGTGTGTGTGTTTTCGCATTTCCTTTTAATGTTTTACACAAACAGAAAATAAATCCTAACAAAAAAAGTAGTTTCCTTCCAAATTTCTATAATTAATCAATTAGTTATACTCAATTAGTTACACGCAAAAGTAGTTGGTAAAATTTTCCGAATGGATTCTATAAAGGATTTGCTTTACAGACTTGAAGTTGATACCATGTCGAAGCGAAAATAACAATATCACTTATTTAATGCTATAAAGATCTCACATTTTTTAACAACAAAAAAAAATGGTATTTTTTTTTCATTAAATAAAATGAATTTGATAAAGTATATTTTTATTACTTTGGTGACAATGACTACTTTAATTATAATAATCACGACCTTTCAAATGTATCAAAATAATTTTTCATTATCTTTCACATTATGGTCTTTTTTATAATAATATCGATTATATTTTGTTCTACTGACAACCACTTGCACGTGTGTGTGCATCTGCTTGACTTAGAAATCCTCCTACACACTAATTTACGATAATGAGTTTCCGAAATGTAAAACATGATTAGGTTCCGTTAAAATTTAATAATGGTCAAATCACGGGTGTATTCCATGGAAGGCATTCAGCTCTAACTACCCTCGCTTGATAACCACGACTGCAAGAGATTATTAACTAATTCCTTGCCGTCCATCCGCTAACCTTGAGATTTAGAGTAAATCTAACTTCACACCTTATTAACTAGCTTGCATTCATCACTAGATAATAACGTGTTCGTTGAGGCTGATTAGCAACCCGCACTAATTACTCAATGTTAAGTTAATACTGAAACTCTACCCTCACAAATTTAGAGGGAATTGTGTTTTAAATTAATGTATAGTAAAATGTTAGAACTTTGCTAATGGATACAAAGTGAAATTTTGTTTAGGAAAAAAGAAGCTTCAAGTTGCATTAGAAATCTTTTCTCGTGTCTTTCATATGTTACATGCACTTTTCGTAGTATGTTATTTATGAAGGATGGAAGGAAGAATATGATGAAGGAAGGATTGAACATGCCGGCGTCCTGACATAGGGGAAATGCATTTTCCCGTAATCTGAGAGTCCTGGCTTCGAGTCGCGGTTTGGCCATGGTTGTTCTACAACTGTTCTATCTGTGAGGTGGGTGCATGCACCCTTCTGTAAAAAGGGGTTGTGCAATCGAATATGGCGCACGAGTAACTAAGATTTACTCTTGGCCCTAGATGGGTCTACTGAAAATAAGAGATGCTCTCCCGACTTAAAATCTATGACAAGTGCCATAAGAAACAACAACAGCAGAAAATTTTCTGATTATACAAACGTTAAAAAGCCCCTTAACAATTGCTATAAAATAATAAAGTGTTTTGCTATATGGAGTGAAATTTCAAGTCAGAACAAAAGTTTTTTTTTTTTGTTAAGTCTATGACCTGAAACTTCTTCTTCATACAATAGAGAAAAAAACTATTAAGATATGCTTGTTATTTTAATTATATATATGTTCTTGTAATAGAAATTTTTCGTTATTTTTCTGTAACTATAATGAATTTCCTGAAAAGACTTATAAAAAGGAGGTATGTGTGAGAAAATTTAATTTATCAGAAAGAAAAAACTTGGATAAAGCTATTAAGGCAAGATATATTTTCAGTTTAGAAATAGAAATTTTAATATTCTTTATGTCTGCAAAAAATAACAAAATTACTTAAAACCATATATCATTATAATTTAAAAATTTTCGCATCTAAATTTATCTGTACATATAAATGTGAGAAAGAACCTTTCAGCATAGAACGATGTGTTGGAGTTTTTCTAAAAGTTCTGATGATATAGGAAAATTATTTAGAATGACAGACGAATAAAAAACAATCGATGACTTCAATTTTCTTTTATCATAATAGATGAGAGGAAAACAAAAAATGGAAAGAAAGATATATCTATTGGGGTATGTTAAAGGAGATAAAAAGGTTAGAAAAATAGAGGCATCATTTTAAAAGTTAAATATGGCTGATAAATAAACACTTACAAATGAAATAAAACGATTCTAGAAAATTTTCTGCCATCCTCCTGTCATAGGGGTAAAGCGTCTTCCCTATGATCTGGCTACGCGTCTGGCTATGAGTCTCGGCTACGCGTCCCGGTTCGGGCATGGTAGTTCTTTATCTGTGTTCTATCTGTGAGGTGGGTGAATGTGTCCCCCTGTAAAAAGGGGCTGTGCAAGCGAATATGATGCGTGAGTAGCAAAATCGTACTCTTGGCCGTGCTAAAACGAGAGACGCACTCTCTCGGCTTAAAATCGCTGACTTCGTCCAGCGGGTTTGTCCACGGTAAGTGTCATTAGAAACAACAACAGAATTTAATATGGAATTCAGCAGCATATATCTACTTAATATTACAAAATGATTAAATTTGTCATTTTGAAGACAATTGATCTTAAATTTTTCGTGGTGAATTATTAAAAAAATAATCATATTTACAATTATTTTTTAAATTTTCTATGGCTTTCAGAGTAGATGAAAGTAAGATATTAGTTTTAAAAACACGAACCTCCTGTATTTTGTTCAATGTAGCTGTTATTTGAAGTAATAAGTAAGTTCTTCTGTTACATCTAATGGTAACAGTTAACGAATGAATTCGCGGTGAGTGTATATCATATAAAGCTCAATGTGTGTGTGTGTGTGTGTTGGCGCTCTACAGAAAAGACTATTTGACCTACATCTAACAAATTTGGTACCTGTATATCTTAGAGGTCGGGAATGTGCACCTGGGGTCCCTTTTTTTGAATCTTTAATTAGAATTTTAATTATTAATTAAAAACTAACTTTCCCACCAAAAAATCTTTTCATTTTCCCCAACGAAAAAATGAGTAAGGCTTCAGTTTTTTTTCCCAACAGCAATGAGGCTAGGGTTAACATTTTTCGGCCGATTATTTCAAACGATTCTGTTTATTTTCTTAATATTTGATGCATTTAAAATTAAACATTGTTAATTAATAGATCTTTCAGATTCATTCTGAAGTACTTTTGAATTAAATAAAACAGTATAAAGGAAATTAAAAATTTCTAATCCGCATAGCGTTACCAGAACTGGCGTTGAAAAGTCACGTATGCGCATTGTGTTCTGATTTTTGACAATATTATCAACGGATGATTCTTGATTTAAATTATTTTTAGGTTTGTTGCATGCTTTTGTAATTAAATTGTTAGTTATATATATTTTTGTATATGCTTATAGTTTTAAGTACATCGTTTTTTAAGTAGTTTTTTTAAAACCTGTTTTCGACCGATTATTTTAAACGATTCATTTTATTTTCTTAGTGTTTGATGCATTTAAAATTAAACATTGTTAATGAATCGATCTGTTCATGATGAATCTGAGAAATTTTTGTTGACAAATTCTTGAGATATTACATAAATTAAGAAAGATATTCTTTAGTGCCCATAAAGTTTAAACGCTCAGTGACTCTTTTATCAGTAATCATATTATAAAGAAAATGCTTTGTTTCAGTAAAAAATATTATTATATTAATTGCAGATTAATTCTTTCCACTTTAATTTAAAGCACAAATTCTACGGGAGCTAACAGATAATTAGAGAGATACATATTACGTTATGATGATTGAAGGCCTTTATAATAATATGAGTGAATTATATGATTATCAAAATTTCAAGACTTAAAATATTTTGATGAAGAAGCTATTAAAGTAGGAGTTGCATAAAATATTTAATTATTAAAATTTTAACGAACATTAAGATTGGCGAACCGGCTGGTCGCCAAAGGCGGCTAGTTGGAAATAAATCTCAAAACTCATATTTTGAGATATAGTTGTTATTGCAAAACAGTATTAAAGAATTTTAAATATTGCACAAAATATCAAAAATTAATTATTTTATTTAATAGACAGTTCTTCAATGGTCTAGTCATTTAAAAGTACAAAAACAAGATAGACACTCTTTATAATAATGATATTTAGATAAAATTGCAATATCATTATATAGGTAAAGTTCGCAATGGTTAATTCGAAATATTGTTGTCTATTCCTGATTAAATAATTTTATGCAGAGCTTACAGAAAAATTAAATTCTTCTATTATGAGAATAAATATGAGGAATGAAAACGCGATGCTTCAATGCAATTTTAGTTTATACTTTCTAAATTTTTAAAACCTGCATTAATCTTCTTTTTCTTTTTTTTTGAATATGATTTCAACTAATCAACAAAGGTCTGTTGAGCCCATACGGGCTAGAATTTCCATTTGGCGTCCTAAATATTTGCTAGTATCATAGCGGCAGATTCAGAAACAAAATTAGAACGTTATAGGTAAAAATTAAGCACATAATTGCTCTTAATTGTATTGTTCTATTTCTGCTCATATGGCGGTAACCTTGATGAAACGGCATTACATTTGTTCATTACAATGAGTGACACTGCACCCGCAACAACCCGCAATGGAAAGTGAAGCGTGACATATTGAACATCTATCCATACAAGATTCAAAAGTGCAACAATTGCTACCGAGTGATACAGAAATTCCATTAATATTTGCACTTCAATTTATCACTTGAATAAATGTTTATAGTTCTTGTTTTTTTCTGGAATAGTCTGTGGAGTGACGGAACACATTATTATTTAAATAGATATAAGAAACTATCGGATTTAAGCCAAAATTGATATTAAGTTGTTGTTCAACAAATTTATTTGCTTGAAAAAAACTGACTATTTTTGTCGTTTTTTTTTTTTTTTTTTTTTTTTTTTTTTTTTTTTAAATCTTAGAGTTGCATTAATGGCACCTACAGAATACAGTTTTTATGCAAGATCGTGCACCGATTCGCATTATTTGCACAATTCAAATGATTTTAAAACGACATTCCATACATGACGGTGTAATAAGGCGTTATTTTCAAACAATATGACCTCCACGATTGACTGATCTCACTTCATGCGATTTTTGTCTGCAGGTTATTTTGGAAGATAAAGACAGATGTCAGACAATCTCCTGTCTGGGGAACAGTAGTCAGCGCAATCGTCTAAGTACTTTATGCTATATAGTAGAAAAAGGGAAATATAAGGGAAATTGTGATTGAAAGTAATGGTAGGTTTACTGAGCATGCATGATGTAATTTTTGTTTGTTTGACATTTTGAATATCGTAATTTGACATTTAGAACATTGAAAAATCTAGGTGACATGTCGTATATCTTGTAATAACGAGGAACTGCCTTTAAAATTACCAACACCATTTGAGAGCAAAAGATAAATTTATTTCCAAATGCAAAGTGAATTTTATTATCATATCACAATTTTCATATTCAACCAACCTTTTTAATAGCGACGTGGTAGAACAGTTGCACTGCTTTTATCAACAATATTTGGAAAAATTCATCCCAATGAACAAATTTTCGAATCAAACGGGTATACATATTGACAAAATTTTATTTTTTGAGATGTTATTTTAAATTAAAAACATTATTGTAGCAATAAACTTTCATAGAATGAATTTTTATCTAAAAGTCCCTGATGATCATAGTAATATAATAACGATATTTTTCTCTGTATATATAATATATGAAAAGTGCTTCAAATTAACGCAAGATTTGAATTAAATAAAAAACACAGTTTCTTCTTTAAACAGTTATATTTTCATTGAATCGTAAAACACACAGGGTAGGATTATGTATGGAATAACACATAGAGCAAATGGCCTTCATGGCTTTGCTGCCACATACGCAAATTTTCCATGGCCATTTCACATAAATGGGGCTGAATTTCATTGATGCAGTGTTACATTTCCTGCTTCAATGCACGTATGCTTGTTTCTTGTTGGCATAGACCTTTGATTTAAGATAACCCCATAAAAAGAAATCCAATAGTATTAATACACACGATCTAGGTGGCCAATTCTCAAATTTTTTATCTGTGGCCTCCAGAATTTTTTAAATATTGTTCAACAATGAAAACACGTTGTTCTATCATATAGTGCTACATTTTTACCAACCATAAGCTATCAATTGTGAAATGTTTTTTAATAGGGTTGCCAGCACTTAACTACATGAATAGTGGCAAATTCAAATCTTGAGTTAATTTTGATTAATTTTCGGAGATCCTTTATTTTTTCACAGTTTTGCTGATGGAAAGTACTTTTGTTAAATATCAATAGGGTAATTTCTTTTGCATATATTCTTTCCACATTTTCTTGTGTGTGTGTTTTCGCATTTCCTTTTAATGTTTTACACAAACAGAAAATAAATCCTAACAAAAAAAGTAGTTTCCTTCCAAATTTCTATAATTAATCAATTAGTTATACTCAATTAGTTACACGCAAAAGTAGTTGGTAAAATTTTCCGAATGGATTCTATAAAGGATTTGCTTTACAGACTTGAAGTTGATACCATGTCGAAGCGAAAATAACAATATCACTTATTTAATGCTATAAAGATCTCACATTTTTTAACAACAAAAAAAAATGGTATTTTTTTTTCATTAAATAAAATGAATTTGATAAAGTATATTTTTATTACTTTGGTGACAATGACTACTTTAATTATAATAATCACGACCTTTCAAATGTATCAAAATAATTTTTCATTATCTTTCACATTATGGTCTTTTTTATAATAATATCGATTATATTTTGTTCTACTGACAACCACTTGCACGTGTGTGTGCATCTGCTTGACTTAGAAATCCTCCTACACACTAATTTACGATAATGAGTTTCCGAAATGTAAAACATGATTAGGTTCCGTTAAAATTTAATAATGGTCAAATCACGGGTGTATTCCATGGAAGGCATTCAGCTCTAACTACCCTCGCTTGATAACCACGACTGCAAGAGATTATTAACTAATTCCTTGCCGTCCATCCGCTAACCTTGAGATTTAGAGTAAATCTAACTTCACACCTTATTAACTAGCTTGCATTCATCACTAGATAATAACGTGTTCGTTGAGGCTGATTAGCAACCCGCACTAATTACTCAATGTTAAGTTAATACTGAAACTCTACCCTCACAAATTTAGAGGGAATTGTGTTTTAAATTAATGTATAGTAAAATGTTAGAACTTTGCTAATGGATACAAAGTGAAATTTTGTTTAGGAAAAAAGAAGCTTCAAGTTGCATTAGAAATCTTTTCTCGTGTCTTTCATATGTTACATGCACTTTTCGTAGTATGTTATTTATGAAGGATGGAAGGAAGAATATGATGAAGGAAGGATTGAACATGCCGGCGTCCTGACATAGGGGAAATGCATTTTCCCGTAATCTGAGAGTCCTGGCTTCGAGTCGCGGTTTGGCCATGGTTGTTCTACAACTGTTCTATCTGTGAGGTGGGTGCATGCACCCTTCTGTAAAAAGGGGTTGTGCAATCGAATATGGCGCACGAGTAACTAAGATTTACTCTTGGCCCTAGATGGGTCTACTGAAAATAAGAGATGCTCTCCCGACTTAAAATCTATGACAAGTGCCATAAGAAACAACAACAGCAGAAAATTTTCTGATTATACAAACGTTAAAAAGCCCCTTAACAATTGCTATAAAATAATAAAGTGTTTTGCTATATGGAGTGAAATTTCAAGTCAGAACAAAAGTTTTTTTTTTTTGTTAAGTCTATGACCTGAAACTTCTTCTTCATACAATAGAGAAAAAAACTATTAAGATATGCTTGTTATTTTAATTATATATATGTTCTTGTAATAGAAATTTTTCGTGATTTTTCTGTAACTATAATGAATTTCCTGAAAAGACTTATAAAAAGGAGGTATGTGTGAGAAAATTTAATTTATCAGAAAGAAAAAACTTGGATAAAGCTATTAAGGCAAGATATATTTTCAGTTTAGAAATAGAAATTTTAATATTCTTTATGTCTGCAAAAAATAACAAAATTACTTAAAACCATATATCATTATAATTTAAAAATTTTCGCATCTAAATTTATCTGTACATATAAATGTGAGAAAGAACCTTTCAGCATAGAACGATGTGTTGGAGTTTTTCTAAAAGTTCTGATGATATAGGAAAATTATTTAGAATGACAGACGAATAAAAAACAATCGATGACTTCAATTTTCTTTTATCATAATAGATGAGAGGAAAACAAAAAATGGAAAGAAAGATATATCTATTGGGGTATGTTAAAGGAGATAAAAAGGTTAGAAAAATAGAGGCATCATTTTAAAAGTTAAATATGGCTGATAAATAAACACTTACAAATGAAATAAAACGATTCTAGAAAATTTTCTGCCATCCTCCTGTCATAGGGGTAAAGCGTCTTCCCTATGATCTGGCTACGCGTCTGGCTATGAGTCTCGGCTACGCGTCCCGGTTCGGGCATGGTAGTTCTTTATCTGTGTTCTATCTGTGAGGTGGGTGAATGTGTCCCCCTGTAAAAAGGGGCTGTGCAAGCGAATATGATGCGTGAGTAGCAAAATCGTACTCTTGGCCGTGCTAAAACGAGAGACGCACTCTCTCGGCTTAAAATCGCTGACTTCGTCCAGCGGGTTTGTCCACGGTAAGTGTCATTAGAAACAACAACAGAATTTAATATGGAATTCAGCAGCATATATCTACTTAATATTACAAAATGATTAAATTTGTCATTTTGAAGACAATTGATCTTAAATTTTTCGTGGTGAATTATTAAAAAAATAATCATATTTACAATTATTTTTTAAATTTTCTATGGCTTTCAGAGTAGATGAAAGTAAGATATTAGTTTTAAAAACACGAACCTCCTGTATTTTGTTCAATGTAGCTGTTATTTGAAGTAATAAGTAAGTTCTTCTGTTACATCTAATGGTAACAGTTAACGAATGAATTCGCGGTGAGTGTATATCATATAAAGCTCAATGTGTGTGTGTGTGTGTGTTGGCGCTCTACAGAAAAGACTATTTGACCTACATCTAACAAATTTGGTACCTGTATATCTTAGAGGTCGGGAATGTGCACCTGGGGTCCCTTTTTTTGAATCTTTAATTAGAATTTTAATTATTAATTAAAAACTAACTTTCCCACCAAAAAATCTTTTCATTTTCCCCAACGAAAAAATGAGTAAGGCTTCAGTTTTTTTTCCCAACAGCAATGAGGCTAGGGTTAACATTTTTCGGCCGATTATTTCAAACGATTCTGTTTATTTTCTTAATATTTGATGCATTTAAAATTAAACATTGTTAATTAATAGATCTTTCAGATTCATTCTGAAGTACTTTTGAATTAAATAAAACAGTATAAAGGAAATTAAAAATTTCTAATCCGCATAGCGTTACCAGAACTGGCGTTGAAAAGTCACGTATGCGCATTGTGTTCTGATTTTTGACAATATTATCAACGGATGATTCTTGATTTAAATTATTTTTAGGTTTGTTGCATGCTTTTGTAATTAAATTGTTAGTTATATATATTTTTGTATATGCTTATAGTTTTAAGTACATCGTTTTTTAAGTAGTTTTTTTAAAACCTGTTTTCGACCGATTATTTTAAACGATTCATTTTATTTTCTTAGTGTTTGATGCATTTAAAATTAAACATTGTTAATGAATCGATCTGTTCATGATGAATCTGAGAAATTTTTGTTGACAAATTCTTGAGATATTACATAAATTAAGAAAGATATTCTTTAGTGCCCATAAAGTTTAAACGCTCAGTGACTCTTTTATCAGTAATCATATTATAAAGAAAATGCTTTGTTTCAGTAAAAAATATTATTATATTAATTGCAGATTAATTCTTTCCACTTTAATTTAAAGCACAAATTCTACGGGAGCTAACAGATAATTAGAGAGATACATATTACGTTATGATGATTGAAGGCCTTTATAATAATATGAGTGAATTATATGATTATCAAAATTTCAAGACTTAAAATATTTTGATGAAGAAGCTATTAAAGTAGGAGTTGCATAAAATATTTAATTATTAAAATTTTAACGAACATTAAGATTGGCGAACCGGCTGGTCGCCAAAGGCGGCTAGTTGGAAATAAATCTCAAAACTCATATTTTGAGATATAGTTGTTATTGCAAAACAGTATTAAAGAATTTTAAATATTGCACAAAATATCAAAAATTAATTATTTTATTTAATAGACAGTTCTTCAATGGTCTAGTCATTTAAAAGTACAAAAACAAAATAGACACTCTTTATAATAATGATATTTAGATAAAATTGCAATATCATTATATAGGTAAAGTTCGCAATGGTTAATTCGAAATATTGTTGTCTATTCCTGATTAAATAATTTTATGCAGAGCTTACAGAAAAATTAAATTCTTCTATTATGAGAATAAATATGAGGAATGAAAACGCGATGCTTCAATGCAATTTTAGTTTATACTTTCTAAATTTTTAAAACCTGCATTAATCTTCTTTTTCTTTTTTTTTGAATATGATTTCAACTAATCAACAAAGGTCTGTTGAGCCCATACGGGCTAGAATTTCCATTTGGCGTCCTAAATATTTGCTAGTATCATAGCGGCAGATTCAGAAACAAAATTAGAACGTTATAGGTAAAAATTAAGCACATAATTGCTCTTAATTGTATTGTTCTATTTCTGCTCATATGGCGGTAACCTTGATGAAACGGCATTACATTTGTTCATTACAATGAGTGACACTGCACCCGCAACAACCCGCAATGGAAAGTGAAGCGTGACATATTGAACATCTATCCATACAAGATTCAAAAGTGCAACAATTGCTACCGAGTGATACAGAAATTCCATTAATATTTGCACTTCAATTTATCACTTGAATAAATGTTTATAGTTCTTGTTTTTTTCTGGAATAGTCTGTGGAGTGACGGAACACATTATTATTTAAATAGATATAAGAAACTATCGGATTTAAGCCAAAATTGATATTAAGTTGTTGTTCAACAAATTTATTTGCTTGAAAAAAACTGACTATTTTTGTCGTTTTTTTTTTTTTTTTTTTTTTTTTTTTTTTTTTTTTTTTAAATCTTAGAGTTGCATTAATGGCACCTACAGAATACAGTTTTTATGCAAGATCGTGCACCGATTCGCATTATTTGCACAATTCAAATGATTTTAAAACGACATTCCATACATGACGGTGTAATAAGGCGTTATTTTCAAACAATATGACCTCCACGATTGACTGATCTCACTTCATGCGATTTTTGTCTGCAGGTTATTTTGGAAGATAAAGACAGATGTCAGACAATCTCCTGTCTGGGGAACAGTAGTCAGCGCAATCGTCTAAGTACTTTATGCTATATAGTAGAAAAAGGGAAATATAAGGGAAATTGTGATTGAAAGTAATGGTAGGTTTACTGAGCATGCATGATGTAATTTTTGTTTGTTTGACATTTTGAATATCGTAATTTGACATTTAGAACATTGAAAAATCTAGGTGACATGTCGTATATCTTGTAATAACGAGGAACTGCCTTTAAAATTACCAACACCATTTGAGAGCAAAAGATAAATTTATTTCCAAATGCAAAGTGAATTTTATTATCATATCACAATTTTCATATTCAACCAACCTTTTTAATAGCGACGTGGTAGAACAGTTGCACTGCTTTTATCAACAATATTTGGAAAAATTCATCCCAATGAACAAATTTTCGAATCAAACGGGTATACATATTGACAAAATTTTATTTTTTGAGATGTTATTTTAAATTAAAAACATTATTGTAGCAATAAACTTTCATAGAATGAATTTTTATCTAAAAGTCCCTGATGATCATAGTAATATAATAACGATATTTTTCTCTGTATATATAATATATGAAAAGTGCTTCAAATTAACGCAAGATTTGAATTAAATAAAAAACACAGTTTCTTCTTTAAACAGTTATATTTTCATTGAATCGTAAAACACACAGGGTAGGATTATGTATGGAATAACACATAGAGCAAATGGCCTTCATGGCTTTGCTGCCACATACGCAAATTTTCCATGGCCATTTCACATAAATGGGGCTGAATTTCATTGATGCAGTGTTACATTTCCTGCTTCAATGCACGTATGCTTGTTTCTTGTTGGCATAGACCTTTGATTTAAGATAACCCCATAAAAAGAAATCCAATAGTATTAATACACACGATCTAGGTGGCCAATTCTCAAATTTTTTATCTGTGGCCTCCAGAATTTTTTAAATATTGTTCAACAATGAAAACACGTTGTTCTATCATATAGTGCTACATTTTTACCAACCATAAGCTATCAATTGTGAAATGTTTTTTAATAGGGTTGCCAGCACTTAACTACATGAATAGTGGCAAATTCAAATCTTGAGTTAATTTTGATTAATTTTCGGAGATCCTTTATTTTTTCACAGTTTTGCTGATGGAAAGTACTTTTGTTAAATATCAATAGGGTAATTTCTTTTGCATATATTCTTTCCACATTTTCTTGTGTGTGTGTTTTCGCATTTCCTTTTAATGTTTTACACAAACAGAAAATAAATCCTAACAAAAAAAGTAGTTTCCTTCCAAATTTCTATAATTAATCAATTAGTTATACTCAATTAGTTACACGCAAAAGTAGTTGGTAAAATTTTCCGAATGGATTCTATAAAGGATTTGCTTTACAGACTTGAAGTTGATACCATGTCGAAGCGAAAATAACAATATCACTTATTTAATGCTATAAAGATCTCACATTTTTTAACAACAAAAAAAAATGGTATTTTTTTTTCATTAAATAAAATGAATTTGATAAAGTATATTTTTATTACTTTGGTGACAATGACTACTTTAATTATAATAATCACGACCTTTCAAATGTATCAAAATAATTTTTCATTATCTTTCACATTATGGTCTTTTTTATAATAATATCGATTATATTTTGTTCTACTGACAACCACTTGCACGTGTGTGTGCATCTGCTTGACTTAGAAATCCTCCTACACACTAATTTACGATAATGAGTTTCCGAAATGTAAAACATGATTAGGTTCCGTTAAAATTTAATAATGGTCAAATCACGGGTGTATTCCATGGAAGGCATTCAGCTCTAACTACCCTCGCTTGATAACCACGACTGCAAGAGATTATTAACTAATTCCTTGCCGTCCATCCGCTAACCTTGAGATTTAGAGTAAATCTAACTTCACACCTTATTAACTAGCTTGCATTCATCACTAGATAATAACGTGTTCGTTGAGGCTGATTAGCAACCCGCACTAATTACTCAATGTTAAGTTAATACTGAAACTCTACCCTCACAAATTTAGAGGGAATTGTGTTTTAAATTAATGTATAGTAAAATGTTAGAACTTTGCTAATGGATACAAAGTGAAATTTTGTTTAGGAAAAAAGAAGCTTCAAGTTGCATTAGAAATCTTTTCTCGTGTCTTTCATATGTTACATGCACTTTTCGTAGTATGTTATTTATGAAGGATGGAAGGAAGAATATGATGAAGGAAGGATTGAACATGCCGGCGTCCTGACATAGGGGAAATGCATTTTCCCGTAATCTGAGAGTCCTGGCTTCGAGTCGCGGTTTGGCCATGGTTGTTCTACAACTGTTCTATCTGTGAGGTGGGTGCATGCACCCTTCTGTAAAAAGGGGTTGTGCAATCGAATATGGCGCACGAGTAACTAAGATTTACTCTTGGCCCTAGATGGGTCTACTGAAAATAAGAGATGCTCTCCCGACTTAAAATCTATGACAAGTGCCATAAGAAACAACAACAGCAGAAAATTTTCTGATTATACAAACGTTAAAAAGCCCCTTAACAATTGCTATAAAATAATAAAGTGTTTTGCTATATGGAGTGAAATTTCAAGTCAGAACAAAAGTTTTTTTTTTTTGTTAAGTCTATGACCTGAAACTTCTTCTTCATACAATAGAGAAAAAAACTATTAAGATATGCTTGTTATTTTAATTATATATATGTTCTTGTAATAGAAATTTTTCGTTATTTTTCTGTAACTATAATGAATTTCCTGAAAAGACTTATAAAAAGGAGGTATGTGTGAGAAAATTTAATTTATCAGAAAGAAAAAACTTGGATAAAGCTATTAAGGCAAGATATATTTTCAGTTTAGAAATAGAAATTTTAATATTCTTTATGTCTGCAAAAAATAACAAAATTACTTAAAACCATATATCATTATAATTTAAAAATTTTCGCATCTAAATTTATCTGTACATATAAATGTGAGAAAGAACCTTTCAGCATAGAACGATGTGTTGGAGTTTTTCTAAAAGTTCTGATGATATAGGAAAATTATTTAGAATGACAGACGAATAAAAAACAATCGATGACTTCAATTTTCTTTTATCATAATAGATGAGAGGAAAACAAAAAATGGAAAGAAAGATATATCTATTGGGGTATGTTAAAGGAGATAAAAAGGTTAGAAAAATAGAGGCATCATTTTAAAAGTTAAATATGGCTGATAAATAAACACTTACAAATGAAATAAAACGATTCTAGAAAATTTTCTGCCAGCCTCCTGTCATAGGGGTAAAGCGTCTTCCCTATGATCTGGCTACGCGTCTGGCTATGAGTCTCGGCTACGCGTCCCGGTTCGGGCATGGTAGTTCTTTATCTGTGTTCTATCTGTGAGGTGGGTGAATGTGTCCCCCTGTAAAAAGGGGCTGTGCAAGCGAATATGATGCGTGAGTAGCAAAATCGTACTCTTGGCCGTGCTAAAACGAGAGACGCACTCTCTCGGCTTAAAATCGCTGACTTCGTCCAGCGGGTTTGTCCACGGTAAGTGTCATTAGAAACAACAACAGAATTTAATATGGAATTCAGCAGCATATATCTACTTAATATTACAAAATGATTAAATTTGTCATTTTGAAGACAATTGATCTTAAATTTTTCGTGGTGAATTATTAAAAAAATAATCATATTTACAATTATTTTTTAAATTTTCTATGGCTTTCAGAGTAGATGAAAGTAAGATATTAGTTTTAAAAACACGAACCTCCTGTATTTTGTTCAATGTAGCTGTTATTTGAAGTAATAAGTAAGTTCTTCTGTTACATCTAATGGTAACAGTTAACGAATGAATTCGCGGTGAGTGTATATCATATAAAGCTCAATGTGTGTGTGTGTGTGTGTTGGCGCTCTACAGAAAAGACTATTTGACCTACATCTAACAAATTTGGTACCTGTATATCTTAGAGGTCGGGAATGTGCACCTGGGGTCCCTTTTTTTGAATCTTTAATTAGAATTTTAATTATTAATTAAAAACTAACTTTCCCACCAAAAAATCTTTTCATTTTCCCCAACGAAAAAATGAGTAAGGCTTCAGTTTTTTTTCCCAACAGCAATGAGGCTAGGGTTAACATTTTTCGGCCGATTATTTCAAACGATTCTGTTTATTTTCTTAATATTTGATGCATTTAAAATTAAACATTGTTAATTAATAGATCTTTCAGATTCATTCTGAAGTACTTTTGAATTAAATAAAACAGTATAAAGGAAATTAAAAATTTCTAATCCGCATAGCGTTACCAGAACTGGCGTTGAAAAGTCACGTATGCGCATTGTGTTCTGATTTTTGACAATATTATCAACGGATGATTCTTGATTTAAATTATTTTTAGGTTTGTTGCATGCTTTTGTAATTAAATTGTTAGTTATATATATTTTTGTATATGCTTATAGTTTTAAGTACATCGTTTTTTAAGTAGTTTTTTTAAAACCTGTTTTCGACCGATTATTTTAAACGATTCATTTTATTTTCTTAGTGTTTGATGCATTTAAAATTAAACATTGTTAATGAATCGATCTGTTCATGATGAATCTGAGAAATTTTTGTTGACAAATTCTTGAGATATTACATAAATTAAGAAAGATATTCTTTAGTGCCCATAAAGTTTAAACGCTCAGTGACTCTTTTATCAGTAATCATATTATAAAGAAAATGCTTTGTTTCAGTAAAAAATATTATTATATTAATTGCAGATTAATTCTTTCCACTTTAATTTAAAGCACAAATTCTACGGGAGCTAACAGATAATTAGAGAGATACATATTACGTTATGATGATTGAAGGCCTTTATAATAATATGAGTGAATTATATGATTATCAAAATTTCAAGACTTAAAATATTTTGATGAAGAAGCTATTAAAGTAGGAGTTGCATAAAATATTTAATTATTAAAATTTTAACGAACATTAAGATTGGCGAACCGGCTGGTCGCCAAAGGCGGCTAGTTGGAAATAAATCTCAAAACTCATATTTTGAGATATAGTTGTTATTGCAAAACAGTATTAAAGAATTTTAAATATTGCACAAAATATCAAAAATTAATTATTTTATTTAATAGACAGTTCTTCAATGGTCTAGTCATTTAAAAGTACAAAAACAAAATAGACACTCTTTATAATAATGATATTTAGATAAAATTGCAATATCATTATATAGGTAAAGTTCGCAATGGTTAATTCGAAATATTGTTGTCTATTCCTGATTAAATAATTTTATGCAGAGCTTACAGAAAAATTAAATTCTTCTATTATGAGAATAAATATGAGGAATGAAAACGCGATGCTTCAATGCAATTTTAGTTTATACTTTCTAAATTTTTAAAACCTGCATTAATCTTCTTTTTCTTTTTTTTTGAATATGATTTCAACTAATCAACAAAGGTCTGTTGAGCCCATACGGGCTAGAATTTCCATTTGGCGTCCTAAATATTTGCTAGTATCATAGCGGCAGATTCAGAAACAAAATTAGAACGTTATAGGTAAAAATTAAGCACATAATTGCTCTTAATTGTATTGTTCTATTTCTGCTCATATGGCGGTAACCTTGATGAAACGGCATTACATTTGTTCATTACAATGAGTGACACTGCACCCGCAACAACCCGCAATGGAAAGTGAAGCGTGACATATTGAACATCTATCCATACAAGATTCAAAAGTGCAACAATTGCTACCGAGTGATACAGAAATTCCATTAATATTTGCACTTCAATTTATCACTTGAATAAATGTTTATAGTTCTTGTTTTTTTCTGGAATAGTCTGTGGAGTGACGGAACACATTATTATTTAAATAGATATAAGAAACTATCGGATTTAAGCCAAAATTGATATTAAGTTGTTGTTCAACAAATTTATTTGCTTGAAAAAAACTGACTATTTTTGTCGTTTTTTTTTTTTTTTTTTTTTTTTTTTTTAAATCTTAGAGTTGCATTAATGGCACCTACAGAATACAGTTTTTATGCAAGATCGTGCACCGATTCGCATTATTTGCACAATTCAAATGATTTTAAAACGACATTCCATACATGACGGTGTAATAAGGCGTTATTTTCAAACAATATGACCTCCACGATTGACTGATCTCACTTCATGCGATTTTTGTCTGCAGGTTATTTTGGAAGATAAAGACAGATGTCAGACAATCTCCTGTCTGGGGAACAGTAGTCAGCGCAATCGTCTAAGTACTTTATGCTATATAGTAGAAAAAGGGAAATATAAGGGAAATTGTGATTGAAAGTAATGGTAGGTTTACTGAGCATGCATGATGTAATTTTTGTTTGTTTGACATTTTGAATATCGTAATTTGACATTTAGAACATTGAAAAATCTAGGTGACATGTCGTATATCTTGTAATAACGAGGAACTGCCTTTAAAATTACCAACACCATTTGAGAGCAAAAGATAAATTTATTTCCAAATGCAAAGTGAATTTTATTATCATATCACAATTTTCATATTCAACCAACCTTTTTAATAGCGACGTGGTAGAACAGTTGCACTGCTTTTATCAACAATATTTGGAAAAATTCATCCCAATGAACAAATTTTCGAATCAAACGGGTATACATATTGACAAAATTTTATTTTTTGAGATGTTATTTTAAATTAAAAACATTATTGTAGCAATAAACTTTCATAGAATGAATTTTTATCTAAAAGTCCCTGATGATCATAGTAATATAATAACGATATTTTTCTCTGTATATATAATATATGAAAAGTGCTTCAAATTAACGCAAGATTTGAATTAAATAAAAAACACAGTTTCTTCTTTAAACAGTTATATTTTCATTGAATCGTAAAACACACAGGGTAGGATTATGTATGGAATAACACATAGAGCAAATGGCCTTCATGGCTTTGCTGCCACATACGCAAATTTTCCATGGCCATTTCACATAAATGGGGCTGAATTTCATTGATGCAGTGTTACATTTCCTGCTTCAATGCACGTATGCTTGTTTCTTGTTGGCATAGACCTTTGATTTAAGATAACCCCATAAAAAGAAATCCAATAGTATTAATACACACGATCTAGGTGGCCAATTCTCAAATTTTTTATCTGTGGCCTCCAGAATTTTTTAAATATTGTTCAACAATGAAAACACGTTGTTCTATCATATAGTGCTACATTTTTACCAACCATAAGCTATCAATTGTGAAATGTTTTTTAATAGGGTTGCCAGCACTTAACTACATGAATAGTGGCAAATTCAAATCTTGAGTTAATTTTGATTAATTTTCGGAGATCCTTTATTTTTTCACAGTTTTGCTGATGGAAAGTACTTTTGTTAAATATCAATAGGGTAATTTCTTTTGCATATATTCTTTCCACATTTTCTTGTGTGTGTGTTTTCGCATTTCCTTTTAATGTTTTACACAAACAGAAAATAAATCCTAACAAAAAAAGTAGTTTCCTTCCAAATTTCTATAATTAATCAATTAGTTATACTCAATTAGTTACACGCAAAAGTAGTTGGTAAAATTTTCCGAATGGATTCTATAAAGGATTTGCTTTACAGACTTGAAGTTGATACCATGTCGAAGCGAAAATAACAATATCACTTATTTAATGCTATAAAGATCTCACATTTTTTAACAACAAAAAAAAATGGTATTTTTTTTTTCATTAAATAAAATGAATTTGATAAAGTATATTTTTATTACTTTGGTGACAATGACTACTTTAATTATAATAATCACGACCTTTCAAATGTATCAAAATAATTTTTCATTATCTTTCACATTATGGTCTTTTTTATAATAATATCGATTATATTTTGTTCTACTGACAACCACTTGCACGTGTGTGTGCATCTGCTTGACTTAGAAATCCTCCTACACACTAATTTACGATAATGAGTTTCCGAAATGTAAAACATGATTAGGTTCCGTTAAAATTTAATAATGGTCAAATCACGGGTGTATTCCATGGAAGGCATTCAGCTCTAACTACCCTCGCTTGATAACCACGACTGCAAGAGATTATTAACTAATTCCTTGCCGTCCATCCGCTAACCTTGAGATTTAGAGTAAATCTAACTTCACACCTTATTAACTAGCTTGCATTCATCACTAGATAATAACGTGTTCGTTGAGGCTGATTAGCAACCCGCACTAATTACTCAATGTTAAGTTAATACTGAAACTCTACCCTCACAAATTTAGAGGGAATTGTGTTTTAAATTAATGTATAGTAAAATGTTAGAACTTTGCTAATGGATACAAAGTGAAATTTTGTTTAGGAAAAAAGAAGCTTCAAGTTGCATTAGAAA